>NC_141997.1:31302635-31625135 GCF_049901715.1 Pseudonaja textilis
AACACTATTTATACACTGGTGCTTAAAAGTTTGTGAACCCTTTTGAATATCAATATTCGGCCTAAGTGTGACCTAAAACATTTTTGTGACATAGGTGATCATATAAATTTGATACATGAATAAGCAAATAAATAAAACATGATCTGTTCTCCATGTAAGTCCTAAACCTGAAAATGAAAATAACCCAATCAAAAGGGTCAAAAATATACTTTTTCATTTATTGACTGAGGAAAATAATCTAAAAATCTCAAGTATTGCAAATTACCAGAAGAAACTCTTCTGTCCTTCCTTGATGCTGTGCTTTCCCTTCAGAGTGAATAATTCTCCTTTTCCGTGCCATAATTTGCACTACCAATGTAGAGAGAGAGCACCTCAAAGTCACTATTGGTTAAAATGTGACATGATTTTAAAAAATAATTGTCATTGGCAACCACAAAACTTTTCCTGTTGACAACCAATCCAAGCTACACAAATATTTTGGATGAATCTCGGGCAGTTTTCCTCAAGAATGACAGGAGTTGGTCCAAACTTCTGGACTACAGCTTGTTGATAAATGTTATACCCATTTCTGTTATAACATTTCTGTTGTATTTTGGAAACTAGCAGGGATGGGAAAATTCTTGAATTTCTCTAAGATATATCCTGTAATGAAGAAGTCAATTGAGAGGCCAGATTCTCGCTTCCAAGCACTAACAAGGAGTGAGAGGATTTTTGCTCAATTTCAAATGACAATATTGTCATTAAAGACTGAGAAATATTCCTTCTAACAAAAATCATAAAGATTCTAGGAAGGAGTAGTACTTGTATTTTATACATCTTTTTTTCTTCTATTCAATCATGCCTTGATTCTCAGAGACTGAATAAATCCTTGCAGTTTTCTTCACAAGATTTTCAGAAATGGGTTGCCATTGCCTCCTTCCTAAGGTTGAAAGAAAATGACTGGCCCATGGTCACCCAACTGGGTTTGTGCTTAGGGCAGTACTAGACCTCAGGTTCTTTGAAATCTATAAAGACCTTCAAGATTTGGCACCTGGATACCTACGCATCACCTCCTCCAACTGGATTCAAACCGGCCTGTTTGATCATGTAAAGAGGACTCCTTGTGGATCCACACCTCCATGAAACTAGAGGGCACCACTTCTCCAAAGCAGCACCAAAGAGCAAAATGGGGTCGCCACTGGAAGTTATTAAAAACCAAGCTTTTTCCAAGAGACCTTCATTATCTGCGCTGCTTGTGGTTTTCTCTTCTACTTTAGTTTAGTTTTTATTATTTGAATTGTATGCCATTCTAATTCCGATGTCATTTTATTATGACACTGTAAATACCGAAAGTTACAAGATTGAATTAGGATAAAAATCAAGTACAGTGGTACCTTGGGTCATGAACGCTTCTATTCACGACCAAATCAGGTGACAACCAGAATTTTTGCTTCTGTTTGCGAACAGATCTTTGGGTGGCGACCAAGCAAACCCAAAAATCACTGCGATTTCCCCTTCAGTGCCACTTTTTTGGGTCCATGCATGCATAGACAGTCGTGCTTCCAGTCACGACCAAATTGGGTAGCAACCGTAGTCCTGGAATGGATTGCAGTCATGACTCGAGGTTCTACCGTACTGGTATCTTTTTTCTACCTTCAGCAAAGGAAGAGATTATGGTAATCTGATTCTGCATGTGACCAAGAGTTCTGCCTCACTTGTGGACATAGATAGCTGATGTATACAATGAAAGGAACTATATCAGAATCCTTGAGTCTTGCTTTACTATAATTTTGAATAATCATAGGCACTTAATCAATTTGCTTTCTCTTATCCCTTATATTTTGCTCAGATTTTGGGGATGAGTTCAGGCGAGATGCTAGAAGTTAATATCTAAATATAATTTGTAAGAAGGAACAAGAAATGCACCAAGATGCAAACATAGAGAGCTAGTTACAGTATTATTCCCGTATATGAAGATGTCGGTAAAGAGCTAGTGGAAAGGATAGATGTATGGAGCAGAGGGTATTTTTTTCATTAAAAAATGAGAAAGAGATGTATTCAAAACATCTCTTGGGCTTTTCAGGATGAATTTGCTCATTGTTTCTGTTTTCTTCAGCACCCTTTGCCCCCCCCCCCCACCACAATTCTGACCTTGAAAGATTAATGAAGCATTTAATGATTCTGCAATGGATGGGTAAGAATTTAACATCTCTTCAGTGTGTATCTTCCAGAAAGATCTTGAAAGACTTTCCCTTGCCCGTTTCCTTCTTCCTCTTTCTTTTAGATTAGATTAGGACACTGAATTTTGTAATTGCTTATCAAACCTAAACAGTTCAACTCTAATCTCTTATCCAGCTAAGTATAGGAACAATGAAGACAAAAAGTTGTCTGCTTTGGGAGCCTCGTGGACACAACTTACTGAAGAACAGAAAGGGCTGTTGCTTGAATATTGTGGCATTGCCATATCTGAGGAAATGAAATGCATGTTTGGAAAAAAAATGTAAAAGTATCTAGGGGTCAATCTGGCTGAAGTGTCATTTTAAAAAATCAGAGGCAGATTTGGTAGAAACATTCATAAACAAAACCAGAGTCTCTTAGGAGCTAATCTAGTAGAGGTATCCCCAGGAGTACCTTGGAGGCAAATTTAGCAGAGAATTCCCTGGAGGGTGGAGATGAAGATTAGCAGAAGCTACTAATGCAGAGAACTTGACAGTAATGTTCAAAGGTAGTGAGTGAACTGACAAGAGTCACATGACAGAGCTGTGACTAGTTAATTAGCAGTCCTTGGCATTGGATAGAATAGAATAGAATAGAATAGAATAGAATTCTTTATTGGCCAAGTGTGATTGGACATGCAAGGAATTTGTCTTTGGTGCAATTGCTCTCAGTGTACATAAGAAAAAATAAAATACAATACAATACATTCATCAAGAAACATAAGATACATTTAGTTCTAGTCATAGGTTACTAACAAGCAGTCAAATCATACTAGAAAACAAATAAAACAATACAAATTGTAAAGATACAAGCAACACGGTTATAATCGTAAGTGGGAAGAGATAGGGAATAGGAAGGATGAGAAGAATAATAGTAATACAGTCTTACTAAATAGTTTGACAGTGTTGTGGGAATTAGTTGTTTAGCAGAGTGATCGCATTTGGGGGGAAACAGTTCTTGTGTCTAGTTGTTCTGTTGTGCAGCGCCCAGACTGACAAACTCTCAAAACAGAGTCATGTGAGTGGAAGGCATGAGTCCAATTCCCCCAAAACTATATTGGACACAATATATTAGGTGTCTAGAGTCTGTTGGGCATGCAAGCTACATTCACATCTTTTAAGACTAACATCCAAGATAGAACGAAAGATACAAGTCGGGCCCCTAAAAGAATAGAAATGAGATGGCATTAAGTAGTAAGAAAACAGTCTTGTTACATTGCCTTAAGCAGGGGTCTTCAAACTTGATAGCTTTAAGACTTGTGGACTTCAACTCCCAGAATTCCCCCTCCAGTCATGTTAGCTCAGGAATTCTGGGAGTTGAAGTCCACAAGTCTTCACTTGTCAAGTTTGAAGACCCTTGGCCTTAAGTATGGGGGGAAAAGAACAGAAATGTATTAAGAATTTTTTATAAGACACTAAAACTACATCAGCCCCAAATGAAAATTATGATAATAGAATTAACAGAATTGGAGGGGCCTTGGAGGTCTTCTACCATTCCAGACAAAGTTATCCAATCTCTTCTTAAAAACCTCCAGTGTTGGAGCATCTACAATCTCTGAAAACAAACCTGATTCATTGTTCTTAATATCAAGAAAAATGTCCTTAGTTCTAGGTTGGATGTTTCTTTGTTAAGTTTCCATCCTTCTTGTCTTGCACTTGGGTGCTCTGGAGAATAGATTGCCCCCCTCTTCTTTGTGACAATCTCTCAAATATTGGTAGACAGCTATCGTATTACTCCTATTTCTTCTCTTCATTAGACTAGACATGCTTAGTTTCTATAACCATTCATCATGTTTTTGGCTCCAGACCTCTAATCACCTTTTGTTGCTGTTCTTTGCACTTTTCCTAGAATCTCAACATCTTTATTGTAGAATGGTGATCAGAACAGTATTCCAAATGTTGTTTTACTAAGGAAATTTATTGAAGTAATAATATTTCATGTGATCTTGATACTATTCCCCTTTTTATGCAGCCTAGGACTTGTTGGCTTTTTTTGGTAACTGCAGCATGCTCTGGCTCATTCTTGCCTTTTAGTTAACTCTCAGTTACTAATTTTTGGCCAGATAATCCATGACTTACAACCAGAACTGAGCTCAGAATTATGGTCATTATGTTGTTTCTGTCATTAAAAAAGGAACCCAAGCAATCCCAGATCTCCCCACTGTAGCTATTATGCAGAGCATGAGATGGCTTAGGTGCAGGGAAGGCCCTGGGCTGCTGGAATAAATGATTTTAGTTGAGGACTCCCTCTATAACCTGTGCATTTGGTTTTTCTTGCCTAAGTGTAAAACCTTACTTTTCTCGCCCGTGAATTGATTTCTGACTTATATCCAGTGTTCAAGTCTGTTGAGATATTTTTGGATCTTGAGCCAATCTTCTAGAGTGTTGGCTATTCCCCCTAGTTTATAAATATAAGAAATGGAACAACAGCTACGGAAAGCATATTTAAAACTGGATGTTAAAATTTAAATCAAAGAAATAAAATTTCACAATAATTAGCAATGGAACAATATCATAAAGCTAGTTTCAAAATACGACTATATCAATGCCATTCACAAATAGTCATGAAATCTAGTCTGCATTCAAGTATCACATCACTAAATGGAATTTAATAATAAGAATAAAAAACAGATTTAAGAACTTTATACTGAAGGTATATATAGTATAAACAGAAATTATTGCCTAATATGTAAGTAAAAGACCAATCTACTGCGATGATTCCATCAATTATTTTACATTCAACCAATTGCAATGAATATTTAAATAATATAATAATTTCTCTTTAGAAATCAATGTAGCACAAAGTCTTAATTTAGATGTGGTTGCATTATTAATTCAGTGCAATACAGGACAGGCGATATAGTCATTTGCCAACAACAGATACATCCCTTGTTAGCAAAAATGAACTATTCAAAGTTGCTAGCAAATCATTCTTAGTTCTATAAGTAAATAGTACATGTTTTTCTATTATCTAGGGATGTCCAACATATTTTTGATGTTAAACATATTTAAGTTAAAACATTTTGTTTAAAGCCCAACGTTATCTTGATTTCAAAATTAGTTTTGACTATTTTGGAAGTCTTTGAAGTTAGGAGTCAGCTATGTCAGTAACTCATTTAAATATCAAACAGGGGGTGGTTTTGAGTTTGAAACGTATCCAGAATGATTGAGAAAACCCATTTTGGACTTATCACAGGGAGCACCTGATTAGCCTAGCCAATCCAATCCTGGGGCTGTTCAAAGTTAAAACAATCCTCCTCTAACTCATTGATGAATGGACTATGTGGTATTTACACAAAACTCTAATTCTGTTCATGACTTAATAAAGTTATGCAAATGCAACTTACAAGTAGCCTTAAGCTGCAGCTATATTAATTAATATAAGGCAAATGGGTTGAATAATTTGCAAGTGTTCTGTTTTTTCCCAAATTGTTATGCTGTAATTTAGACCCAATTCCTGATTTTTCATATTTGCATCTACCACATTTCACAAAGAATAAAAAAACCTTTATTGTCAGCAGATGCACTCTGGGAAGGATTAGTAATCAGGATTTGGAAGTTATCACTAAGTCAGGTATTTATCCAGAAGCTCTATTTCTATCAACACTTCTATTATAGGAAATAAAAGACAGAGCAGATAATACTATTCATAAATTATCAGTTAACATTGTTTCTCATTTAAATCTGGATTGGTTAAAGATGAGCATGTAAAAACTGACAATTTTTACCATAAAGCAATCTGAAATCTTTGAAAACCATGGTGAAATTGTAGTCCAAAAAAGACACGTTCAATTTATGCCTTCTGTTTTACTGTATTGGTGTTCCTATTAGCATATAGCTACTATTATAAATCAGCATTGATCCTTAGCATCTTTAAACCTCTGAGATATTGAATCTTAAGTACAAATATTCGAAACACACATTACGCATTCACCTCTATTTACTTAACATTTTATTTATACAACTTTATATGCAGATTGTCAATATCTTCTGGAGGAAAAAAACCCAAATTGATCCAAGTTTTAAGTGAAAAAAAAAACACCAAAGGACACTGTTCAAAATTCATGAAGAAATGCAATACCTAAAAGAAAATTAGAAAAATTTCTGTGAATGCTGTTAGAAAAAAATAAAAGGGTTATTTTCTATGAGCACCACACAGAACAATTTAAATTGCTTCGACATGAATTGATTTAACTCTCACATACAGATTTCTCTGTTCTTAGGAAAAATCTCTTTTCTCTAAATCCTTGCTCCAAGAGACACATATGGTATGCAGCACAGTGCAGCAAACTCTATAAACATTCAATAATACATACATACATACATACATAAAATCAATCTCCTACCTACCTTTTGTAGCTGTGTCTAATCGGCACTCCCATGAAGCAAGCAAAGTCGTCTAATGTAGGAGTAGCCATATCTTTTCAATTGCATCATCCTGATGATGCGTAAGTTTCCGTGGAATAATTATTATGCTTATTTTCTCCCTCCTCTAGCTAAAAGCTTTATGCCTTATCTGGGGATTTCCCTTCAGATGATGATGAATCAAAGACGGCCTAGAGGCTGCTGGTGACAGGCTGCAGCCCTTCCTTCTAGCAAAATTCCTCCCAAAATACAGTCTGTAGCCAATTACGTGAAAGCTTAGGTTGCTCTGCTGGTCTTAGCAACTGATTGGAAGGCAGTAACTGACAAGGCAGCAGCACTTACTACTGTGCAAAAACAGGGCATCTGTACCAATAAAACAGAAATATATCTTCCCCTTGAAAATGGTGTTTTGAAAAAGGTAAATGATACCAGTTAATGAACAGAAATGTAAAAAACAGAAATGTAAACAACACCGATTTACCAGATTTGACACTTACGCAACTGAAAATGCATACATATTAAAGAAAATAGATTAGATTTTTAAATCGGCGTAGCTGTTTTATATAAAATTCATATATCTTTTTGTTGATAAGTATTTCTTTAGGCACTTAAATGTCTACTCTGCAGTAAATGATTATGAAGAGAGAATGCTCTGGTCCTCTGCTGAGATTTGTTCATGTATATTAATCCAATTAACCTGAGTGTAATAACTTCAACTTTTAAAACAATACTTCTGAGATAGATCATGTTATTAACTGGCATTCCATAAACTTTGGAATGCCAGTTAATAACTTCCACTTCCTTTTGCTATGTATATTAAAACATATTTTTTCTTTTTTTCTTTTTTTACTATGCAACATGTTAAAAATGGTTCTGATAATCCTTTAAAATTATTTTTTTTTAATTTTAAATTAATTTGGCCCTAGGAATATTAAAAAGCCCAGAGAGGTACAAAATGCCTGTCTCATATTAATGTTCAGCATAACATTAATTTCCAGCAGTTGTTTAAAACCATACCTAATAATTATTCTATTATTTGTAAATGTTTTTGTACTATATGTTTAACTAATATTTAACTTTAACGTGCCTATTTAGGGCTTGTTGTATCTTTTTTTTTAACTGTCTTTATCTTGAAATACCAGGAACTTGAGCTGACTCACCCTAATGGGATTGATGCATCCCACTCACACCAGAGGCCTATTTCAGATCCCATCTGCCAAAGAATTTCTGCTTTTCTGCTTGGGCCCTGCCCTCTGTAATATTCTCCCATTGCCTCTACCTCCTGGCCTTCCAGAAGAGCATTAATCAATTTAATCAGAATAAAACTGGAAGGGACCTTGGAGGTCTTCTAGTCCAACCACCTACTTAAGCAGGAGACCCCATACCATTTCAGATTAGTGGCTGTCCAGTCTCTTTTTAAAGACCTTCAGTAATGAAGCATCCATGACTTCTGAGAGCAAGCTGTTTCACTGCTTCATTGTTCTTAATGTTAGGAAGGTTCTTCTTAATTCCAGGTTGCTTCTTCCCTTGATTAGTTTCCATCCATTGTTTCTTGTCTTGCCTTCTGGTGCTTTGGGAAATAAGTTGACTCCTTTCTCTTGGTGGCAACCTCTCAGATACTGGGAAACTGCTATCAGATCACCCCAGTACTTCTTTTCTCTAGACTAGCCAAATGCAAATCCTGCAACTGTTCTTCATATTTTAGTCCCCAGGCCCTTAATTATCTTAGCTGGTCTTCTGTGCACCTTTTCCAAAGTCTCAACATCTTTTTCGTAATATGGCGCAGTATTCCAAGCTTTTCTTGGCTGCTATCGCACACTGCTGGCCCATATTTAAGGGGATGATCCACTAGGTCTCTCTAAACAGTTACTGTTTTTGAGACAGGTTTCACCTAATCTGTACTTGTACTTTTGGTTTTTCTTGCCTAAATGTAATGTGCTTTTCTCCACATTAAATTTCATTTTGTTGGATAGGACACGTTATTCAACTCTCTCAAGGTCCATTTGGATCCTGAGCTTGTCTTCTGGGGGCCGGTTGGAAATTCCTGCCAGCTTAGTATCATCTGCAAATTTGATGAGTTCCCCTTCTATTGGTCTGTAGTTTCCTGGGTCTGGGTGGTTTTTTTTTCCTTTTTTTGAAATTGGGAACCAACAATCAACTTTTTTGTAATCCTCAAGTATTTCCCTGGGGCTCCAGGAAATTTGAAAGATATACTACAATAATTCTGAGATAACATCTGCCAGCTCCTTCAGAACTCTTAAGATATATTCCAAATCAGGTCCTGGTGACTTATATTCATTGAGATCAAACAGGTATTTTCTTACCATTTTCTTGCTTATTTTAATTTTTATTTCTAGTCTGTCTTTTAAGGTAATGTTTTTGGTAGGATGGCTTCTAATTCTTCTCCCAAAAAGACTGAGGCAAAGATTGAGTTAAGTGGCTCTGCTTTCTCTCTACGGCCTTGCCTTCTTCTCTCCTCAGTGGACTGACTGTTTCCTTGACTTTATTCTTGTTATTTATGTGTCAAAACAAACTTTATTATCTTTGATTTTTGTTAGGAGTCTGAGTTCCTTCTGAGTCCTTGCTTTCCTGACTTCATCTTTGCAGTTTTGGGCTATCTGCTGATATTCTACCATAGTTAAATGTCCCTCTTTCCATTTTTTGCCCTTGTTCTTTTTGTCTTTCAGTTTATTAGAGAGATATTTGTGCCACCATGCTGGTTTATTCTTGGATTTCCTGCGTTTGATTTTCAGCGGTAGAGGTAGTCTTCGACTTACAACAGTTCATTTAGTGACCATTTAAAGTGACATCCCCATGGTCATGTATCAAAATCCAGATGCGTGGCAACCATCTGACTCATATTTGGGATGGTTGCAGTGCCTTAGGGTCATGCGATCAGCTGCTATCACCTTCTGACAATCAAAGTCAATGTGGAAACCAGATTCACTGAACAACCATGTTACTAAATGAACAGCTGCAGTGATTCACTTAACAACGGTGGCAAGAAAAGTATTAAAATGGGGCAAAATTCATTTAAATGGTTCACTCAGCAACATAAATTTTGGGCTCAATTGTGGTTGTAAGTCAAGGAGCAACATTATTGTGCTGGATTGGGTTTATATGATTATGTTTTTCAGAGTTTCTCAAGCTTCTTGAGTTGTTTTCCCCTGTCAGATTTGCATCCATGGAATCTTTCCTAGGCTCTCTCTGAGTTTGTTAAAGTCAGCTCTTTTAAAGTTTAAGACACCGGTTGGATTATGTTCTATCGCTTATGTTTGCATTATATTGAATTCAAATAAGACATTATCACCTTTGCCCAAAATTCTGGCAACTTCAACTCCTCTATTAGATCTAGTATAGCTTTTCCTAGTTCCCTCCTGTACCCTTTGACTGACAAAGTTTTTAGCTAACATGGTTAGGTATCTATTTGATCATCCACTTGCTGCAGATTTTGTCTTCCAGTTGATATCAGGATAATTAAAGTCTCCCATTACTACTGTGGTATGCTTTTCACATATATTTGTTAATTGGTTAGCAAAAAGTTCATCTATTTCTTTTGCTTGGTTGGTTGGCCTGTAGTATAAATCTATGGCAATATCATTCTTTTTTCCTTTAATATTGACCCATATGCATTCTAGGAGGCTTTCATCCTTAGTTTTGTAGATTATGCATATCTTTGCTGGAAATCCATCAATCTAATCTAAGTGTGGCTAGATTGTAAAACTAATTAACAACCCAGTAGAAGGCAATGGTAAACTATTTCCATATTGTTGCTAAGATATGAAATCACTAAGCACTAAGCTCAACTCAAAAAACACTTTTCTCTTTTAACATAATGGACATTTTTGTAATAAAGAACTACACAAGATCTTACTAAACAAGATGAAGAAGTCAGAAAAAAAGCTGAAAATGGCATAAAGTAAACTAAAATTCCTATCCCAGATATTCACAATATTCCCATCTATAAATTAAAATACCTGTCCAAGATATTCACAATATTTATGCTATGTAAATCTCTTGTGGATGAAATTCAGAAGGAATCTGGTAGCTGCTTTTCTCATTAATCCTAATTAATATTAGTAAACTTAGCTACCCCAAACAATTGAAGGAGAATAAGGTGAAAATGATTGGAGGGAAGGTTGAATTTTGGAGCCGAAGAAGTAGGAAATCTGGTTTTGTTCAAAAAATGGGAAAGTAGATCAAGTATCAAAATCAGACCAATATGAGTGAAAACAAAATAAAAATGTTCTCTCTCTGCGATGTAGAAGTATGGGTCCCTCCCGTAGGGAATAAAAGAGGAGTGAAAGGGTAGCAGGGTATTGCAGGAGACAATAGTTCATTTGGGTGAAGATGTTTCTGCATTCTTGCCAAGTATTGCCTACTACAGTGTGGCATCTGAAAGATATCAGCCTGGCAACTTTCCAAGCCAGATAAAAGTATGCAATTGTGCAATATCTTGAAAGACTGTTGGCAAGGACTTTGCTGGAGAGGAATTCACTGTAAACTAAATAAAAGTGGTTTATCAGGATGAGTCAACTTCATGCTGTTGGGGAAGCCTAGGTCAGAAGCTAAGTTCAATGCAACCACCTCTCCCGTGTGTTTTTTTTCAATAATCTTACTACCAAATACAGAGTATTAAACTCACATTCTGGATCCAAAACAATTTGTTATTAATCAAAACAGGAATCCTTTATTCCAGGATGGTTACATCTTAGAACTGAGAAAGAAACAACTTCTAGATATGAACAGATACTCACCGTTTTCTTAATCAGCCCTAATCTGTGCTTTGTATAGTTTGACAGTGGGGGAGATAAGATTCACTACCATCACAACAACTATGGCCGGGAGCTGTTGAAGGCCAGTGAGCAAGTTTTAGTAAGAGTTAAGTCACAAATATTCTGGTTTTTTTTTTTTCAATTTCTTAGTATTGAGGTTTAGACTTTGAAATGTAAATAATATACCAGAGCACTTGATGTGCCCACAGGAGGAGATTCCAATAAATTATGTTCAAAGGTATGGTATTAGAGCTACCAGAATGGACATCCTTGTACTATAGTTCAGAAAGCAAATTTTAATTCCAATGAGAGGATATTAATGCACAATAATACAATAGACAATACAAATAAACAGTTAAATATGCAAACCAAAGTGAGATACACTGAAACCAACCGGATCTATTTCCAAGGAATATCATTAGGACTTGAGCTGAAAAACATCAAAAAGAAGTGCTTATCCTTAACCTTGAGTCTTTTGCATTCTGCATCGTTCAGTTGTACAAACTCGAAGGAACAGAACAAAACATGAAAATCAGTATTATAGTATGATGGCTACCTTCTTTTTCAAGAAACAGTGTATCAACATAGAGAATAGAATGTCTTTGCAGATATAGGTTTTAATGAAAGATTTGGCAGGAAAAGACTATGTATCGATTTGCATGACACAGTAAATCTTATTAAAACTTATTAATGAACAAGCAACTAGCAATTCCCATGAGTGTCAGCGGTTAATAAAATTAAGACGAACTATGTTTTGCTTTGCATTTTTCTCTAGTTTGTTCTAGGAGGAGCAGGACTGAATCCCTAGTTGGAGAGTACACTAAATTAACCACAAAGTTTGTGGTTTTCTGATGGTGTCTGCTTGCAGAGAGAATTAGCTTGCACCCCATGCTGCTGATTTATTAATAAACCTTAATACACTTGCTGTGTCATTGCAGACTGACTCCATGCAAGCAACAAGATTCAGCTTGGACAAAAACATATCTTGGCTTTACAAGAGAGAAAATGCAAAAATGTCATATTTTGGCAGCATATTTTCATTGCAAGTATTTTGGGATATTTCACAGCATATTTTAGAAGCTGTGCTCCATTTTCCAATTCCTCTTGCAATTCTTGTAAGAATATATGTGTATCTCCAATTGCTACTTGTGGCAATCTTTGTTATGGAATTCAGAAATAAAGCTTAATTACCAATAAAGGAGAACCACTCAACACAGTCAACTTGCTGCAGCCAACTCACTGCGGAACAAGAGTTACACTAATATGAAAGAAATGGTGGAATAGAATCATTAAAAAAAAAGAATGCAAAGGAGGGACAAAATGAAACGTGAATGACACAAATTAAATTAATTTTTTTAATTATTTAAATTGAGTTGCTGAATTGTCCCTCAGCAAGTGGTCCCTTGGTGAGTTGGTTGTGAAGTGGTGCCATGGTAAGTTGACCGTGGAAAGTTCTCTCATTCTGGTCCTTGGTGCTCTCTAACCTTGATTGTTTTCTTGCAGACCTTCCAATACCCAGACTAAATAACATCATCAGTACGAGTAATGGCTAATGAAATGACTGCAAAAACAACAACAACACCCAACCAAGCTCAGGGAGCACTAAGGACACCCTCCCTTAATATTAATATGATTGTAAGAGATAATTTTAACTATTGGAGCAAATGTTTAAAAATGTCACTGCCTTCAATCGGCTCACTCTTTTATGTATTGGATCACCGCTGCCTTTGCATTTTCACAGACATGTTTCCTTCAACAGGCTATATACCATATTATAAATATCGTACTTGACATTAATAGGATTTTATGAATTTCAAATACCTGGAGAAAAAAAATACTCTACCTGCTCTAATTCAGCTTCATGAGTGAAAAATGTTTTTATGTATCAGTGCTTCCCATGGTCTCTTTCAAATCATTTCAAGGACACATATTTCCTGAATATGTAGGCTTACATTTAACCATTTCATTGCAAAAAGCCCAAAACATTCCACAAACAAACTCTCTTCCTTACAGGAATAAATCATATTTAAAAGCAAACTTAGTTCTCTTACTAAAGTTGCCAAATGCTGAATAAACAAAATAATGAATCAGCGCTGAACCACAAGTAATTCTCTTTCCACATGTGCTGAGCAGTTAATAGCTGTAGTAGAACTGTCCACAACAGAGCAATAGTCACTTTTCTAAATCACCCAACAGTATTATACAAATCCACTAAAAGCATATATTTAAAAGCAGTGGGCATAAACTCTTCATGTTTAAAATTGCATATACTATTCATCAAATGAGGGAATGAGAGATGGCAAACAGCAAACATTTCCATATGGAAGAGCTGGAGTACTGACCGCAATTCTTTCTCTCTTTTTTAAACCTAATCAAGGCTGATAAAGCTACAGGAGGGCCTTGTACAGCATGGACCAGATTGAGGATTCAGGCTCTGCCTCTATGGGTTTTAGCCAAGAATGGCACATAACAATTCCTATAAATGAACAATTAGATCTAGAACCAGAACTCTTCCTATTGGGGATCTTCAAAAAAATATGTAGAGTACAAAATATGTACAGATATTAACTGCTGCCAGGATTGCCTTTGCTCAATGTTGGAAACAGCCATGCATACCCTCAGAGAAACTTGTTATACAAAAAGTTATGAACTGCGCAGAAATGGACAAATTAAAGCTGAGCTTAAAAGATAAAGAGACATCGATATTATATAAGGTGTGGGAATTATTATATAATGGTATAACTGGATAGAACGGAGATAGATTAAAGATAGATAGTTATTAAACATAAGTAATAGATAAAATAAGACTGTAATTATGCATTCTTAACGACGATAATGCACGAATTATTGTCATAAGAGAATCACTACAAATTGCTGTTGTTGAGTGATATAATTTTTTTTCTTTTTCTTGCTTTTTCATGTTTTTTATGTAATTAAAGTTCAATAAAGGATTTAAAAAAGGCAATTCCTATAAATGCAGGTAGTCCTCAACTCACAACAATTGAGGCCAAAATTTCTGCTGCTAAATGAGACATTTGTTAACTGACTTTTGCCCCATTTTATGACCTTTCCTGTCAGCTCAGTGAATCACTGCAGTTGTTCAGTTAATAACATGGTTGTTAAAAGTGAATCTGATATCTTCATTGACTCTGCTTGTCAGAAGTTCGCAAAAGGTGATCACATGACCTCCAGACACCACAACCTGTTATAAATATGAATTGGTTGCCAAATATATGACTATGGAGAAGCTGCAATAGTCGCAAGTCTGAAAAACGGTGTTAAGTCCCTTTTTCTAGTGCCGCTGTAACTTTGAATGGTCAACTGTTGCAAGTCGAGGACTACCTGTACATTAAAATTCCCTAGTGATCTCAGCTACAGATAGTCCATAACTTACAACAGTTCATTTAGTGACTCAAAGTTACAATGGCACTGAAAAAAGGGACGATCATCTTTCTCACTTATGACCTTTGTAAGCATCCCGATGATCATCTGATCAAAATTCAGATGCTTGGTCACTGGTTCATACTTACGACCATTGCTGCATCCCAAAGTTATGTCATCACCTCCTGACAAGCAAAGCCAACGGGGCAGTCAGATTCACTTAACAACCGGGTTACTAACTTACCAAGTGCAGTGATTCACTTAACAATGGTGACAAGCGAGGTCGTAAAACGGGGCGAAAAAAAATCACTTAACCAAAGTTTTATTTAACAACATAATTTTTGGGCTCACTTGTCCTGGTAAGTCGAAGGACTGCAAATGGTGACAAGCAAGGTCGTAAAACAGGGCGAAAAAAATCATTTAACCAATGTTTCACTTAACAACATAATTTTTGGGCTCACTTGTCCTCGTAAGTCGAAGGACTGCGTGTACTTACTTCTAGTCTGCATGCATCTTCTGATAATATCCTCCTCCGTTCGCTTTGCTACGCAATGTTACAGAGAAAAGACCATAAACACTAACCGGAGAGGGCTGCACGCTCGATTCTACCGCGTCCCAAACAGTTCTCCAAACCCAGGCGGCCAGGCTCTCTCAGCCGGCCAAGGGTTCAACGCGGAACCGGCGGCGGCGGCGGCACCACCTTGGCGTGAAGTAACCACACCGACTCGCTCCTCAAGCAGTGCTGGACTCGAGCGCCAAAGATGAAAACAGCCTCGACGCCTGGCAACCTCGCTCGCCTTCTCCGCCTCGATTACGCACGGAACCTGCCACCATTTCCATAGTATCCGTTGAGGGCCGGACTAGCAAAAAACACACACACACACACACACACACACACACACACACACACACACACACACACACTCTCTCTCTCTCTCTCTCTCTCTCTCTCTCTCTCTCTCTCTCTCTCTCTCTCTCTCTCTCTCTCACGGAACATGTTCTTCCCGCCCGGTAAAGGCATTCACAAGGACGGCGCTGGATGTCGCCTCCCTGCCACCCACCTACCCAAAAAAGCCAGCGTCTTCTCAGCAAACTGCCACCCACACCTGGTCCCACGCGTGTGTGTGTGTGTGTGTGTGTGTATATATATATATATAGAGAGAGAGAGAGAGAGATAGATATATACACACACACACACATACATACACGTGGGACCAGGTGTATGTATGTATGTATGTATGTATCTACCTACCTACTTACCTACCTACCTAATATATCTCTATATCCCCGAAGCCGCGGTCGCCCGCCCTTCTCCCGGTTTGCAAGGAAAGCTATCGGGCACCTCGCCCTCAGGCCTCCCCACGTTCCCCGCTCACCTGCGAAGGAAACCGAGCGGCCGCGGCGCTTGGGAGGGCTTCGGCGCGAACCGCAAGAACTCGTCCGCGCGCCCTCGGAGTGGCGAAGGCAGCAGCTCGAGACTGGCTAAACCAGGCCCTCTCTCTCTCTTTGGAAGGGCTGAGCTGAGGCCGGCCGTGCCACCTCCCTCCTGCTCCTCCTCTTCACGGGGCCGCAGCCTCCACGATGAGGCCGCCCATGAGACGCGCTGCGGCGTGAACCGGGGACGGCTGCCCGCCTGGCACCGCTAGGGAGAGGCCGCGCTCTGCGCTTCGTTCCCTGGCGCGCGAATTCTCTCCCTGCCCGCTGCCCCCCGCCCCCCCCCCGCGCGCGCTCACCCTTCGCCCCACAGGCGTCTAAAAGTGGTTTGGTGGGACTTGGGAACGCTGGAGGGATTTTGGCAATCGTGACGGGAAGCTTCTTCGTGTTGGCGAAAATAATGGCCCGCCGCCTTTTTGGATTTTCGGGCAGAGCATAATAATCCTGCGTGAGGGGGCTTGCCTAATGAGCCAAACGAAGGATATACAGATCTTCCTCCGAATAAAAACACACAGCTTTCCGTGTAGGGTACAGATGGATGTAGGCCAATCAAAAAGGGGATGTAAAAAGCTAAAAATACTAGGAAAGTGGGGCTTAAAAGTCAGACTTGGCTCAGATGCATCCTCTTGTACGTCCTCTTTCGCTTATGTTCAATGTTTGTGGTCAAGCAGATGGAAGATACTAATAAGGGAGGATATTAGTAGCTCAAGAGTTGACATACGGGATGCTTCGTGCTCTCTGAGCTGGCTTGTTTTCTTGCAAACGTTTCATTACCCAAACTAGTTAATACAATCAGTGCTGGTGCTGGCGCTGGCTAGCCAGCACTGATTATATCATCTAGTTTGGGTAATGAAACAAGAAAACAAGGAAGAGAGCACTAAGGACCCCTCAGACATAGCAAGTTGCAAATGACTACATCGAAGAAAGAAATAATATATTTATGCAAAGACATCAAAATGCAAAACTTCCATTCCTTCTGATCTTTTTGGTGTGCATTTCACATTTTTATTAACTGGAAATGAAAAGCACGTCAAATCAATTATCCATCATTTTATATATATTGAATAATAAATAGCAAAGATCATCACAGTGCATAACGCTGATGTCGTCCACTTATGTCATTCCTCTGCCCACTCCTATTTTTCTTGCTTTTTAAGACAAGAAGAAGATATTTTCCTTGAAACAACAGTAATTGGTTTCCCCATATCAAGAGGGAAATAAAATTCAATTTGGAAGTATTCAGAGACATCCCTTCAGCAGACGATGCTTCCCAAGCTTTGCTGCTTTGAATGACAAACACAAATCAGTGAATTAAGACCAGCTGTTTACTCTTGCTCTGCCAGCCCTACAATGGTTGCAGTGGGCCTTCAGTTGAGAGAAAAACAAATCCTATAATTAGGCAGAGGAAAGCAGCTGATCCTGAGCTCAAGGAAAGGATGCAAAAATTTATTATTGTAATTCACTTTTTTTTTTACAGCCAAACATTTGCTGCTTATACTTTGGATTGCAAAATGCCCTGGGTTAACCTCGCCTCCATAATAAGCAATTGATTAATTCATTGATGAATTCATTTGTAACATTGGATAAAATCATTCTGGACACTGAAGTATGGTGGAATGGAGAAGGTTTCTTAGGAACCAGATTTCTGCAAATCCATATCTCTTTCCAGTTGCCACATCAAATGTATGGCACCTAGGTTCCTCATTATTCTGAGAAATCTTGCCACCATCTGGTCTTCTGTGCAAAATGGGTTATCTCAAAATTGGGGAAGGGGGAATTTCCAGCAAAAAAAAAAGAAAAGCTTGATATAATTACCATTTTAAACAAAATGCCACTTTCCTTGTTACATTTATAAGAATAACAAAACCTTAAATCCATTATTCTAAATATTGATCACATTTAATAAATCTCTGAAAGTACTGTATATGGTATTATATAGAACTGGGATGGGGAACCTATGACACACGTGCTGGAAGTGGCACGCAGAGCCATTTCTGCTAGCACGCAAGAGGTTGCCCAGAAGAGCCCCACTGAGCATGCGCACGCACCCCCCACCAGCCAGCTGATTGTCAAATATCTGCTGCGCATGCACGGGGGAGACGCGTGTGCGGGAGATGCGTGCACATGCACAAGAGGCAGGGCACAAGGGGGTCATGCACATGCGCAGAGGCATGTGACATGGGTCGCGTGCTGTGCGCACACGGGGTTATACATGCCTGCACGGGGGGGTTGCATGCGCTTTGCATCATGAGTGCAGGCATGCAAGCATGTGCATGCATGCTCATGCACACACACTTTCAGCACGCAACGTGGAAAAGGTTAGCCATCACTGATATAGAACATAGAATCATATGTCTGAAAGGGACCTCAGGGTTCTTCTAGTCCAGCTGTGGCCCACTGGTGGGCCATGAGAAAATTTTGGTGGGCTGCAGCGAAATCTCACCCCCCGAGCACTCCCCTCAAAAGCAATTAATCCAGGCTGCACAGAAACACAAGGCTGCGCCACCCACAAGGCCTGTGGGAACCCGCCCCGCCCACTCACTCCTTACCTGGTAAAGTTGCCTGCTAAATTTCTGTTTTTCCTTTTTCTGGCCATCATCTGTTCTGCTGTGCCAGGAGATTTAGATTAGCTAGGAAGCAGGAAATAGTTGGATTTCTTGCTTTCTAGCTCGACTTTAGATCTTCGGCTCTGCTTTTAAGCACAGCTGAACCTCCCTTAGGACTGAAGGTTTGCTTGCAAGCAAATTCAGTGCAGACTCATGGCAAGCAAATTTGAGAGGCTGAGCTAGCCAATGGCAGATAGATAGATCACTGAATGACTCTGTGAGCAATTCAATCTGCCTGCCTACTTTGCCTGATTTTGGGTAAAAGTTGCTCTTTTTTAAAATAAAAAAAATCAATATTTACATGCATGGTATGTTGTGAGTTAATTTTATGGGTTTGCTTGCAAGCAAATTTTATGTGACAGACTGAGCTAGACAATGGCAAATAGATAGATTTGTCACGCTAGTATTTCCTACCTCTTAGCACTGATTTTTTTAGCTGCCTTTCTGAGGGGCATGTGACCTTTCCTTAAATCTGGCTTATTTACTTAGGATATCTTGTGAGGTGAGTGAGACCAGCTGGTATCTGTAAGTGGTGCAAATGGATCTAAAGATTGCTTTTCCTGGGTGTGCTTTTTCTGGAGAGCTTAAATGACCTCTCTGCTAAAGGGTTTCACTTTAGGAGCAAGAGATGGCTGCTTGATAGTTAACACTGCATTTTAACTATTTTCATTCCTCAAGGCGCTCTGGCACCCTGCCTGATTTGTAACTCTGGCTTGCAGATATTTTTATTCTAATGATTGGTATTTAGGGCAGCTTTTTGCAAGCAAAGAAGCTTTTTGTATTTTTGTATTCTTGACTTACAACAGTTCATTAATGACCAAAGTTACAATGGCACTGAAAAAAGTGATTTATTACCATTTTTCACATTTATGACCGTTGCAGCATCCCCACTGTCATGAGAGGCCAGGTGAGGAGAAGCGCCCTTTGACATGAGTGATGTTGACTTGGTCATGCCCACCCCGTCACATGACCAAGCCACACCCACCAACTAAGCCACGCCCACAGAACTGGTTGTTAAAAACACTGAATCCCACCCTTGGTTAAAGACTTCTTTCCACTCCACTGGTTTGTAAGGAATGTATTGAGCCAACTAGATATTGTCTTTGTTTTAAATTCTTTGTTTTTCTATATCCTTTTAAACATGAGATAGTATGTTTAAATTTATCAAAAGCTTAGCCACTTTAAGCACATAGTGTTTCTTCTGGCAGAATCTCTCCCAGATACTAAATAATTCATATCCCTTTTATTGGCTAGCTTGTCCCCCCCCCATTCAGGAGATTTTAGAGCATTTAAGTGCTCAAATAGTGGGCATGGAGATATTCTTGGGAACAGAATGTCCTCATTTTCAGTTTTCCCTCCTTCATTCAACAGAGAAGAAAAAGAAGGGATGAGGCAGATGCTTGCTAAAAATATCTCATTCTTAATACTCATAAAATTCAAGTATTTTCATTCTGCTACTATTCAAGCAATCATAATTTAGTTTCTCTTTATGTCCTATATTTTAAATAATTCCTTCAAAATACATAACAATAATTCACTTATTGTTTTCATCACAGTCTGTTTTCAGTTGTAGAAATAATAAACAGATTGAAAGCAAACTGAGTATCAGTAATTTATTCAAATGATGTTAACTTGCTAGATTGGGGATTTAGAAAACAAACATACCAATCCTTTTTTCCCCCTCCTGTTCAATTTTGTTTGATTCTCAGACACATCTTGCACAAGTCCCTGCAGTTCTCAGAATATATATGCACTGAATCTTGTAATTCTCCATCATTATGCAGTAAGCTGATAACAAGGAGCAGTTGTATGTTTGAGCTAGGGGTCTGATATGCTATGAATTGCTATCACTGTCGCTTAGCAGAAGGCCCAACTGAAATGTACTGTAAATGTTTGTATGCTCAATAAAAATACATAGAACTGCAGTCTTTGATTTAAAAAGCCCTATCCTTTTTAAATCAAAGGATTTTCCCATTCAAATTTTTCTTTTATTTTTTTTAAAATGTAAACTTGGTTTATTTGATCAAAGTTAAAATAGATCTGTTATCTCCCATAACCTTTAATGGCTAGGGGCTATTTTTTTTTTTTTTTTGCAACATATGGATTTTTAAAAAAAAATAAACCATTTTTCTTATATCCAACATCATTTCCATTCATTACAATGCTTCCATGACGGTATACATACTTTTACATAAATCTTAATTATCTGTACATTTATCTATATTCCTTCATCTATCTTTGTTCACTATAACCTTTGCCTTATTCAGTAGAGGGATTCAAATATTGTTGCCACCGGTTTGGTGTGGCTTGGTGGGCATGCTTTGTGCACGTGCGTATACTTTGCATGTATGCACGTGCCAACCACACACTTTGCACAGGCATATTGGCATTCTAACTCGCCTACTGCAAGCCTGCATGATCCCAGTCGCTTTAGTAGCTGTCGCGCAGCACTCTTCTGGGCCACGCAAAGCAGCTGCGCTTCAAATTCAGCAGATAAAAATGAGTATGGGAGTGCGGGTGGTCGGATGGGCCCAACAGCAGAGCAGTGGAGAGAACCAGTTCCGTCTCCACTGCTCATCACTCCTACTGGCTCGCCAGAACCGGGCCGAACCGGTCAAATACCACCACTGGCCTTATTGTCCTATTGTCATCTTCTCTATTCATCTCTCTCTATATTATTTAGCCAATCATACAATACATTCCACGTCAAATAATAATCCATTTCCTCTCTTTCTTTATATCCATGGTCAGCTTATCCATCTCGGCACACTCTTTTTTATCACATTTTCCTCTAGTGGCATACTATCATTTTTCCAATTTTGTGCACAAGTTATTCTTGCCACCATTAATAGATGTAGCATTAGATGCTCTGTTTCCTTATCATATTTTCCCATTGTTATATCTAATAGAAATGTTTCTATTATTCATCCATTGTTATATAAAGTCCTAAATATTGATGATAATGAGACTGTGGTAATGAGAGGCACATCCTGGAAAACTTTCATCTTCTTACCTATAGATCTTACCTATAGCAGGTCGGATGTGTCACACGCTGGCCACGCCCACTTTAGCAAAGGAGAAAAAAGTTGCAATATGTCATCTGATGACACCGGGATGACGTGAGTTTGACACCTCTGCTATAAATGCTAAAGTAGTTCCTTAAATATGTTATAGCAGATACCAAGGCACATAGAATGAAGGTGACCAACTCATTTGAGATGAAGTGGAAATAAACCTTAGAATTCATTTTTAAAAAGTTGAGCCAGAATGCTTTTCATCTTCGTTTGTCAAAACTTTGAATAGGAGTAATACAATCCAGTTGTTTAAAAATAAAGCATGGAAACCAATGTAATTTAAATAAATTTGTTTAGGCTGAAACAAATTAGTGAAAACTAATCAGCTTCAATTTTACTGCTGGCTAGATGATAAGTAGGGGTTGTGATGGCTCAACGGTTAAAGACCTGAGCGCTGTACGATAGGGTGAGCTCCCTTACTTGCCCCATCTCCTGCTCACCTAGCAGTTTGAAAACAGGCAATGCGAGTAGATAAATAGGTACCACTTTGGTGGGAAGGTAACAGCATACTGTGTTTCTTGGAGTATAGTCATGCTGGTCACATGTCCATGGAAATGTCTTCAGACAACAGTGGCACCTTTGGCTAAAAAATGGAAATGACCACACACACACATACAAGTCAGACACAAATTGGACAGAGAAACCTTTATCTTTATCTTAGACGATGGTATGTGCACAATATGCTAATTCTTCCCATTCCCTAGTTTAGCATGACATGTGAACATAGCAGAGGTGGTATTCAGCAGGTTCTGACCAGTTCTGGAGAAGTGATAGCGGAAATTTTGAATACTTCGGAGAACCGGCAAATACCACCTCTGACTGGCCCCCTCTCCATCTATTCTCTGCCTCCCGAGTCCCAGCTGATCGGCTGGGTCTTTTGTTGCTTGGCACAGGAGAATGGAGCTGGTTAGTGGGGGGGGGGGAGGGAATGTAATTTTGCAGTAACCTTCCCCAGGAGTGGGGAGGGAATGGAGATTTTACAGTATCCTTCCCCTGCCATGCCCACCAAGCCACGCCCACAGAACCAGTAGTAAAAAAATTTGAATCCTACCACTGGCAACATTGCCACTGAGTTGCCATGCAATCTAAAGCTTCTAGCACAATGTCATTCCCTGTAGGACTTTTTATCATCCACTGGATTTTTCACTGCACGTTGACCATTTTCTCATCAGAAATTGAATGTTTCATCAAAAAGTTAATTTAAAAGTTCAGATATAAAAACAAGGGTGTGGGTGGCTTGGTCATTTAAAGGGCTTGTTTATATTTTCTTTTCTTTTGTCTCCCCATTTAGTAACTAGTTTTCTTAGTGCCATCCATTGGTGAAGCGATATACAAGCCTTTCCTCATGACTATTACTTTGGCCCAATAATGATTAGATGATTTTTTGGGGAAAACATTTAAATCACTAGCGGGGGAAATGACTCCTATTTTGTAGGTGACTGCAAAAACAGCAATATAGAATTAATTTAAAAGGTAGTCTGTAATCTTCCATAGAGGATAATTTTGATTATTATATTACAATGTTTATTATTGATACTTCATATTTTTAAATGACTGAGACCAGGGCACCAGCAGTATTGCTACCTTCACCAGGGGCAGTGAGTAAAGATGACCTGTCCTGGCAGTTTCACACACGTTAACCAGGAGCAGAGAAAAACCCGGGGCACCCCATAATATATAGGGGCTGAAGCTGGATCATACAATTAAGTGGCTCTTAAAAGTCCTTTGAGGTGTATGTTATCCTCGCCCGATGGGGGTTCACTCAGGCCGTGATGTAGTGAATGAGCGGCTTAGTCATTTACTGTGATTAACACATTAACAGAGTTGGAAGAGACTTTTGGGGTCATCTAGTCCAACCCTGCCCTCGCCCCCAGGAGACTCTGCCTACACCATTTCTGACACATGGCAGTCCAAGTCTCTTCTTGAAAGCTTCCCCGGGATGGAAGCTTCCAGAGACTGTGAAGAGTCTGAGAAAAACAGAGGATGCTCGCAAAGGAGGGAGGGGAAGAGTAGGAAACAGCAAGTCCAAGCTCTACGCACAATTTCCAACTCGCCCAGCTGCCCCAAAAGGCTCCGAAGGTAAGCCGCGAGTAGCAGCGCAGCTCTCTCTCCGCGCCCCCCCTCCCCTCCTGTTCCTCGGGCCCCGCCCCTCATCCCGCTACCTTCCATCTCTGGCGAACTCGCCGGGCCTCCGCCGCTGTTGCGTCCGTCGCTGATTGGTCCAAAGAAAATTGCAATGGGGAACCGCGAGACCCGAAGGGTGGGCCGAAGGAGGCGGGAAAGCCGGGAATGAGCTAAAGGGATTGGCTGGCCAGAAAGAGAGAGAGAGAGAGAGAGAGAGAAAGTGGGGTTGAAGCTTTGCGTGGCAGCCGCTTCGGCCGATTCCTTTTTTCTTTTTTTTTTCCCCTCTTCCTTTTTGGAAAGGCAAAACTTGGCAGGATGATGGCCGGACCGATGCCGCTTTTTGTGGCCGGGATGCTCTTCCTTAGTGTAGGGCGGCGAGGCGCGGAAAGCGCCCCGCGCAAGGCGGTGACTGCCCGGCTGGCGGCCAAGTGGCCGGCGACCCCGCTGCTCCTGGAGGCCAGGTGGGTGCGTTTGGGTGCGTGGAGAGAGAGGGGTCACGGCGCCAGCAAGGCGCACAGTGCTCTTTCCGAGGAAGGCTTCCTCCGGGGTGGGCATCAGCCCGGGTACGCCGCCCCCCCGCCCGGTCGTCCCTAAGCGCCGCCTGCCCTCTTTCCCAAATTGGTAGAAAAAAGGAGGCGACCAGAAAAAGAGTCAGTCGAGCAAGTGAGAGGGGGTGTGTGAAAATTTGCACGACCTTCTCTAGGCGCTCGAGCGCCTTCCAGGTGTGCTGGTACTAAGTTGTGGGGTGCCTTGTTGTGTGGATGGCTGAAGAAGCTTGCAGACCTCAAAAAATGAGATGCAGAGTATTTATGGTTGCATTACAGGGACTCCCCGACTTATAACCATTTATATAGTAAGGTGGTACAGAGAAAAGTGACTTCAGTCCGTTATGATATCTCTAGGCTCCTGTGATCAGAATTTGGACACTTGGCAACTGGCATGTATTTATGCCAGTTGCAGTGACCCCTGGGGTCATCGGATCACCTTTTGCAACCTTTTGACAAGCAAGGTCAATGGGGAAGCCAGACTCACTTAAGAATGGTGTTACTAACTTAACAATCGTGGCAGTTCACTTAAGGGTGGTGGCAAGAAAGAATATAAAATGGGATGAAACTCATTTAACAACGGTCTTGCATAGTATGAAATGAAAATTTGGGGCTTCATTCTGGTTGTAAGTCAAAGACTTACAAAAAGTATTACCCCACTTTTTGCCTGGAGAGCTCAAGAACGCTTACATGTGGTCTTCCCATTAGCAACCACACGCAAGATAAAATGACATTATACAAATTGGGTAGTTTTCATTAGTTGCATCATGACACAAGGGACATACGGGATATTATTCCCATCATTGTAGATAAAGACATCAAACACATGTGTGATGACCACTCTGTTTCCCTCCATGGGCCGCCTCCCAGCCTATCTGCAGCGACCTCTTGAGGTGGATCAGGCTGAGGGAGACTGACAGAAAATATACAATGACCCCATAATTACAGTAGAAACTCAAATATGGCTCCCTTGCCCAAATCCAGAATTAACCATTATACAACATGGATAGAATACGTTCTGCAACTATCCTAACAAAACACGCCATTGAGCAAGTAAGGTGAGAGAGAGAGTACATTAAGCTCTGGCTTTGGATTACATTTGATGATGGAAGTTCCCTGGATGCTTGGAGCTAAATACTTTCATTCCAACCCATTTCAGCAGGTCTCTTGTAAGATCATTCTTGAGCTACTTGGAGGAGAAAGTGGAATAAAAAACAAATAAATACAATGCATTGTTTGTCATGTCATATCTGTTGTATTGCCTTTATCTGTTATATTGTATGCCTGCTTGGGGGACTTATTCCAAGATATATCCCAAAGACTGAAATTTTAGGAAGATTATTTCAAGATACGAGGTTTGAAGTTGCAAACTGCTAATTAAATACTATAGATGATTAGTTTTCAAGTTTTCCTATGTTTAACCTTCATTCAGTACGCTTATTTTAATCTCCATTTTGCTATTACCAACAGGAAGAGGCTGGTGTTTTAACCAGTCCTGTAATGGGGAAATAAAATGTCAATATTTGTGGAATTCAAATGGTCCTGGGACATGATATCCACTAAGTGGGGAAAATGATGAAACATGTAATACAACAATATAACCCAAATGTGCCTTGTTGTATTTGTGACATGCAAGTACATAATCCACAGAGCTTGTTTCATGACATTGTAATGCATGTTTCATCTTTTTAATGAAACCCCCTGTTCTGTAGATATCAGTATAATGAACAGATATGTTGATAGAAATTACAATATAACACACATGTGGAAAGAATTATAAGGTAACAGAATGCTAGGGAAAACCCCTGTCATTTTTCAAGACATACTGGTATGTATATCAAAAGTTGGTGTTTTGATGTTGGTTCTTTACATGATGTTTCAGTCTTTGCCTATTTCTACTTTACATAAATATAGGTATGCACACACATGTTTATGTATTCAACCATGCATAAAGTAATCCTACTCGTGCCATGAAGAGTGAAAAAATACTTGATACTGTATAGTTGAGAAATGTTCTCTAGTGCTTAGATGATGTATTTATTGCCTAAGCAATCAGTGGTGTACAATTTGGCAGCTTGTTGTTCCTTCCATAGCCTCAAAATAGATGCAAGCTATGTCTTAGCAATAAACAAGTCAGCTAGTTGCCCTCTGAGATTCTTTTGAAAAGTTTGATGTTGGTTAGAACGTTTGTTTCCATTAATAATACATAAGTTGCTATGTTTTCAATTAAATAAATCATAAAAATACAGCTGATCACTTAATTTTTAATTTTGTACTATTAATGTAGGGTAGACAGGAGAAATGAGTTGAGCTTTTATCAGCTCAGGTAGTATAGACAATTACAATTGATGCAAAGGACTGTAATTCAGCCATATTTGAGACTATAGCTCCCAATCCACTTTGGATTGGATACAGAATAAATTAATCACTGAAATAAATAGGCCAAGATGGAGTCAATATTGAGCCAGCCAATAAAAACCAGTTGTTAGCTAGATGTACAAATCAAATTCATCAGTTATTTATTATTCAATATATAATGAATAAATTACAGCTAGCTGAATTCACACAACATGCTGTGTCAAAGTCAAACGATTCCCATTATAGCTATGTGTGAACCAATTCTGTGCAAAGATAGTTTATATTCTTATTATACATTGAACAGAGAATGGTAGGAATAGATATAAAAGATAGAAAAAAAGTATTATTATGCAGATTAAAATGTTACCTTATGGATTTTATCTAATTAACATCCGATGAAATCTCTGTACATGTAAAATGTATGGAGTTTGATTCCAAGTCTTTCTTAGCAATCTATATTCAGTAGTCTCAAATGTTATGAATATCATATGTGTGAAAAAATGTAGAACTTCTATACTCATATTGTAGTATTCATCACCTCAGTTTATATTACTTGTCTGATGGGTTCTTGGCCAGCTGAATGTTATGATTCTGAATTATTTTTATAAGGGTGGATATTATTAGACTCAGTAATTGCAACTCTATAAAGACCCTAATAGAGGTCTTTGCAGAACAATTATAAGCATGTTTCCTCATATAGCCATTAGTTTCAACTAGAATTGAAATTAGTGAAAACAATCAACATGCATTTTACATGATCATAGATCTATTGACTGCCTTAAGTTCTTTTGACCTCAATACAGTATAGTTACATATATCTTTTTTCAGTGCTTTGACTTGAATTATTAACCTGTAGTATAGAAACCATTTTATACAAAGCTATATAGATGTAAAGTATTTTGAATTTTGAAAATTGAATGAGGTATTTTGACTTACAAAATAAACATTTTATTTTTTTCTTTTAAAATCAGTGGTAGATTATGTACAGTCACCAACATACAACGATAATGGAACCTGCCCATTACAGTGATATGTTATGACAGTCATAAAATAGTCCTCATGTGATCAGATCAGGTTTCATAACTTTTTTTGTGGCAATTGTTAAATGAACGCCGCATTGTTTGATATGGAGCATTTTTGCAGAAAACAAGTAAAAGCCAGCTTTTGACAAAAAAACAAGTCATAAATGGCAGTCATGTCACTATGGGTTGCTGCAAATGGCCATAAATGTGAGCAGATAGCCAAATGTCCAAAGTACGGACACATGACTGCAGAGGGGAGACAGCAGAGGTGATATTCAGCTGGTTCTGACCAGTTCTGGAGAACCAGAAGTGAAAATTTTGAGTAGTTTGACGAACTGGCAAAAGAACCACCTCTGACCGGCCTCGCCTCACCCATCTCTTCTCTGCCTCCCATTGAGTCCCAGCTGATCGGCTGGGTATTTTTTGTTGCCCTTAACAGGAGAATGGAGCTGGAAAGCAGGTTAGTGGGGTGGGGAGGGAATGGGATTTTGCAATAACCTTTGCCCAGGTGTGGAGAGAGAATGGAGATTTTGTAGTATCCTTCCCCTGCCACGCCCACCAAGCTACACCCACAGAACGGCAGTAAAAATGTTTGAATCCCGCCACTGTGGAGAACTTCAGAACCAGGTAGTACCAAGTATCTTTTTGGAGAGGGGGAGGTCTGTCGTAACTTCACACCATTGTTAAGTGACCCATCATATGTCAAGGACTACCTGTATGTCAAGGACTACCTGTACATTCTTATAAATATTTAGATTTTTAAAAACGTATCTGTTATGAGCTACATTAATTTTTTTTAAATATACATTTTAACAGTGAATTCATTGCAGAAGAAAGCAATGAGAAATTCTGGCAGTTTTTGGAAACGGTGAAAGAACTAACAATATATCAAAAAGGAGGTAAGCAATATACATATGTGTCAAATCTTTTATATGAATGGCTATATCCGTGATGGCGAACGTAGGTCTCTGCAGACAAGCGAGCCATTGCCCCAGCTTAGATTCACCACATATTTTCTTGCCTATGTGTAAAACCTTATTTTTATCTACATTGAATTTCATGAATTTCACAGGACCTAGTGTTCAAATTTCACGAGATCCATCTGGATCTTTAGCCTATATTCTGGGGTATTGGCTATTCCTGCCAGCTTCTGGTCCCAGTGACTGACCCAGATTGGATCCTGCAACTCCTGTAATATTTGAAATGTTATAGTGCTTGGTGTAATTCTGTAAATAATCCCAATCCCAAATCAAAGGCAGGGGGGGGTGGCAGTTTTGCCTGGGATCTTTGTTTTCCTCCATTGTCTAATTTAAATCTAATTTAAATTGTTCTGTTATTCTAAACCATAAAGTTTCTAATCTTTGTTTGACTTGCAGTAGTAGACAAAATAATTCTGGCTCCCACTGGTAAAAGTTTCAATATGCCACATTTGTCTGGATCCTTAGATTATTTATAGCATTCTTGGTTCAAAATCTTATTTTATCTTCTTGCCATTTATTTCAAATTCTTTAAGGTTCTTAAACTTACAGTTAAGTTTTCTTTTGTTCAGAGATGAAGATAGACTCCTCAGTTGGTTTTTCAAATTTATCACTTGGAAAATTTTAAATAGCTTTAAGGTGGTTAAATAGGCAATTTCTGAAAGAAATTGGAAGTAAGTTTACATAAAGTCTTTTAAAAGGTTTGTATCTTTTACAAACATAAAGTCTTTTAAAAGGCTCAACCACACTTGTGAGCCTAATAATTGACCCCTTTGTTTCCTGGTACTCAGAGCCACAGGGCAATTCTATCCTGGGGTCTCTTCATAAGAAGCAACCATCCAGAACACAGGTGTGTGATCACCCTTATCTAGAAAGGTTTCAACTAAGTGGTAAAAGTGGTAACTAAGTTGGTAAAAGCTGCCCCTGTCATTTTATAAAACCCAGCATTCATGATATAGCAATGGCATTTAGACTAAAATACCGCTTTACAGTGCTTTCCTCTCTAAGCGGGTTACAGAGTCAGCATGTTGCCCCCAACAATCTGGGTCCTTATTTTATCCACCTCGGGAGAATGGAAGGCTGAGTCAACCTTGAGCCAGTGGGATTTGAACTGCCCAAAAGTCAGCAGAAAAAGCCTGCAGTAGGCTCATATATATGGTTTTTACATGTATAGCAACCCCAAAGCATGAAATGTGTATTGGAACAGATCCATGGGGCACAGAGTCATTAAAGGAGAATTTTGAAGTGAGTTGCCTTGGATTGAAGTGGCTTATTCTATTTTAACAGATGGTATAATACTAGGACTTGTAAAATCAAGGCCTTTATTATCTAACTCAGATGTTAAAAAGGCAGATTTTTTTTTTACAAAGAACAAAACTAAGTTAAAGTAAGTATGAGTGAAAATAAATGTTCCTCAGTTATAGAAAACCTCTATAGGTACAGGAAGAATTCCAAGGCAACCTGAGGACCCTGCTTCTTTTTTCTAGTTTCATTTTAACTTTTGCCAATCCAGAGATTGTATAGAAAGGAAACATTTCAAGACATCCTTTGAAGATGAATTTTATCTCTGTACCGATGCCTGTCGGGACTGTCACCCTGCTACACCAGCCATGCTTCACCAGATGCCAGACTGCCATGGGATGAGGGGAATTTGAAGTACTCTTTGTGAGTCCTGAGGGAGCTGCTGGCCGTTTCAAGGTCATGGAGTGGAATGTGACTCCCTCCAGCCCACCAAGCCAGGGACTGTTGCCAAAACAATTTGTTTGAATGTAATTGGATAGTTTTAAGATAACCAGGGGAAAGGTAAGGAGAAACGAAAAGTTAACCAGATGCTTTGGGTATGAAACTTCAGTTCTGACTTCGCTACTCTGTAAACATTTGGCTTTAGTAAAGAATACTTTTGTTAACAATAGATTTGAGAGTCTTCCTTTTCTAACTGACAAAGTTGAGACACTTGACGTTGCCTCTGTTTGAAAATTGGAGAAGCCCAAAGTTACCCCCCTAACCTCTGTAGCTGAGGGAGAGGGGGCGGCATGACCTTACCTTCATCGGTTTCCCATTTAAAACATTGTCCAGTATATCATACTTAGGCACTTTTGTAGATAGATCTGCTAAGTCAATGCCTGAATGAGTTTCTTTGGTGGATGTAAGAATGGCAAATAACAGTGCTTATTTTTCTCTTACAAATGATGAACCTCAGTGTGAATTGGAACATGCGTGCCTGTACATTTATTTCTGTGAGGAGCAACAATTGCCATGACTACCATTAGGGAATGATTGTACCTATTCTCTATGTTGCCTTCGGAAAAGAATAAGTTGTAAATTGCTCTCAAATTTTCTATCAGTGAACAAAACAACATGTAGAACATTATATAAACATAACATACAGGGCATTGCGCCAAACCATACCTCTGGAGGCTTATCTAAGTAAATCATTATACGGTTTCTACAAAGCAGTACAGATTATTTTGTTCAGGTAGGCCTTTGTTTTGTGTATGTATGTATTGATTTTTGCAGATGAAGCTAAGCTTTTGGTTTTTCTAATTTTTAATGAACTTAATTTTATGGCATCTATCTTTTTCAAACTTTCAGAATCTTGGAACTGGGAGTATGAGAGAGTGAGCGGAAAAAAATTTTTTTTTCTAAGTCATTCATGTGTTTTTATACTTATTTTGGAGTTGTTTATTTCTTAAATTCCAAGAAGGTTGTTCCCACTCTCTTTGGATGGCATTCAGACAGCCTTTTGTCCCCTGCAATTTTTTCATAGTTATCTGCTGTTCCTGTCATTTCTTATCTCTGATTGCTGACACTTGACTGGCCAATTGTTTCTTTCTTTAGATCCTTCCCCTCTTGAGGTATATGAACCTCTCTAATCAAACATTTTTTCTGTACCTTGAATGCCAGAACTCACTCACTAGGTTTTGTTGAATACACTTTATTATTATCAAGAACAAATTGTGATTGTATTTGTGACAATTTGCCTTGCTGGGTTTTGTATTTAGTCAATCCCAGATAGTGGGATTGGATTAGTCCTTATTCTTGATGGCTGAAAAGTTATTAATATAAAGAGGCTAAAAAAATAATCTTGTCCTTAGAGGCAAAAAATAGTTTTGCTATGGGAATTAAAAGTGAGAATTATGACTGAATGTTCAGAATGTTGCAGAGTCTTTTAATCAAGCTGATTGTGATCAGATCATGCTTCTATTTATCTTTTCATTCATGTAATTATGGATTTGCTTGAACGTCAGGAAAATATTTCTTTTAATAGAGTTGTAAAGTTATTTTTTAAATCTCAGTTGTTATCAGATTCAGAATCATATTCAGCCAACCTGGAACAAATTGTCAGCTTCCAGAGGCAGTATAAAGGAAATGCTCAGCACATGTTCTAGGGTTCTCCACTTAGATCCATTTCTCAATCCAATGGAGTCTTTCTGGTATTAACTGGATTAGAACAGATTACATATTGGGAATCATAGCGAGGAGCAAAACCAAGCTAATCTTGGCTGATGCTGAAAAAACTAAACAAAGTCAGACACAGTTAATATTGGGATGGAAGAATATCAGGAAGTGCTAAGGATTGTGGGCTAGATTGGGTACTCAAGAAAGGAAGAAGGTAATACAACCACTTCTGTATTATTGCCAAAAAACTACACGAGCATGTTCACTGGCTCAAGGCAGATTTATCTCACACTTATCTAAAGCTAGTAGGCAAGGAACTAAATATCCTCACAACTTCTTTCATTTCCTAGAAGTCTACATTTTTTCAGTATGTAAAGTCAAAGAACAGCCAAGATGTAGTGGGTGAACTTTAGACATAAAGTGTGTCCAGGACTAGATATTCTCCCATCCTCGTGTTAAATTGTTACATGCTTTATTCAATAAAGCAACAGTAATTTAATGTTGCAGTTGTTGTGAGGTTGGTGTGTTTTAATTGTTATTCCTTCAAGACCTGCCCAGGTGTTCAGTTAGGTATGGAATTGTAATTGCTATTTGTGAAAAGAGAGTCATGTCCATAATCACTTTGTGGAAACAAAATTCCTGTTTTGTTTACTTCAGTTTATCATGCCATGAATTCCACCTTGTGGTTTTTCACTTTTACATGGGTACCTTCATGTTGTCTTTTCTTCCACATTATGGTTTTTTGTTTCATTTGACAATTTATTTTGCTATTTTTAATCTGCTCAATAATCCAGATTCTGTGAGAGGATTACGGTTACCTAAAATGTGAACTATTTGTTGAAATATCTTGGAGAACCAGAAAAACAGAAAAATAATGAAAACAATAAAAGCAATTGTTGAAGGTATACAAAGAAATTTTGTCCTTGGGTTCAACCACATCGAAACATAGCATTGGAAAAACCCAACTCCCTGTTCAGGGCAGGTCCACGAGGAAATCTTTAACATCTTTAACAGATGACCATCCAAACTTATGGTGAAGTTCTCTACTGCAGTGGTTATCAACCATAGATCTACAAACCCCTGGGGGAATGTGATATCGTCACAGGGGATCCATGAAGTCTTGAAGAAATGTTATGTTTTGTTAAATCTTGGCGTCCGTGGCCATGATCTGTGGCCACAAAAGGTGTTTCAAGGGAGTCCATGGTGAAGAAATGGTTGAGAACCACTGCTCTGTGAATGAGAACTCACCAATTCATATAGCAGGATCTTCCATTGGCTGACAACACATACACTCAGGAAGGTCTTTCAGATAACAATGGCGCAATTGTTCTGCAAAAGAGAGAGAGAAAGTTATTATTAAAAAAATAATAAAGCTGGACATAGTTCCTTGTTGTGGCCCCAATTCCCGAATCTATGCTGTCAGAGGAAGAAGACCTGGAAGATGAGGAGGAGGAACCGGGAATGCCTTCCTCCCCAGGACCTTCCTCTCTGGCAATGCCTTCCTCCCTGATAATGCCTCAGGTTTCATCAGACAAAGGAGAGGAACAGCCTGAGATTAATAAGGCATATCGGAGCAGCCCCTGACAGGGAGTAAAGAGGAAGAGTGTTGGATTGATCCTAAGCAGCGTTGTAGGGAGAAACGTGAGCAGCAACGTAGGAGGCGTGGGAGGGTCGGAGAGTGAGCTGAGTCATTGAGCCACACCCCACAGGGGATAAAAGTGGGTGTGTTTTCGGCTGGAACTTTGTACGGGACAAAGTTTAATCTTACTTCAGATTTTCTTCATGAATGGTTTTTGTGGACCGCCTTGTAATTTTCTTTGAGTAGATTTTTATTTGTTATCAATTCGGACTTGGCAGGCAGTGAGTGTTGGAATGCCAAGGATATTATCAGTTCCAAAGAATTAACTCTGTGAAGTCTGAGCCAGCTTGCCTGCCTGTGTTTGTGTGAGTTTGTGTGAGTTTGTATTTCTTCTTTTGGGAAAGAAGAAAAGTGAGACAGAACAGTTTCTTATAAGAAAACTCATATTAGAAAAAAGGATAGAAAATATTTGACTGATAAAAAATTGGGTGAGGAATTTATTTTAGCAGGAACCCAATATAGCCCTAATATTTAGAAGGAAAAATTTTGACTTTTAACAAGAAATTACAGACCAATATCATTATCGAAAATGATTGTAAGTTGTTCACGATGATTCTGGATAATGGATTAAAAATAATTCCGCAAGAATTTGTTCCTAAAGATCATTTATCCAAAAGCCAATTAACAGATGAATATTTGCAACAACACAATGAAAACAAGCTGCATTAATTATTTTAGATGCAGAGAAGGCTTTTGTCTGTTTCAGTTGGATTTTCCTGTTTCCTATTTAAAGTTTTGAAAGATGCGTACTTTAAAGAGGATTTTATAAAATGGGTGAAGTCAATTTATCCTTTCAGAAAGTACAAATTATTGTTAATGTGTCAACTCATAAAACATTCCTATGCCTGTTTAAGTAGGTGCCATAAAAGGGGGGGGGGGATCTGGAAGAGCAGTTGAAAGTGAAAGTACATTCCAACTTTTATCTTTAAAAGATTGTAGCTAAAATACCAGAGTTTTTGCCTGCAAATATATTTAATTGGAGAATGTGAATGACACCCAACCTGTGAACTTGCTCAATTGGATAATCTGGTTTATGAGATACCGAAGTGGGGGAGAGGGGAAACAGGACCACAGGTTACTGTAAATTACATATGCCAAAGTTGGCTTCATACAGGGAGCTTCTAATGAATGTCGCCTCTAATGAAAGTTTTGAAGTTTGGCTCGAGAATCATGATTTAATTAGAGCAATTGCTGGAATCCTGATCTAACAAAACCATGTAAGATTAAAAAATGAATAAGACCAGTTTTCCCCACTATCTTTCTCCTTTGTATTTGAGTTCTTGGATGTCTGAACAGAGGCATAAACAGGATGAGAGGATTGTGAGAATAAAAGTTTAAATAAAAATATTTAAATAAGAATAAAAAGAGATATACAATTTAAGAGCTTTTGCAGATAATTTGGGACAGGTTTTGAGAATATGGAATAGGTACAAATTATGTCCGAAAATAACTTTTTGGGTCTCAGCACGAAACATTTTATAGATAAGAAATAGTAGACAGCTACAAACAATTAACTCATCATGAAATACTATACTGGAATTATACTAGAATTTTGTCAAGGAGAAAATTCAAATATAAATCAAACGGTGTAAGACAGCTTGAATTAGAACTATGTATAAATTGTGAACATGTTATTGCTAAAATTGTATAAACCTCTATTAAAATTTGAAACAGAAGAAGAATATATGATAAAGTGTCCTAAGAATTTTGATTACAATGTACAATTGACTGCAGTGGAATATGTGGTTGAAAGGATTCAAATTTACATTGATCATTACGATCATGAAGATAATTTTTATCGAGTGTTGTATTGTTGGTGTATGTCACTGGAGAGGTTGTCTGGGAGAAATGTGTCCAGTGTGTGGCCCTGGACAGTTTGGTTAGGTTTTAAATAGAAATGAACCTACAACATTTGTGTGTGTGTGTGTGTGTGTGTGTGTGTGTGTTTAGGTATTTTGTTATGTTTTACTGGACCTTTGGGACTAATCAGACCAACTGAGGATTTAGAGATAAGATTATAGAAAATAGGGTGAGATATAGAATGATGATGTATCAGACTGATCAATTGTTAATGTTGAATATTCTTGCTGGGGATAAAGGAGAAAGATTTTTCCCCCCTTATTTTTTATGTTCTTTCTGGGGGATGTTTTGCACTTCCTACAGTTTTTAAAATGTATTTTTATTTAATGTATTCTATTTTTGTATCTGTTTTATCTGATTAATATAATATAATCCTTAATAAAAAGTGTTTTATTTTAATTTGTGACTGATTAACAGTTAGAAAGAAGATTTAAAGTCTTAGAATTTTGTTGCTATATGAGATAACTACAATGAGATTATTATTTGCACAAAGATGGAAAGATATTACTCACAATGGAGGAATGGATGATGAAAATAATGGATCTTACCGTGATGGCCAAATTGACATCTTCGATTAAAAAAAAAAAGACTATCAAAACTTGATTGCTGACTGGAAAATCCTTAGAGACTTTTTGTATGAAACAAAAAAAATGAACTTATAATACTGTTTTGATAATTAGAAAGACTTAGATTATAAAAAAATAAAGTTTATTCTGTGCCCACAGAATCAGAAGCTCCTCTCTCTCTCTTTCTCTCTCTCTCTCTCTCTCTCTCTCTCTCTCTCTTTCTCTGTGTGTGTGTGTGTGTGTGTGTGTGTGTGTAGTTTTGGCTTGCTTATTCTTTTCTTTATTCTAAATATTAGTTTGTTAGATTTTATCTTTATTAAAATCTGATAAAATTATAGTTTTTTAAAAAGAAGTTCTTCCAGTAATTAAGTTTTCAACATCATGCTTCTTTGAATGGCTTTACCTGGTAGTTATACCTATCTCTGTTCTTCGGCCTTTCTTACTTGACTACTTCCATTCTTCTTCCCAAGCCATAACTATAAAGTTGTACACTGTGTTGGCAAGCTGCTGGTATTGAAAGTTTAGTGCCAGAAATAATTTGTTTTGCCAAGATACTTTATATTTCATTTATATTTCTTTTCTTTTTAATATAGTCTCAGAGCATTCTTATTATGACTTACTCCTGAAGAAAGCTGGGCAGTTCCTATCAAATTTGCAGATTAATCTTCTGAAATTTTCTCTTTCCTTGCGGGCATTTTCCCCAACTATTCAGATGTTTCGGCAGGTATGTAAAATTGGCTGTTCATGTTAGGAACCTGTGCATGGTTACAGTTCTCAGGTTATGTCATATGAACCATCTCAAATAGAAACTCTTAAAAAATAGCTCCTTTTACTGGCTTCTTTCACTCAGCAAGCAATTCTCTTGCACATGTATGCCACGAGGTTTAAATGACTTTAATGGTTCCCTTCATCTACCTTTGATGGCTACCTTGTAAACACCAATCCTTAGCCAAGAGGAGTCCTAAGTGGAAATAGGCCAAGAAGCAGGCATCTGAATGATCTTTTTCTCCAGGACTTCATTCAGAGTTTGTGAGAAATAGATTTCCACTTGGCCTCTATAATGCAGGAGAACCTATATTACTCCAAATACACATTCTCATCTTATATATTATAGAGTTGTGGAGGATGCAGTTTGGTACCTTTAGTTGAATCATATGAATATCTTATAAAGCTAAGTATAGAGACTGATGTCATTGCAGACATCAGATGCTGAATTACAACTTCCAGTGTCCCATTGGCTGGGACATTGTTCCCATTGGACCCTTCTTTCCAAGTTTTGAATAATTTGATTCCATACTAGGAAATTATATCTTTTCAGGAAAAAAAAATCCTTTATTATTTAGAATTAACTAATTTGCTTTTAAAGATCCAAATTTCAAGTTTGTCCTTTCTCTGTAGTGTGAATGTTCCCAAAAAATTTAATTGGTAGATGCTGATATCCAAGAAGGTCATATTTATAACTACCTGGATAGAAATGCACCAGCCTCAAGTATGTTTCAGCAATTCATAAAATCAGTTTTTGAAAGTTTTACATTATAAAGTGCACTGCAATTATAGAAGCATGTTGAACCATTTGTTTAAAACTTTTCTATTGTTCTTTTGCTAGGCTAGCAATATTGATTATGACTGAGTCTGGAAAAATTGATGCTCTGTTCTTTCCTGGGTTTTGAATATGTATATTAATTTTTCTCCTCCCAGGCTTGGCACTTAAGCACAACAAGATAGTAGTTGAGTAGGCTCCATTATTTGTAATATGAAATGAGAATGTATTGCCATAGAATGTAATTGTTGAAATATTAGATTGCAGCTCTTGAGCCACCCCCAAAAGGATGCAATGCCTTTGTGGTTATCCATGGGAAAAGCACCTGTAAAACTAATGAAATTAAGAAGCTTCTGATGTCAGCTCAATCAAGGTGAGTGTAGTGAGCTATGTTTTAAAAATATAAATACATTTTAAGCTCTTTACCCCATGCAAAATGAATATTAAACACAGTGATATGCATTCCTCATGATACCCACAGAGATTTAATTCAAAGTCCTCCTATTGCTTGACTCTCCAATAACAGGATATTTCCTTTCCAAAAGTTGTTAAGATGTCTTTTCCTGACTTTGGCTTGCTCTGTACCAGTAAGCTTACCAATACTAACCTCTCACAACACACATATTTTTCACTCAATGATAGCTTAAACCAGATGGAAAGGAGAATGAGTAAAATCCAGGTCACTGAAGCAATTTTTGTGTGCAAAATAATATGATTCTTCATTAAGCAAAATAGGCAACATGGATAGGGATCACATTTTATTCAAGAGAATAAACGTTCTTCCTCTAGCACTGGATTTTCAATCAAGCATGAGTCAAGCTACAGTTGATGTTGTTCGTTAATCTCTAATGGTTCCATGTTGCACAATAAATAAAACAACTTCATTGCTTTGTTGATGCTATTCCACAACTAGTTATAATCCAAGTATCATACAGTACTCCACATCAACACAACAAGACTAACTTTGGTGTAGGTAACTTTTAGATTTGCATGATTACATACTTGGCTGGTTGTCGCTTTTTGGCACATTCACTGAAGTATAATTCATACTGAGCTGAACGTGACTTTTTCTTAATCCAAGGCCCAAACCATATCTCTTCAAAGGAGATCATAAATTCCCTGTACTCAAGGAACCTGCTGTAGTCGTGATCCTTTATGCTGAAGTGGGTACCAAAGATTTTGCCACATTTCACAATGTCTTATCTGAAAAAGCACAAAAGGGAGAATTTGTTTACATTCTCCGACATTTTGTCAAGGTAGGTATATGTGGAAATGTTATTGTTAGCTATCTAACTTTAGAATAAAATGATTTCTTTCAAGTTTTCAATGTGCTGCAGTGTTTAATATTTAGTTCCCAAATTGTGTTTTATAGAAGATAACTGCAGCTTCATTAATTCATTCAATTTCTATAGCTGCCCAACTCAACCAGGTGACTCTGGGCAGCTTACAATTCTAAAATACTAAAGCAGTTAAAATAAATTAAAAGACATTAAAACAATAGAAACATCCACAAAATGAATAAGAATAAACAGCAGCCGTGATGATTAATGAATTAATACTAAAGCCAATATTAACGGGCCTTTCACACATTATGAGTTCCAGGCCTAGGTGCAGTACATAGTCAAGTTTGTAAAGCTTTGTGAAAAGCCCGCAATGTTGAGACTGTTCTGATACTGAGGGAAGAATATTCCTTAAGGCAGTGCCTACAGCAGAAAAAGCCCTTTTAGTTCCTGACAGTCAGCACTCTTTGGGAGCGCTGCAGATCCCATAAGCTATTGAATCTGATTGGATGGATAGAAATTCTTGGATGAAGATGTTCCCTCAGATAACCTGGTCCCAAGCCCATCAACCACGACACAGATGTCTGTTGAGGTAATTCCCCGTTAGAAAAATGAGCGCGTACAGGGAAACGTATTTGAGAGTAGTGTTTGAATAATACACACACAGCACACAGATACACCGTACAGTAAATGTAGGTTTTTTACTTTCAATAAAGGTTTAAGCAAAGTTCAAACACAGTCCAAAGTCATTCACAGGTTAAATCAGTCAGTTTTCAGTCCAGGGATAATCCAATAACAAATTCCAGTATAAAAAAAAAAGTTCAGTATCAGACTTACAGCAAATCCAAGAATATCAGTCAATTAGGAGGAACAGCAAAACTCTCCAACAGAAGGCAACAGAGACTGAGACACACTTTCTTCTGAGACTAAGACTAAAACAAAAGGGAGAATTTTCAGGTTTCTGGCTCCATCTTATGGCCGTTTGAGAAACCATACCCAATTACAGTTTTGCATTTTCTTAAAGAGACAGTATTAAAATGTCTATCCTGGTTTAGATATTTCCATCCCAAATAGCTGTTAGGTGACTCACATTCCTAACAATGCCAGAATAAAAATATTTCTTTGAAATGAACAGAACTTCACAAGAGGACCAGAATCTTAAAATCTTTGATGATATTGTCAGTTTTCATAATATCAGCAAATAAAGTGGATCTCTCTTTCTCTCTCTCTCCATCTCTCTCTCTCTCTCTCTCCATCTCTCTCTCTCTCTCTCTCTCTCTCCGTCCCTCTGTATGTGTGTGTGTGTGTGTGTGTGTGTGTAATGCTACACTGTGATTAGTAAAGAATGGATCATGCACTTGTGTTAGATTGCCATTTCTTTCCTGGAAACCTAATGTTTAGTAATGATTTCATAACACATTTTTTTAAACTATGCATGCTTAATCCAGAAACGTAGCACTGAGAAGATGTATTTGTCTGGATATGGTGTGGAACTTGCAATAAAGAGTACAGAATACAAAGCGATGGATGAATCTCAAGTTGAAGGTACATTTTTCTTCCCTGGTATAACTGGAAAATATTAGGACAAAACATATGTCAGGTTATTGAGGCAGTAAACTTTTGCATAGCCCCATGGATAATGGAAGATAATGGAAAATACGATATTAGGGCAGTAATTATTTTCCAGACACACACTCTTAGTTCTTTTTGGGGGAAGATGGCAAAAGTAGCCATGGCACTGAGAATCAATATAGTAATGTACATTTGTAATGTTTTTGTAGATAGAAGCCGCTGAATTGTAATGTACATCAATCATGGCTTCTGTTTCTTCTCTAATGGAAATCTTGTCTGTAATTTCCTTTTGCTCATTTTGGAGCAGGAAAACAATCATTTGCAAACTGAATATGTTGTCGTATTTTCTTTTGATGTATATTTAGGCACAAGAAATAGAACAGAGGAAGAAGATAACAAGGATAGTGAGGTCCAAGGATTTCTCTTTGATACGTTAACGTAAGTTGATTTCAATCCCAATCCTTCATTTTACATTTGAATAAATGAATGACTTTATTATATTTCAAAGATTAAAAGAATTGTATTGAAAAAATCAATTTATGATATTATAAATGTGTCATTCACTTCACAACTCTGTCAAGAAAGGGGATATAATGGGGCAAAACTCAATTAACCAGTCTCTTACTTGGTAACAGAAATTTTAGGCTCAGCTAAAATTGGCTAAGCTTTGGCTAAGCTTTGAAATTACTAGTATGCACTACAAATAAATCATTCCAAGTGCCTCATTTGATTATACGAAGGAAAACAAGAATAGAATAGCTTCATAGGGCATCACTTTTTTAAATTGTTTAAATTTAAGTTCAGGAAGTTATTTATTTGCAATTTATTGTTTATATTAGTGTATTTTGGAAAAAATGGAACAATATTAAAGAACAATCCTAATTTTAGCAAAAGGCAAAGTTTTATTGACATTCTTTTAGGTTTATTGGTACTGTTGTTGGTTTTTTTATAACTGTGATTTAGTCTGTTATTGCATTTATTTATTTACCTACCTAGAACCTTTTTAATTGGGTGGGTTTTAAAGCTATAACATGAATAAATATTTAAATAATTGTCACACAGAAGAAGGAATAGGCTTGTTCTCTCATTCCCCAAAGGGCAGGACCAGAACCAGTAATGGAAATAGGCGGTGGAATGGAAATGGACTTAAGTTACTGTGTTTCCCCGAAAATAAGACCCTGTCTTTTTTTTTTTTTTTTGGCCACAAAAAAGGCACCAGGTCTTATTTTCGGAGATATCAACTACTGACTAACCTTACTTATGGCCTCCTTTTCGCTGTCAGAGGCCTTCAGGAACTTCTTTTTCTGCAGCTGGCAAGTCTTTCCTGAAGGCCTCTGCAGCCAATAACAGAGCTCTGGATCGATCGGGAGCTTTGTTACCAGCTACAGAGGCCTTCAGGAAAGCCTTCCCAACCTTGCCGGCTGCAGAAGAAATGGGCCAGCAAGGCAGGTGTCAGAGTGTGCAAGGCCTGGCTACAACTATCCAAAGTTAAGTAGTAGGGCAGCTCTACCCCCCCATCCCCACCCTAGCTTAATTTTTACCCATCCGCTCTGGAGTGGGCGGGTTCTTAATTAGGGCTTATTTGGGGGATAGGGTTTATATTGGGCACGCATGTAAAAATCAAGCTAGGATTTACTGTCAGGGTAGGTCGTATTTTTGGGGAAACAGGGTAGATATTAGGAGGAATTTCTAGATAGCAACTGCTTTCAATCAGTGATACTGGCTGACTTGTGAAGTGATATATTCCTCTTTACTGGAGCTTTTCAGACAAAGGCTGGATAGCCACCCATCCAAAATGCTTTAGCAAATATTGTACCAAGCAGGAGAGTTGGATTTGATGACCCTTGAGACTCTTCCAGCTCTATGACTCTTTATCTGTAATCTCATATGTATAAATGCTCTTTAATGTTAACTTTGTTTATATTTTATAAACCAGGGAGAACCATCCTGATCTCAAAGACAATCTGAAAGAGTTGAAAAAATACCTGATTGAAAGCAGTGATAATACAGAACCTTTGAAATTGTGGGAACTAAAAGGTATTGCTCATTATGCTGGTTTTCATCTTTGTGAAATACTATGTGCCAGTAATAATTCCAGGTTTCAGTTGGAAACCTTGTCTGTATGCTATTAAACTTCTTTCGTAAGAGAGGAAATTGCAGGAGGTATACAAATCAAATATCATTGCTGTATAAAGAACATAAATACTATGGCTTTTCAAAAAGTAAAGAAGGAATTATTTTTCTGTTTAGCTGGACTTTTTTTGGTGCAAAGGGGACTGAAAAAAGAAAATATTTAAATCTTTTGTGCCTGATATCCTTACAGTATTTTTTCTTTACCGATGCTGTTATCAGAGTATGAGAATAGACTATGAAGTGTTATCTTTGTAAAATAAAAAATGAATGGTACTTTAAAAGCTATTTTGTCATATTCACAACATGACAATGAGGGAAGTTAACCATGAATTTTTCAGAAAATTAAGCTTTTTCATCATAACATGACAGTTATATAATATGCTATCTTTCTCCTTTTTAAATTATTAGTCATTATTTCTTATAACTTTTATGTTATATATGCACTGGTTAGGAAAATGAAAACTGAAACAGTCTTTATTGAAGAAGCTAAAATTTACTTATCTTGGTCCTTCTGAATTTAATCTTAAAATAAATTTGGTGTGTTTCGGACAGAGAGCTAACTGATGTTTCCAATTTGTGCTTTAATTTTCTTCCTGAATTCCACTTTGGACTGTAACAAAATATGATTTGAATGTTTATGTGAGATCCTGCATTGTCATTCTTTAAAATTAAGCTTAATGTAAACCCAGAACATGACTTGATATTGTATTTGACAAGGAGAACCTTAATAATCTTTATGATTCACAAATCATAATCTGTTTACCTGTGGATTAGGGCGCACAAAACATGCTAAGTCCTCATATGCTTTCTTGGGGGTTGGTTTAGTTTATAATCAGGTTTAATACATTTTATGAAGCTAGCCAATTCAGTGAATTTGCCTGATTTTACGACCTTTTGTATCATATTCATTAAGTGAATTGTACGGTTATTGAGTGAATCTGGCTTCTCCTATTGGCTTTGCTTATAGGAAGCCCCTTGGGAAGATGACACATGGTGATAATGTGGACATTGTAACCATTGTAACCATTGTAAAAACATACCAGACGCCTAGCACCCAAATTTTGATCACATGGTTGCAGGGACATTGTAATGATTGTAGATGCTAGGACCAGTCATCAATCAGTTTTTAAAGTGCTATTGCAACTTTGCATAGTTAGTCTTTAGAATAACAGAATAATAGTGTTGGAAAGGACTGTTGTGGCCCGCCAGTGGCCAGATTCAGACAGTGAGGTGGTTGGGGAGGAACATGGGCCAGTCCTGGAGTCTGAGGAAGGTTCTGAGGCATGCTTTGCGTTGGAGGCAGAGATGCGGTCAGGGCGACCTGACAGTTATCAGCTGCCTTCAGAGTTCAGTGGGGCAGACGAACAGTTGGAGCCTGTTCCCAGTGTGCGCATGCACAGAGTTGCCAGAAGAAGAGAATAGCTAAAGAACAAGGGTCGACTTTGGAGTAAAGCCACAGGTGGATGGTGGATGGCCCCTCCAATAGGGAATAAAAGAGGAGTGAAAGGCGAGTGGGGTCTTGCAGGAGACAGTTAGTTCATTTGAAGCCCTGTTCCTGCTTTCTTGCCTAGTATTGTCTGCTACAGTGTGGCATCTGAAAGGTACCAGCCTGGCAACACTCCAAATCTGATAAAGGTCTGTAATTATGGAATTTCTCGAAAGACTGTTGGCCGGGACTTTGCTGGAGAGGAATTCACTGTAAACTAAATAAAAGGGGTTTATCGAGATGAGGAGTCAGCTTTGTGCTGTTGGGAAAGCCTAGGTCAGAAAAAAGGACCTTGGAGGTTTTCTAGTCTAACTCCCCGCTCAAGCTATATAGCTATACCTATATAGACTATATATCATTCTGGACAATGGCTGTCTAATCTCTTATTTAAAACCTCCAGTGATAAAGTCCCTACAACTTCTGAAGGCAAGTTCTGAAGGCAAATGCTCATAAGTCAAGGACCACCTGTATGGTAGACAAAATTTTGAATGTAATGTGAGGTTCTTTGGCAACACTTCATTTTCTTTCAGATATTAGTTTGCAAGCAGCCTCTCAAATTCTCTCTGCGCCTGTTTACAATGCATTAAGAGTAATGAAAGACATCGCACAGAACTTCCCGGTAAAGGCCAGGTACAATTTATTTCTGTGATCGTCATATGAATGTTTGGATTTGGGGCTTATCATTGTGATTTGTTTTAATTTGCCCTAGGATGATGTGTTTTATTATCCCTTTTTTAAAAGCTTGAATGAAAATTGATAAAATTAAAAAAATCCAGCATGAATATTCAGTTTTAAATGGCCTGCTCATTGTAAGTTGTCAAATTTAGGGAATAATACCATATATTGCAGTGATCGATTTTTGCAGCTTTCTGTTCCAAGTGAAGTTACTTCTTACATTCTGAGGCATATGTGATATTTCCTATGTTACCAGGCTTTGGTGTTGTTTTAAAGAACTTTTTCTTGTATTTTGCATGTTAAATGTAGTTTTCAGATCTTATTCCATTTACCCTCACGGCAGTCACTAAAGATGTACTAAAAGAACTTAATGCCTTTTTCTACCATTCCAACAGATAATAGGCTAATACCACTGCCTGCCATGTCTTGAATCCCAAATCCTGCTTAGTGCTTAATTGATTTTACAAGACTCAGCTGGCATTAGTTTTTGAACTTCTGTGAGAACTTTCTATAATAAGAAGGCAGCATGAGAATGTGCTGTTGGTATTAGATATGATATGTGTAATGCAGAAACTTGAATAACAGACATTAAGAAAATAAATAAATTGGGTAAAACACCCGTTTCCATAAAAAAATTATCCTAAAATTGCTTGAGATACAGCATCATGAAAATTTACTTGGAAGTCCGATCCGCTGAGTTTGGTTTAAGAAAGTTGGTCTGTAGCATAAGAATAATGTTTAGAAATTCCATGCAAAGGAGAAAAATGTACACATGCTCCTCAATTAGCAGTTGTAACTCTATTTGCTAAGAGCGTCTGAGGAAGATTTGTTAAGATCTTCTGAGGAACCGTGAAACCTTTTGATGTATGTGAGTTCAGTGGTCTCGTGCGAATAAATTTGTTTGTTTCAAAATAGCTACTTGGGTATTTGCAGTAGCGTACTCAAGATATTTGACAACTGAAGAGAATAGTTTTTAATAACCCCCCACCCCCTGAATCCTTTGTTGCTGATGGTGCAGGAGTTTAAGGTATTAGACTGGAAACCAGGAGACTACGAGTTCCGATCTTGCCTTAGCCTGGCTGGATAATGCTCTCAGCCCTAGAAAGAAGAAACGGTAAAGCCACTTCCCAAAAAAGGGTAGGGAGTAATTGCTAAGAGTCAAAACTGACTGAAGGTACCATTTTTTCCCCTCTAATGGTTCTACACCACCACTGTGTTCATTGTGCAGGTGGCAGCGTGATTTCATACCAGCTGCTTGCCTCCGTCTTTAATAATAACAATACTTTATTGTGATTGTACGTATATACACAGTATACACCTGCAGCAAAATTCACATAACACCCAGAGACCAGATCCATTCGCGCGCACACACATGACAATCCCCAAACACACCTTCACCTACTAAGATTCCCTGCCCCCTAATACACACAAGCACCCACACAACAGACCAAGTAATACTGTCCAACAGCTCACTGATGGTGGTCCTCAACTTCATTGTTAAGTGCAATTATAGCTCTGGGATAAAAACTTCAGAAAACGTGTAGTCCGAGTTTTAATTGCTCTGTATCTTCTTCCAGAAGGCAACAGTTCACAAAGATTGTAAGCAGGATGGGAAGAGTTGTGTGACTTCCTCAAACAGCGAGATGCATCCACAGCTGGTAGCTGGAGCCTGATGAAATTCTGGGCAGTTTTAATGATTCTCTTTAGAGCTTTTTTGTCCACTACAGAGCTGCTCCCATACCATGCAAGAATGTCGTATGTCAGGACACTCTCAATGGTGCTGCGGTAGTAGGACAGAAGTAGATACTGAGATAGATTTGTCTTCCTGAGCATTCTCAGGAAGGACAACCTCTTTTGTGCCTTCTTTACAAGCATGTTAGCATTCATAGTCTATGAGAGGTCCTCCGAGATAAAAGTGCCCAGAAATTCTATAGCACCTTCTTATTGCCCGTACCTAGGGCAGACTGCTCATTATTATCAGCACCAACATTGATAGGCCCCTGGATATATTGGGGGATATTGTGCTATCAGAAGTTTGGGAAAAAGAAATTGAACAAGATGTGCAACACTGAATTTTCATTCCAGTTGTTGATTGGGTGTAGAGAGCGAATGCTAAAATAAGAGATCAGATATTAGATTAAACAACCATCAAAAGGTCATGATGATCTGTATCCCTCTCCATTAATAAGAAACACATCTCTGCAAACTACCTGACAGTACTACTATTTATGAGTGGCATTAGATTGCCTTTTCTCTAGCCACAATAAATGCATTTCTCTCCAGTTGATTGGAGAAGGAGGAAAATATCCCAATACAGAGCACATGGGTCCATGAAGATAAATATTAATTTAGTATTTATTCATTGTAGGGTTTTGAAATGATTTAATACAGTTGCTCATTATTACATATTCAGGTAGGCCAGGAATTGAATTTATACACTCCTGAAGAATAAATTTCCATGTACATGCCATATAGAGCCATCATAGCGCAGTGGTTAAAATGCAGTACTGCAGGCTACTTCTGCTGACTGTCAACTGCCAGCAGTTTGGTAGTTCGATTCTAACGGGCTCAAGGTTGACTCAGCCTTTGATCCTTCCAAGGTTTGTAAAATGAGGACCCAAATTGTTGGGGGCAATATGCTGATTCTGTAAACCACTTAGAGAGAGCTGTAAAGCACTGTGAAGTATATAAGGTACATAAGTCTAAGTGCTATTGCTATGTACTGTACATCAAAGGAAGTTGCAAAATTTTGATCAACTGCCATTTATGCACAAGAATATCTATGGGATTATTCTGGATAATCTAAAACAGGGTGTCCAACCTTGGCAACTTTAAGACTTGTGGACTTCAACAGATTCCCAGAATTCTGGCTGAGGAATTCTGGGAGTTGAAGTCCACAAGTCTTAAAGTTGCCAAGGTTGGACACCCTGATCTAAAATGTAGTAATATATTAGCAAATTGAAATTAAATTTAAGCAGGAACTTAGTATTTCTACTCTCATGGGGGCAGTGTTTAGAGGAGGAAAGGAGCACATGAGCCGAAGACGGATCATGTTTCAGCCATGTAGTTCTATAATCATAATTTAGTGTTACATCCACACTGGACTGTGGCACACTTTATTGATGAATAAATATTTAAACGCAGAACAATTACCGTACTTAGTAATTTTTTCATATTCTTTTCTCTAGATCCTTGACTAGAGTGCTAGTAAACCAGCAAATGAGAAAAGAAATAGAAGAAAATCAAAAGGTTTGTACTTACTCTTTTTAAAATATGAAATGAAAGAATTTATTGTCTACTACTAGGAGATGAGAGTCAGATTGGTGCAATGATTTAGGCATCAGGATTTGTCATAATTTGTTATGATTACTTATTTGTTACTATAGCAAATTCAATACTTCTGACCGAAGCATTTTTTTAAAAATAAAATCAGAACTGAGAATATTTCATAATATGCCATCAGACAAATTTGATTTAATATGAGAAAGTAAAACAACAACATTTTGTCTAGGCTGGTCTTCCCATTGAGGAAGATGGAACGACCTCCTTCAGACTGAATCATGGTGGGATAAAATAGGGGCAGAGCCAGCCTTTCTAAACTGTTATCCCCCAGATGTGGACTGCCCGTGAATGTTTCAAATTGTAGCCAAATACATCCAGAAGGGTCTAGGGCAACTCACCTCAGCCAACTCACCACAGCCAACTTACCATGGCCAACTCACCAATAGCCAACTCACCAATAGCCAACTTGCTATGACCAACTTGCTGCAGGACAATTTGCTGCAGAACAAGAGTTATACTAATATCAAAGAAATAGTGGAATACAATGATTAAAGAAAGGATGCCAAAGGAGGGACAAAATGAAATGTGAATGAATAATAATTTTTTAATTATTATAAATAATTAAATTGAATTGTTGAACTGTTCTTCCATGAGTTGTCCTGTGGCAAATTGGCTATGGTGAGTTGGCCATGACAAATTGTCCCATTCTGCATCCAGAAGGCTTTGGGTTGGGACAGATGAAACCAGGAATTACAGCAAGAATTTTTAAAATCTTGGATTTAAGCAAGAGGAAGGAGCTGTCCTAATTTTTTCAGATAGTTAGGATACATTTCATGACAAATGCTGAACGTGAATTTGTGGCCCGTAATTTGTCAAACCAGTTTTAAACGTATCTGATGGAAACTGTGAATATGTAAATATCTATTGGGCTCCATATTCGACTACGCCTGCCAGCAATACAAGAATAAAGAGACTTTAATCGGGGATCCCTCCCACCAGCGACAAAGTGGAAGCGGAACAGGGATTCCCTATGACACTGTCTCGCACTGCTACCTGGGAGGGGAGGCTAAATGGGAATTCCCACATGAAGTGGCTGGGGCGCTCCACTGTACTGCGGGGAGGGGGGATGAGTGCGGGCAGGGGGGATTTATACATCGGGTGTTACGGGTGTTCAGGGAAGTAGAGGGGATCGGTGATAGGGAGAATGCATAGTGTTTGAGGCTATGGCAGGGGAATATAGTCTAGGTAACTAGTCATATTAGGAAATGTTGGATACATGGGTAATTAGAATAGGGCGGTCTACAGGAGGTAGCTGCAATTAGATAGGTGGAGTTATACTAAAAGAGCGCTGGAAGGCAAACACTCCTAGTGCTAACCTAAATTGGAATTCAAGCCGTTATCGCTGGATGGGATGTGTGTTACTTGTACAAATAAACGACTGCATACTTCAGTGCTTGTTGGTTTGTATCTTGGGAACACGAACATCTTGAAGATCGGCTGACAATATCATTCAATCTTCTAAAATCTCATTAAGGAATATTTAGTATCAGATTTATTTTGCAGAAATCAAGAAGATCTCCTTATCTTGAAAAATAACTAGGATGTTAAAATTGATTCAGTTCAAATGAATATAGCATTGCTTCCATTTGAAGTATGTTGATATCCCAAACATTTGTTTATTTCTTGGTTTGTTTTTAAAAAATGGCTAATTAACTGATGGCAAACTTTTCCTTTCTTTTCCAGCGTTTGCATGAATCTCTTGAACTTAAGCCTGGTGAAGCACGTTTATTTCTAAATGGCCTTCCAATTGACTTGGATCTTCGTGACCCCTTTAGGTAAAATACTTTACAGCTTGATTATCATCCAGAATGCTTAGTCATCTGTATTAAATTACTCCTTACTCCAAGAAAATTGGTTGATATCTTGTTCTGTTATGCGTAGTTCAGAATTGTTGGTGAATGCTGTTAGCTATTACATCACCTCCATGAGTCTCTAAAACAGTATTTGTTCAAATTAATGGTGTAAGTGTAAGATGACAGTCCTAAAAACCAAATAAATGTCGTTCAGCATGTGAAACATCTTACCATATCCAGTGGAACTATATATTAGTAAATCCCATTTCCTTCTGGTGAGCTCTAGATATGCTTAGAATATCCAGCTCCCCAAATTTGGCCTTGCTTAATAGGAATTACAGTCCCAACATACCTGGAGGATACAATATTGGGGAAGCTATACTAGTTTGGGGTCCTTTTTGTCCCTTTAAAGTTGCAATACACGCGGTTCTCAGTTATTCATTCAGTTACCATTCAGAGTGCTGAATGAGTGGTACTTATGGCCAGTCCTCAAAGACTGTTGGCTGTTGTAGCATCCTCATAATCACATGATTGCCCTTTGCAATGTTCCTTGCCAGGTTCCCGAAGGGGAAATCACAAGTCCCATTGCTTTTTTCCCCTGAGGAGCTTCTAAGGAGTACAAGATTCCTGTAGTGATCATCCACCAACAGTACCCCACATCCACATTCTGTAGTGCATGCATGCACAGTGCCACAGCTGTCCAGCCATGCTCATCCAGCACTGCAGCATCCCATCCCCCACATGCCTATAGTAACGCACCACCTTTGCACCAACCCTAAGTGAAGGAACACTTCTTCCCTTGTACACCTAGAAGAGCTGTGGTGGCACGGTGGTTAGATTGCAGTATTGCAGGCTATTTCTTTTGACTGACTAATTCTGCCAGCAGTTCAACAGTTCGATCCTGATTTGCTTATGGTTGACGCAGCCTTCAATCCTTCCAAAGTTGGTAAAATGAAGGCCCCAGATTGTTGGGGGAAATGCGCTGACTCTAAACTTCTTAAAGAGGGCTGTAAAGCACTATGAAGTGGTATATAAGTCTAAGTGCTACTGCTATTGCTACCCTAAGATTTTCTGAGATATGGGAGATTATTACCCAGGAGTGAGCCTTTCCGATGGTGATCTTCCTGACTTTGGAATCCCATTCCCAGGGAAGTGCACCTGCACAGACTTTTCAATATATTTTATTTTTCAAAGCCTTTGAATAATAATACTGCTGCGGCCTTGCATTTCTGTTGCCACTTTGATCTCTGTGATTGTTATGTTATTCCTGTTGAGGCCTGAACCAGGTATTGACCACATCCCAGTGGGGACGGTGGGTGTGGAGCTGAAGGAGGGAAGCCCCCAGCAGATGGAAGAGTTTTCTTTCTTCAGCTATTATTCTTTGGATTATTCTGTACAGTATTATATATAACATATACTTGTCTAAAGCATTTTAGAAACTCTGAAGATAGAAGGAAAAGCAATGCACATTCTTCACTCCCTGGGAATTAAGGGAGATCTTCCAAGTAAATTCATGAGATTAGCTTCCCAATCTCAGGATGCGTCTTACGCATTAGACATCCGTCACTCAGCAATTGTGGTAAGTAATATTTTTGTGCACATGAATCTTTAAAGTGCCGCTAGATTCTTGGTTTGAGTTACAATGAGTAAATGCCACAATGTCTTTGGCAACGATCATATTTAGTTTTGAAAATTTGGACTTGTTACAGAGCAATACTAAGAAGCAAAAATGGCACTTTCCTGCCATTTTCACAGTCCTAGAGGCTTGTGTTGCTTAACAGACATTGAGGAGGAAGTAATCTTTGTTTAGATATTTTTGAAAACAATTTTTTTCTTCTTGGTTAATTTTAGTAGGCAGCATCAATACTATCAGGTAGTACTGTATATCAATTGGCATAGGGAGAAACTCCTTTCTGGGATCATGTAGAAAAGAAAAAACATTTTTGGAAGCAAGACTGATTCTACCCAGGCCGCAGAATGCCCTGCTGGGACTCCCCCTTCTGGAAGTACCATTAAGGATTGATTTATGTCATATGAGTGGCATCTTGTTATTCTTTAAAAGGTTACCTTTCTGCTGTGAGGTGTAAGGAAACACAGTCCAACTGGGTTCACACATTTCACAAAGCCATGATTTCTTTAAATAACTTTATTGAATAAACTACTTAATTTTGGCTGGAGTTATACGCTAAACTGTCTTGATACATACGGGACACCAAGCCAAAACAAATAAACTTATTCAGTAGGTGTAAAAGCAGCCTAAGAATTATACCCACTAAAAATTACCAGAATCTGAGGTGAATATGACAAGAAATTAGATAGATAGATAGATAGATAGATAGATAGATAGATAGATAGATAGATAGATAGATAATGGTAGTGAGAGAGGTTTGGGTGATTAATGAAACCACTCCACATAGATATTTACTACTTAGCAACAGGTGCTTCCCCATAAATGCTCATAGAGTTGCAGCCCAAATGATCCAGCTCTTTTTCCATTTTGTTAGCATTTCTAAAACTGTGATAAAAAAGATGCTTTCAGCTTGTTTTTCCCTACATAATCCCTTAAATATGCTCCCAATTCTAGTCATAGAATTAGTTTCTTCACTGGCTTCACATATGTTAAACTACAACATACTGAGTACTAATTTATTAAAATGGACATGAGAAAAATTGTGCTTGACAAGGTTTAACTTTGATGGTAGCTTCACTAAATGTCCCATTACTGTTGTATTTTTTTTTTAGTGGGTCAATAACATAGAAACGGATGCTATGTATAACAAGTGGCCTTCAAGTTTTCAGGAACTTCTCAAACCAGCATATGCAGGAATGATGCGACAGATTAGACGGAATTTATATAATATGGTAAGTGTGAAATTAGTGTGTGGGTGTGTATGTTGTAGGAGTGATTGAGAGAGTTGTTAGGAAAATAATTTGTGCATTCTTTTAAATATTTTTAGTTGGGCTATATTAGAATGACATATTCAGTATATAAAAACCACAGAAAGCCTTTCCTTGGCACATTTTGTTCAACAATTCATGTATCTATACAGCGTAGGTATGAATGCATCACTGAACTGATTGCAAAGAATACCCAGCAGTGTACCTATGATAATACTTACAAAAGCACAGCCATACTTTGACAGCATTTTCCTATTGCATTTAGCAATGGTTGTTTCACTGTGGTTTATAGAATAAATCACAATTTGTGAGGTAGATGTTTGAACTTTGTCTTTCCATCTGATTGGAATAGGTGTTTGACTTTGCATACCATAGACTATCAAGGTCTCTGAGCAAATTGTTTTTAGGGAACACAAGTCCAATTCTGTGGTACAAGAAAGCTGGCTTGTGTCAATTCTAAGCAAATTTTATGACTATATTAAAACTTTTATCTTAGGTGGCATACCATTTATTTAATTCAGTGTTGTAAACTTACATTCAAGTACCATTTTCACTAAAAGTTATTCTACCAGGCCGGATTTGAGAGAACCAGTGTGTGATAGCATACTAATTGAGGTTGCTTAGTTGGATTATCATGTTTAATTGAGTAAATTCAATTGTTAGAATTCATTTCAAGCTTTTAAAATTTCAGTTGAGGCCCAGGTTGCATTTGTGTTGAATTGAGGGCAAAAGTTGTGGTCTAAAATATTAATAACATTTGAATCATTTTTTTCCTGAAGTGATAAATGTCAGGCGTGAACAACCAGACTCACACATGTAAAGTACAAATTAGCTACTTTATTACTTAATACCTATTTCACACCAATTTTCTCAGACTGGCAACTTCTCCCTGAGAAAGATTAGATAAAGTTCAATGGCATTCAAGGTGGATAGGGGGTCCTCTTGTATTTATATAAGGACTCCAAACTAATACCTGTTTGACCCCTCCTTCTGACTGGGATGATTGCTCTCCAGCATAAATTTGCATCTGTTCATGACAATGCCCAAAAAAGGAAATTATTTCCCTGCAAGAAGCTTCTATCCACTTTGATTCCAAATATGTCAGTGGCCAGGAAAGCTGGAGACTTTTCTCTCTGACATCAATATCAAGAAAATTCTCAAAAGGCTGAATCATGGAAGCCTACTCAAGTAAATTGATTACTAATCAGACATAATTAGTTACTAATCAGTAATTGTCATTTGAGGATCATTTCTTTGTTTAATTGACCCCAAGACAAGTCCATCTAAGTCATGCAGCAAAACTCAAACATAAAACATATAGTTTAAAACGACATCTTATGCATCTTATGTAGCAAAGACAATAGATTAAAATAAAAGGATACAATGGATTTTCAGAATTTCTTTAAATGCCACAGTGGGAGAGCCAATCACACATTCCCAAGAGTTCTAGCTACCATTATTAATAAGCTTCTTTTTCTGGAATGGATGTTAAAAGTGGGAATCTTAGCAAATTCTTCAGTCCAGATCTTAAATATATATTAAAGCTTAAACAGTTTTTCAATTAATCTGTTCCAAACCATTTATGTTTCTAAATGTCCAAATTGGAGTTTTATTGGGCCCAAGACACAAACTAAATAGAGCAGTTGGCACAGAAATGGCCAACTACTCTGGTACTATTGAGTGCATGAACCAGGACGTATACACCAACAGAAATTTCTAACTATCTGGTACTATTGAGTGCATGAACCAGGACGTATACACCAACAGAAGTTTCCAGTTCATCCTTGAATGCTTCTTTGGGGCTTTCAATGTATAGTAGAAGAGGAAATCGAAGATACAGAAAGAATATGAACCATGGATATATAAATTTTTCTTCTCTTCTAGATCCTTTTTATTGACCCTCTCCAGGAAGAAGCAGCTGGTTTCATTAAACTTATTGAGTTAATCTACACTCAGAAAGTACCTCTAAGGTAAATTAACATTGAAATTCTAGCTGATATTGAAATAGTAAAAGGAATTTCTCTTCACTTTCTTCATTTTCAGAATTGTGGCAAAAACACCCAAACCCTATAGAATTCGTACAATGTTATTCTGAATAGTTTTCCTATATGAGTATTGACTAAAATAAAGGGGAAGAGAGTTTGGGCAACATGTATCTATTGATGTTTAATCCTCCATGATTCATTAATTGCGATTTCTCAACAAGTCAACAAAATAGAAATGAGAGATTTTAATACATTGATTTGTTGATGTGTATTTGTTCTGAGTAAATATATATTTCCATAGATGTCAGTTAAATCTGTTGAACAGGTAGTATGTTTGTCTAAATCTAACTGCATTTAAATGGTTACAAGAAAAGCATATTCTTTATGAATTTTAATATCATAGTTTTATTATAATTTATAACATTGTTCCATGATCAGTCTCCATTCATCCTTACGTTGATCTAGTTCTATTTGCAAAACAGTTTTCTCCAAACTTGCAAGCTTTCTGGTATGGTGAGACTTAATTCCAAGGGATTCCTACATCACACTGTGCAGGAATTTGAAAGTTCAATATATCTATAGAATTAATATTAAAAAAGGCTATTCTAGAGTAGTCTAGAATATTTGTTTTACCATTGGCAAATGAATATAAATTTATGTGTATGCATTTAAATATGAATATATATTTATATGTATGTATATAAATAGTTTTGGCATACTTATATTTCCAGTTGGGTAAAATCAAATGAAATTAAAAATATGAGAAACTGGAAAGGAGCAAAGAATTCTGGGTACCTGCAAATACTTTTAGCAAAGTTGGTCAGGTTGTTAACCTTAGTTTGACAAAAATAGCTCCTCCATGTCAAAGTTACAGCTAGAGAGATAATTTCTGTAAGCAGATAAATTCTGCTAAAACTGAGAAATATTGATTAATTTAAGGATGAATTTATGCATTCATAAAGTTGAATTATGATAAAAGCAGTCCCAAATAGTTTTCACTTCCTGTAAATTTGGAAATTCAAGCCATGGTATGATAGCTCTCAGTGATTTGAACAAACTTTCGTTTGCTATGGTATCGTTGATTTTACATGTCCATGGAGATTTTTCAATCATCCAGGTCCTGGTTGTCCCAAAGGTGCTTTTTCAAGAGGCAACTGGACTTTCTGGTTTTTCTTCGAAGATGTTTTTCTTCTCATCCGGGAAGCTTCTTCAGAGCTAAGGAAGCTTCTTGGAGGAGAAGAAAAAGTCTTCAAAGAAAACCCAGAAAGTCCAGTTGCCTCTTGAAAAAACACCTTTGGGACATTGACTTCACATTTTATTAAAGGCAATTCTATTAGATTGGCATAAATGTTAACTTTGTGTTCATTTTAATAAGATTTTTGAATCTTGTTGGAATATTACAACTTATCTTTCTTGTTGAAGACCTAAGTGACATATTTTAACCTGTTTTTAGTATAGTTGTATTTAATCTGCTTCCAGCATACTTAAATGTGTTTTTGCCATTCTCACGGTATTTTTCTTTTTCTCAAACAGACTTGGCTTTGTTTTCATCTTAAATACCAATGAAGTGGTTGATGGAAATAAGGACGCAGGAGTTGCCTTGTGGAGAGCTTTCAACTTTATTGCAGATGAAGTGGATATCCCTCATGCTTTTGTCTCCTTATTTTATGTTAGTGTTTGTAAGAAGATTAAAATATTGCTTTATTTAAGACTAGCCTTACTTGCTTTGAGATGCAAAATAGCCATAGGATAGCATTAAAACCTTGTGTGACTCTGGGCAGTTAGCAAATAATCATGCACAGCCAAGACGTGTCATAAATTTAAGGCATATAAAGAATACCTTAAAGGTAAAAAGCAAAGCAAACTCAAACCCACCGGGCATGAAACTATGACATATCTTTCTGCATTCCATATTAGAGCAAAATATGAAACTTAATGGAGAGAGAAATTAATCCTGGCAGAAATGAATAGGGTATCTATACTAGGCATACTTAGATAATATTTAGATGCTCTCAAAACTGCTAGCATTTAAATATCCTTTGTATAAATTTGAGTTGTAGTTCCTTTTATAAGGTCCAGGCATGTGGTCCACCTAAATATTCAGGGAGAAATAAGGAAGGAAGGAAGTGAGATAGGCTGGATTTGATCTTTTTAAGGTAATATAAAATTTAAGAAGGCCTGTGAAATTATGGGAAGAAGACACTCCATAGACCTTCCATTGAGTAATTGCACAGTTCTGAAGAATTTCCAAAAAGGCTATTTAAAATAAGAATCTCATGATTTGAGATTGTCTACTAAAATTCACTTGCAATAGTTTCAGAGCGAGCAAAACAAAATACTATGTGTAATACATTATTATATAATTTGCTATCGTATGATGTACAGTAGTAATATTCACTATTTGAGTTGTCTTAAATGGACATTATTGGCTATTCAGGCTATTGGTCTTTTAACAGTAATTTTAAGTAGCTGAGTGTTGACAGGATTGGAATCAAAATGAGAACAGTAGAAACCAACAATTGACATTCCTGGTGAGAAATGCAAGATTACACCTTAAAAAAGGAGATAACTCCTTCAAAGCAGAGCAACATATATGAGATGTCATCTGGATGTGGAAAAATAGCACGGAGGAGAGAGAGTTAACCAGTGTGAGTGGTTTTTTTTGGAGGAGGCTGACTAAGTACCATCCTAAATAAGATTCCTTTTCTAAGGAGGACTAAAGGTATTATAATAACATTTGTTAGATATTCCATTTGTTAGATATGAGTTCAAGAGTTACAAGCTACTGCATTCCCAATCCAGAACACCAGTTTGTTTATGATTTGCCTTCTATTCTGCCAATCAGCTTCCTAGAAGCCTCTGGCACATCATCAAAATAAAATCTGTCTACCTCAAAGGGATCTTTATCATCAAGTAATTTATTTAAATCTTCATAAATTGTAAAAGGACTGTTTTGCGGGACATGGAATGCAGAACAGAACAATAAGCAAATGAATTTTACAAAAACAGATGTTATTTAATCGAGTAATATGATCCCAGGATGGGAATTGAAGATATTTGAAATTTAAAACAAAATTTCCTATTCATTTCAGATAAAATGGAAGCAATGGACTAAAATATTAAATACGAGCTCCCTAATTTTAGACATTTTGAAGCCAGCAGGAGTCCATTCTTTTCTATGAAGACAATATACAAATATATAAAATTGTATGCCAGTAATTAGAAATGCCTTCATTTCTACTTTAATCTGCAGTGCTTAATTTAGAACTGTTAGATTGTACACCCACATTTTCACTTACACAGATTTTTGACTTGCACAGATTTTCTCACATGCTGTGAAAGTTTTAAAATGGCTACATATTTAGAAATTTACTAAATTTTTTGGCTCTGGTTGAATGTAAATGGTTGGTTGCTTGACTCATTTCATGGCTGCTATGGAAAATAAATACTAGTTTAATATGTGTGTTATATTTTTCGTTTTCCTTAGAGAGTACAAAAATAAAGAGTGAAAATGCATTGAAGTTGGTTGAAGACATTACAGGTAGTCCTTGACTTACGACAGTTCATTTAAGTGACTGTTCAAAGTTACAAAGGCACTGAAACAAGTGACTTATGACCGTTTTTCTCACTTATGGTGGTTTTAGCATCCCCATGGTCACATGATCAAAATTCAGATGCTTGGCAAGTGGTTTGTCTTGGAGTGTCCCAGGGTCATGTGATCAGCTTTTTCGACCTGACAAAATCAATGGAAAATCCAGATTCACTTAACAGCCACATTACTAACATAACAAATGCAATGATTCACTTAACAACTGTGTCAAGAAAAGTCATAAAATGGAGCAAACTCATTTAACAGATGTTTCATTTAGCAACATAAATGTTGGACTCAATTGTGGTTGTAACTCAAGGACTGCCTGTACTGTTGAAAACTGGCTAATAAGGCTGAACCTGCAAATGGATGATAGGAGCTTTTCAAAACTGTTTATAGTATGAATAATAAAAGTGGAATATAATTAAATATAATTAAATATTAAATATCTTTCTTTTGCTTCGTTCAATTAGATGTATCGTCAAGTAGAAGATGGAAGAATCCTTTCGGTGGACAACGTGAAACGCATTCTTTATAGACAGTTTCCTCAAGCTGATATGGAGGAGATCCTGGGTCCTGACTCTTATTATGATGACAGGAGAAAGGTAGAAAGAGTTGAAAGTTGCAGAATGAAATACAAAGAAACTAAGAGATGAATAGCCTGATGCAGTGGTGACTAACCTTTTTGGGCTCCTGTGCCAAAAATTGTGTGCATGCTTGCATGCGCGCGCTCGCGTGCCAGTACCCAGAAGGCAATACACGCCCCCTATGCATGCGCATGCAATCACCACCCATCCCCGCCCACCCTTACCTGCACTGCGCCTCACAGCTGATTTTAGGCTGGTTTGAGGCCCTTTTCGGCCTCCCAAAGGCTTGAGGAAGGCTTCTGCAGGTTTTGCAGGACAAAAACTAGCCCTGTTTTGTCACTTCTGGTATTTTCAGAAAAACAGGAAGTGATGAAACAGGGCTAGTTTTCGGCCTGCAAAGCCTGCAGAAGCCTTCCTTAAGCCTTTGGGAGGCCAAAAAAGGCCTCAAACTGACTGAAAATCAGCTGTGAGGCACACACATGCGCAATGAAGTAAGTTTACCTGCAACTTGTATGCCGGCACAAATGGCTCTGCATGCCACCTGTGGCACGCGTGCCATAGGTTCACCATCGCGGGCCTGATGTAAAGACACCTCAACTAATTCTGTGTGTCTGGCACTGAAATTGTTTTTGTGGAGGTGATAATATGAGGAAGTTTGTTATTTCTTTGTCTCTGGATTCTTATCCCATAGCATTCAAATAGCAAGGGATAATTTAAGTGGGAATGGTCACCATCATAAATATCTTCAAATAAGTTTTAATTGCATCCTGATATCAAAGATCAGAAAATTACATAATTATAATATTTCTCGGACTAAGCCATGTCGATCTAAACAAAAGTTTGAGTCCTAGTTGGTTGTTCTTATTGTCATACATTTTTGTGGGGAAACCAGATTCTCTTCTGGCAGTCCAGAGTTTGTAATGTGTTTGAATATTAGTAGCTCAGATTGGTAATTAGGGTATCTGAGCTCGGAACTTGGCAATTTGGCTGCAAATGTTTCATCATCATTTGAGGATACGTTTGGTCAGCATTCGTCAGTGCGTTTTGAGTTGTGCTCCTCTGTCAGAACACAGGTCTTTAAATACTTTTTTATGAGATGCAAATTAGTCCGAATGTTATTTGTTTGGATATTTCTGAGTCGAGCTGATTTTGGATTGTATGATTGGCTGGATGTTGTTGCTGGGCTATAGTTTCAGAGGTGGTATTCAGCAGGTTCTGAGCAGTTCTGGAGAATCGGTAGCGGAAATTTTGAGTAGTTTGGAGAATTGGCAAATACCATCTCTGACTGGCTCCGCCCCCAATTATTCTCGGCCTCCCGAGTCCCAGCTAATTGGCTGGGTCTTCTTTTGTTTCCCTGCAGAGGAGAACAGAGCTGGAAAACAGGTTAGCGGGGTGGGGAAGGAATGGGATTTAGCAGTAACCTTCCCCTGCCATGCCCACCAAGCCACATCCATAGAACTGTAGTAAAAAAATTTGAATCCCACCACTGTATAGTTAAGTACTGTCTGTGTGATGCAGATTAGGATTAGAGTTGTTTATCTGGATGCTTCTGAGTCATGATTTGGTTTTGGCTTATTTGATTGTTTGTGTGGCTGGCTTTCTAGAAGGTTTAAGGCAGTCTTCCTTCATGTGCTATTATTCTTAAGCACATCTTAAATTACGTTGGCTTTGTAGTCTAATATATCTGGAGGATTCAGATTGGGGAATATTGTTGAAAGAGAAAAATAAACCATTTTATTCTTCCACTGTGCAGTTTATGGATGCTTTGAGTTTATTTTTTTCTTTATATTAATCCCATTTTCACACAGTCATCTACCTTCCATGTAACTGTGACGTTCCTGATTTGTTTAGGCTGGAGCAATGTTTTATCAGAAGACTGGCCTGGGCCCATTGCCTCAAGCTCTCTTTAACGGCGTGCCTTTTAACAGAAAAGAGATGAATATTGCAGAGCTAGAGACTTCCCTGCTGAAGCTCGTAGATACCACAGAGGCCTTTCAGCGGGCAGTGTCCAAGGTATGGTGTTTTTTTTTTTCATTTAGAAGACAGGAATGTCCAATGAAATATGGGCTAAGACAGTGCTTCTCAACCTTGGCAACTTTAAAACTTGTGGAAATTCAACTCCCAGAATGGCTGGGGAATTCTGGGAGCTGAAGTCCACACGTCTTCAAATGTCCAAGGTTGAGATAATATATTGCTTCAGTTATGTTTATATGATACATATTTCATAAAGAATTAGTTTGGAGTTAATGTTGCAAACATCTAATTGTTTTAATTTGTTGTCATGATTTTGAAGCTTGAACTATACTGATTATTGATCTAGTGGTTAAGGCACCAGACTAAAAAGCAGGGGAATGTGAGTTCAAGTCCTGCCTTAGCCATGCAAGCCAGTTGGGTGACCCTGGGCCAATCACTCTCTCTTAGCCCAAATCACCTCGCAGAGTTGTTGTTATGAGGAAAATAGGAGGAGGAAGACACTGCTTGCCACCTTGAGTTATTTGTAAAAATAATAAAGGTGGGATATAAATAACCAAATAAATAAATAACACTAAACATATAGTGTTACAATAAATAATGTAATTATGTACTTGTTAGATTTTAAAATGGTTGGAGCCATTGCATCCTTTAGAAATAGATGTTTAAAATGTTCTATTTAGGGTAATGAAAGAGGAGAAAATATTCAATTCTGTGCTTGATATTTAAGTCAGACATGAAACCAATTTCTCTTGATTCACTAAGCTGTAGCTTGGTCCCTCATATTTTGTTGAATACTGTTGGAAGAAACATCCTTCTAGGTTCAGTTTCAAGTGGGGGAAAAGACACTGGGATTGTGGAAGTTGCTTGGAAAGATGGTTTAATGGTGGACAGGATCACATGCCTCGGAGCTCTTGGGTGAAGCAAACAGAAGAGATGCTGAGAGTTCCTGGGTTTTGTACCCTCTCTGCCTTTGAACTTCCTGGGGCACAGGAAGAGTATCTTGATTAGTTGCTATCAGAGGTCATAGCTAGCTTTGTAGGTTGTCTGTGTGCTAAGTTTGGTTGAAACTTGGTGGGTGATGCAACGAAGGGCAATTCAATGGCTCTGCCTGAAGGAGGTAGATCTTTGTTATGTAGAATAGACTGCCCCAGGCCTTAATGGCCCATTAACAAAGGTAGCGGGGCTGAGTTTATTATGCCTCTCTGAATTTCTACTTCTCTTTTAGGAGAAATATTCTGCCTTTTTAGTATATCCTAAAATATTTCATTTTTCTAGGAGAGGGGTGGGTTTTAGCTTCCAACAATACCTTATAGCTGACTCAAATCACGCATTACATTAAGCTATAAGCTTTTATAGCTTAAAAGTTTATCATTCAGAATAGTTTGTAAGTACTCAGTGCTACAGTACTCAGTATTATCTCTTTCTATTCTTAGAAGGTTAAAAAAAGTGTCTTGAAAACCCCAGATTTCCAGACCTTTTCTAAATGTTTGTGCTGGAAGAGAGAAGATAACACTTCGTTATGATCCCAAAGGGCTTGGTAAAATCAAGCAAAGCGAAGATACCCATTCATTCCACAGAAGTTACACACCCTGATCTCAAGTTAAGGGGAGGCCATATTTAAAACTGTGAATGCTGTGTAAAATAAACTGTTATTCTGATTACAGGGCTTGCTACATGACCATAAAGATGCGGTTGATTTCATCATGGAGCAGCAAAATGTAGTTTCTCATATAAATGATAGAATTCTTGGTGATGAAAGAAGATACTTGAATTTTGAATCCCCATCAGGTAAACTAAATGCTATGCTTCTTCTCTCTCGTTTATTTGTGAGGAATTCATTTTGATATCATGCTTGATATTATGCCGCATCTTGAATTTTTTTTGCAGTTCCTATAGATGTGAACGACCACTCAACGTTTTTCTTTTTGGACTCTCAAGATAAAACATTCGTTATTTCTGAAAACATGAATTATGTTACAAAACAAGGTAAGCTTTATTACATTTAATCTTATTACTGATTCCATATACACCAAGGGTCTTCAAACTTGGCAAGTTTAAGACTTATGGACTTCAACTCCCAGAATTCCTGAGCTAACATGACTGGAGGAGGAATTCTGGGAGTTGAAGTCCATAACAAGTCTTAAAGCTGTCAAGTTTGAAGACCCCTGGTATACACACCGATTGTAACATCATAATCCAGGGTGGTTGATACTTACATGAGACCATTCGGTAAGTTCATGCATTAGCAAGGGATTGGGTATCATCAAGTTGCTGAAGTTACACATCTCACCCCCAGATTGAACAGGAAATGCCTGTTGGAGGCTGCTAGACTCTGGATGAAGAGGAACAAATTTAGGCTTAATCCCAGAGAACCAAAGTGGTTGTCGGTTCAGAACCCATCTGATTCCCGGAAAATTGCATTTCTGGTTATGAATGCCTTTTCCTTATTGAACTGGATCATAATTTGAGGCTCTTGAGTAGCAGATCTCAGGGCCAGGAATGCCTGTGTACAAATTCATCTGGTGTGCCAGTTAGAACCTTCTCACTGTGATTGCCTGTGTTAATCAGATACCCTTTGGGTAATTTTAATGCCTTCTATATGGCTCTGCTCTTGTCTAGGACCATGATGGCACGCAGAGCCATTTATGCCAGCACATGAGCCCCAGCCAAACTTAACTCACTGCGCATGCTGGGAGGCATGCGCATGCCCAGTGCAGATAAGGGGGAGGCGGGGGGGATTGTGTGTGCATGCGCAGGGGGCTTCGGGGAGCCGCGCATTGCCTTCTGGGTGCTGGCATGCGAGCATGAGCGCACAAGCAATTTTCGGCACAGGACCCCAAAAAGGTTAGCCACCACTGGTCTAGGACAACTTGGCACAGCCAACTTACCCGCGGGACAACTCACTGCAGGACAATTCAACAATTCAAATTAAGTATTTAAAGTAATTTTTAAAATATTTTAATTTTTGTCATTTGCATTGCATTTTGTTCCTCCTTTTTGCATCCTTTCTTTAATGATTCTATTCCACCATTCCACATCCGATATTAATGTAACTCTTGTCCTGTGCTGAGTTGCCCACGGTGAATTGGCCATGCCAAGTTCTCCCATTTGGTGCACCTGAAGACCACTCAGGAGGTACAGTTGGCCCAGAATGCCAGAATTTAAATAGCTATAGATACACTTTGATTTGCCTATGTAACACCTCTACTTTGAGGGTTGCACTAGTGACCAATTATGTTTCTGACTCTGGGTTGTCCTAAAAGCCCTTCAGCATTCAGATTCTTGAAATCTATAAGAGAACCTGAATGTTTTAAGTCCTCTAGAATGTCGCCTACAGGGCTTTTCAAGGAGAGAGAGAGAGAATCAAGGAGAGAAAATCAAGGAGAGTTAAATGTCAATAAATACATTTGATGAAAAAGCACTGCGTCGATCTTATCAGGAAGGCAATTCTAAGGAATCCTCAGCCTTCATAAAAAGTATGTTTGTGTTAAACCTTGCAGATATTACGACTTTAAAAGAACACTTTATAATGATTACTTTGTCAATTTCTAACAGAGTACAATCAATGTAATTTTCTGTTTTGCTTTTATTTTTAGAGATTGTGTGCTGGCCAGGATAGTCAATTTGCCCATGTAACTATAAAACTAAAAAAAATGTGAATGCAAAATCCTCAGCTATAGATTAACCAGTTGCCTATCTTTGCAATTTAGCAAAAAAACAGAATTCTATGCTTGAGATCCAAATTTTACATAATCCATTTTAGGGATTCATTTTTCAATATTGTAAGAGTATTGTGGATCAGATAGAAGTCTAGCAACAATTCTTGATCAGCCTTCTACCTATTGTTAAAGTAATCTATACTTTATTCTGCTGATACGTTTTCCATTTTGATCACCTGTATCAAACTGTAGAAGTTCTTGCCTTTTTTTTTTTCCAGATGATGCTTTAATCTACCCAGTAACCATGTGGATTGTAGCTGATTATGACAAGTCAGATGGAAGGCAATTGCTTTCTACCGCACTGAAACACGTGGTCAGTTCTTTACAGTTACTTGTGCCTACATCGTTTAAAAAAATTTTCTTCGGCCAATTTTGTATAAGAAATACAAATAGGAGATATGTGCCAGAAAATGATTGCAGATAAAGCTCTGTCCTTCCCTCAAAATAAAATTTTACAAAACAAAAGAAACTTGTAAAAAGTTTAATTACTGAATAAAAACAATAAAATCATTATGTACTTATTATGGATTTGTAATACCCAAAGAGAGAAATTTTGCTCATAGAAGCTTTTGTTTAAGAAGCTAAAGAGAATTTTGTCTATCTGAAACAAAGAGAACATGGGATTGGTTTGGAGAGTTCTGCATTATCGTTACACATTTTCTTTATAAGAAAATGACCTTAGAGCAAAAATTTCCTTTATGATAGCGGAAGATATAAATTGTAGAAGTAATAAGACTCCTACCCTGAGCTGTACATTTTAGTGTTGACCTTCAGAATATGGGCAGGAATTTCTGCTGTTATTGTGTTTTTATTGCTGCAGGGAGTTTTTATTGCTGCAGGGAGTTATCTAGAACTTGGGAGGATAAGCAGGAGATAAACTCTTTAAAATAAGCATCTACTTACTGTATCTGGTTCTTACAAAGTAAACATTTCCTTTTAAACTTGGCATGCAAGACTGTTTTCTTTCCTCGGCTTTTCTGATCCTCAAGAAAACAAATACCACTCCCAGCCTCTGGTATAGTTTTTAGCATAGCTTTCAACCTGCCTTTGTTTTACAGAAAAGCAGCAGTCATATTCGGCTTGGGATTGTGAATAATCCTACTTCAAAAGTTACAGAAGATAGCACTATTATTGCAAGAGCAATCATGGCAGCATTTGGAACCCAGAAAAACTTCCATTTGAAAAACTTTCTTGGTCGGATTCTTAAGGAGGAGACAGCAGTGGCCCTTGCTGCAGGAACTAAAATTAAAAAGTTTTTTTCTACGGTTAGTAGTTGCCTAATTATGTACTTGGCTGAATTTTGGGAAAGCAAATATAATAATTTCTGTTAATATGATTGCATATTGAAAATTTAATACTCATTTTTAAAAGTATAACAGCCCATTTCTATAATACATTTATATACTTATATGTTGCAACTACAGGATATTTTGTACATACAGGTAGCTATTAATCTATTTAAGTTTGGTAGTAATTTATCAAATTATCCCCCAATAGAATTCTCTGTATGCTGCTTCTGTATATATTGCTTTAAGATATTGGACCAAGAATGTGGAATGTAGGTTCAGGTCCATCCTTAGCCATAGATACTCATTGGTGAATCTAGGCCAGTCACTGCCTCTCAGTCCAACCCACCTGGGAGAAAGGCAGAATATAAATCTGAAAAATAAATAAAGTACCATTTCAGGATACAGGGTTTTCTACTGCATTGCTCCCAAATTATACAAATATACTCTTTAGGATTTGTGTTTGACCTAGGGGTGGGATTCAAATTTTTTAACAACCAGTTCTGTGGGCGTGGCTTAGTTGGTGGGTGTGGCTTAGTGGTTATGTAACTGGGTGGGCGTGGCCAACACATCACTCGCATCAAGGGGCACTTCTCCTTGCCTGGCCTCTCATGACAGTGGGGATGCTGCAATGGTCATAAGTGTGGGAAAATGGCCATAAGTCACTTTTTTCAGTGCCATTGTAACTTTGAATGGTCACTAAATGAACTGTTGTAAATCAAGGATTACCTGTACAAAAATATAAAAAGCTTTGCTTACAAAAAGCTGCCCTAAATACCAATCCTTATATCAAAACTACCTGCAAGCCAGAGTTACAAATCAGGCAGGGTGCCAGAGCACCTTGAAGAATGAAAATAGTTAAAATGCAGTGATAACTATCAAGCAGCCAACACTTGCTCATAAAGTGAAACCGTTTAGCAGAGAGTCATTTAAGCTCTCCAGAAAGAGCACATCCAAGAGAAGTAATCCTTAGATCCATTTGCACCACTTAAAGACACCAGCTGGTCTCACTCACCTCACAAGATATCCTAAGGAAATCATCCAGATTTAAGGAAAGGTCACATGCCCCCAGAAAGGCAGTAAAAAAATCAGTCCCAAGCTTGCATCCTGCCTCTTGGAAGTATTTCCCAAAAGGACAGTGCCGGATAGTACTAAAGCAGTGAAGGAAGACCTCTTCCCCAGATAGAAAAAGAAACCATGAAGCAGAAAAAATTCAAACACAATACAAATAATTAAATCACAACAGTAGCTGTTGCTTGTTAAACCAGTTACCAGAACATATAGACACAGGAACTAGCCAGATTTCTCAACCCAGTTTCTTTTCAGGAACAGAGATTAACCTTTTTCCTTCCAAACAAAGCTGAATAGAGAAAATTATCCCATCAATAAACACAGGTTTAAATGTCACCAAGGACAGAATTAAACTTCACCAAAAACTAGTTTTAGAGCAAAACTCAGAAAAGGTATGTAAACTCACATTTGAATGTCAGTCTTTCTAGCTTGCCAAGAAGCCTTGCTGAATGTCATTCATCTTGGTTCCTTATCATTAAAAAGCTTCTTTCTGCAGCTCTGCTTTGTTATTCAATTATTTCTTCAAAGTGCTGAACACTGCATGCCGGCTGGAAGTATTTCCAGGGGAGTATTTCCTCCCAACCGCAATGTAAAAAGCTTAAAACGACCCTTCCCCTTTAAGAAAGTACCAGGAAAGAAAGAAAACCTCTTTCTGAGACAGTAAGTCTTGGCATACTGCCAAGAATGTAATAAGGGTGGAAAAAAAGAAAAGGAGATTTCTTCTAACTACCGGTTCTCCAAACTGCTTAGAAAGTTAACAGGGAGTTCTATAGAACCGGTCAGAACCGGTAGAATCCCACTCTGCTGGCATTTACAAAAAGTATAACACTTCACTTGTTTTCCAAACTTTTAGTAGTAAACTGCTTCTGGAACGTTTTAAAATCTTTTTAGCTGTGCTGAATATTTGGCAGAGTAGAAATACAGAGAATAACTTAAATAGAATAACTCGGGAGCAGGTGGTTGCAGTAAAATAGAAACAGAAACCAATATTTTTTTCTGCTTTTCTAAATATCTAAAAAAGATACTCTTCAAAAAAACTAAATTAAGCTGCTTGATTCTCATGTATACACTTTTATTTAAAGGAAAGAATTACTGCATAACAGATTCCAGAAGACTCTTAATTACTTTGAAGCATAGCATCAGTTGCAAAAAGTGGATTATGTATCTAAATTCTCAGTAGAGAAAAGTTTTCAACATCCTTGCGTAGTTTTCTAATTTTGGGCTGCACTTTTATACTTTGTGTTCCAGGGCATGGATTCTGATGCTCTTGAGAAGAAATACAATACAATGGGAGTCGATCTGATTGAGACTCATCAGATATTTTGTCAGGAAGTTCTTAAATTGCTTCCTGGAGAAATGGCTGTTATCAGTAATGGCAGGGTAAGTAAAGAATGGGGAGATGGCATTTTATTATTGGGTTGTTTTGTTTTTTAAATTTCATTTACATGTATTTGAAAAGGAATACCAGTCTATTGCCATGCTCTGCTTAGTGAGAAAGAAGAAAATAAATGTATTTCCAATTTAAAATTCTCTAGGCGTTCCAGGTTGATACTTTCAGTCCTTTGAAAAAGAGCTTCCTCCTTTTATTAAGCGTGACGATCCAGCATTTTTTCTCCCATAGTCTTTCAGAACAAAAGGCTCGTTCCTATACCCACTCCTGGTTTAGTGACCATGTTCCATTCCAGTGACCAGGTTGCTAAGTGAAGAAAGAGGGAAAGACGGCAAAGATTATGTGCTTTGCCGATAAAGTTTTCTCATACAGCTGACCAACATTACTGAAACTAAAACATGAATTGTTATCAGGCGCATAAAATTTGTTTGTAAATGTAAACTTTGGTCAAAAAAATGATTTTAATGCTGTTTAATACTGTTGTATTTGCAGATGGTCACTAAATGAGGGGTAGGCATAATGCCCAAACTTCAATGGATTGGGAATTGGTTGAAATGGGAACTCCAGCCTTTTTCCTCCACTGGAAAGTCTAGTGCAGGGGCCTCCAACCTTGGCAACTTTAAGCCTGGAGGACTTCAACTCCCAGAATTCTCCAGGCTTAAAGTTGCCAAGGTTGGAGGCGCCTGGTTTAGTGCAGACGTAGACAAGGCAGGGGGGTTGTGTCACAGCACTGCTTCTAATTCCCTCATCACTTCAACAAATTCGATACGCAGTGAGCACATAGGAGGCGAAATATCTCTCTTGAGTGATACGGGATCCCTTCTCACAAACATTTTGCTTGCCCGGAACCAGGGGTGGGATGCTACTGGTTCTGCCCGGTTCTAAAGAACTGGTAGCTTTGAAGAGCAGCAGACATCGAATCGGTTCTGTGTCTGCTGTTGTTTGGCCCGCCCGGGCTCTTACCTGTCCTTTATTTCCTGCTTTTTAAGCCTCAGCTGCTTTGCGCATCACAGCTGAGGCTGAAGAAGCAGGAAAAAGAGGCTTTTCAAATGCTGTGCACCTGCGCGCTGCGCTTTTTAGCGCTTTTCATGAGCACGTAAAAATATTGTCACCGAAACAATAGTAACACCGATTGAATCCCACACCTGCCTGGCACCCCAGTTAGTTAATGGCTGCAGATGAAGGACCTAATTGGTAATTCAGGCTTTGTCTTCTAGATGTTTTTGTCCAAGGCCTTCTGCCAAAAAACAGAAGCCTAGTTGTCCGGGGATGAAAGACATAATAGAACAAGCCACCATTTCCATGCCCAGTGGAAACTGAGAAGGCTTAAAGCTAAGAAAAAACGTTAAGCACATTTGGATCTGGATCAGAAGCTATGGAAGAGAAATAAAATAGAATGGGAGGAAGATATATAGCAAATTTGGTCCACAATGTAAAAAAGATGTTGAGATTTTAGAAAGAGTGCAGAGAAGAACAACAAAGATGATTAGGGGACTGGAGGCTAAAATATATGAAGAACGGTTGCAGGAACTGGGTATGTCTAGTCTGATGAAAAGGACTAGGGGGAGACATGATAGCAGTGCTCCAATATCTCAGGGGCTGCCACAAAGATGAGGGAGTCAAGCTATTCTCCAAAGCACCTGAGGGCAGGACAAGAAGCAATGAGTGAAAACTAGTCAAGGAGAGAAGCAACATAGAACTAAGGAGAAATTTCCTGACAGTTAGAACGATTAACCAGTGGAACAGCTTGCCTCCAGAAGTTGTGAATGCTCCAACACTGGAAGTTTTTAAAAAGATGTTGGATAACCATTTGTCTGAAATGGTGTAGGGTTTCCTGGCTAAGCAGGGGGTTGGACTAGAAGACCTCCAAAGTTCCTTCCAACTCTGTTACTCTGTTCTAACTGTACAGGTAGAGAATATGTGGTACGTGGCTCAACAGTAGCATCTGAGAGGGATCTAGGTGTACTAGTGGACAACCCCCAGTGTGCTGCAGCTGTCAAAAAAGCTAATGCAATCCTAGGTTGCCTCAACAGAAGGATAAACTCAAGATCATGTAAAGTGATATTACCCCTTTAAACTGCATTGGTAAGACTCTCTTGGAATAAAGCATCCAGTTCTGGTCAACATAATACAAGAAAGACCCTAGGAAAAAATGCAGAGAAGAGCAAGAAACATGATAAGGAGCCTGGAGGCTAAACCATGCCAGGAACAATTGAGGGTTCAAGAGATGTCTAGTCTAACAAAGAGAAGGACTAGGGGCAATATGATATCAGTCTTCCAGTACTTGATGGGTTGTCATAGATAAGGAGGAGGTTGACCTATTTTCCAAAGCAGTGGTTGCCAACCAGTGGGCTGTGGCCCCTGGTGGGCCGTGAGAAAAATTTGGTGGGCTGCAGAGAAATCTTACCCCCCCAGAGCATCCCCCCAAAGCAATTAATCCAGGCTGCTCAGAAACACAAGGCTGCCCAGTTCACATGGCCCACAGGCAGGGGTGGGATTCTACCACTTCACCCCTACCTATTTTCTAGAACCGGTTGTTAGCATTCTAAGCAGTTCGGAGAACAGGTTGTTAGAAGAAATTACTGGCCTAATCCTATAAGGAAGGCAGGAAGGAAACATTCTGGTGTTGCTTACAGAAACTGCCTCTCCATTAACCCTTATTACATTCTTGGCAGGACTAGACTTCCTGTCTCAGGAACTTCTCTGGAGTTTTTTCCCTCCTTTGCTGGTATTTTGCTTGTGTGGAGTGACCATTCAAAGTTACAATGGCACTGAAAAAAGTGACTTATGACCATTTTTCACACTTACGACTGTTGCAGCATCCCCACAGTCATGAGAGGCCAGGCGAGGAGATGCCTGCCTCTGTGAGTGATATTGAATTGGCCATGCCCAGCCAGTAATATGACCACCAAGCCATGTCCACCCAATCACATGACCAGCAAGCCACGCCCATCACCTAAGCCACACCCACAGAACCAGTTGTTAAAAATTTTGAATTCCACCCCTACCCGCCGGAAGCCTCCCCGCCCACTCATTCCTTACCTGGCAAACTTGTCTGCTAAATTGCTATTTTTCCTTTTTCCAACCATCATCTGTTCTGCTGTGCCTGGAGAGATAGATTAGCTAGGAAGCAGGAAATGGTTGGATTTCTTGCTTTCAAGCCAGCCTGTAGATCTTCAGCTCAGATGGCAGATAGATCTTCAGCTCAGATCTTCAGCTCAGATGGCAGATAGATAGATCACTGAATGATTCTGTGAGCAACTCAGTCTGAGTTTGCTTGCTATCAAATTTTGAGAGTTTGCTTGCAAGCAAATTTTATGTGACAGTCTGAGCTTGCCAATGGCAGATAAATAGATTTCTGAATTAATCTGTGATTCTGTGAACAACTCAATCTGCCTGCCTGCTTTGCCTGATTTTGGGTAAAATTTGCTCTTTTTTATAAAAAAATTCAATATTTATATAAATATTTATAATGTTTACATACAAGCCACGCCCAGCCAGTCACATGACCACCAAGCCACACCCACAAATTAGGCCATGCCCACAGAACTGATTAGTGGTCCCTGGGATTTAAAATGATGAGTTTGGTGGTCCCTGAGGTCCAAAAGATTGGCGACCCCTGCTCCAAAGCACCTGAGGGCAGGACCAGAAGTAACAGATTCATTAAAAAGAGATCCAATTGTGTGGAATGATATTAGGTCTCCTGCTTGAGCAGGGAGTTGATCTAGATAGAAGACCTCCAAGGTCCCTTCCATCCCTATTATTGTATGTTCTGTGAATTCTTAGAAAAAATAGATTTTCCTTTTCCATGCCTTGTTGGGCCTTTCTTCTGTTTTTCAGTAGGGCAAGCATTGTTGCTCACATCTTGAACTCATCAGGTTGAGAATGCTATTATATATATTTACCACTGACTGTTAAAAACTGTTGGGAAATTTTCACTTCCTACAGATCGTATCTCAAAGCTGTTACCTGATGCTTACAGAGAGAATGTTTTGTGCCAGTTTCATTTCTCAGTCACTTTCTGGACATAAGTGTCAGAGTATATTCCATAAACTGGAATAGAGCTTGGTAACAAGGTCAGCCAATGAATAGGCATAGCAATTAAATCAGCCAATGAGGACAGTTTGGAAACTGAAACTAGAAGTAGTCTAGGCGTGGTTCTGTATTAAGCTCTACGAGTCTGCAGCTATGTTGAGCTCTGTGCTATTGAAGATGAAACTAACTTGCTTGCTTGCTGAACTAAAGTGAAAATGATGTCTGTTTCTGAGCTCCTGAGCTGCTTCTGAAATTACTTGCAACATGTTTCTGTCTGAGTTGGAGAAATCTACAACTGGTTTGTAAAGTCTACTTATGATGTTTATAAAGATGTTAAATGAAGCATCAGCCGTCTGTGTTTATTTTTCTGGCTCTGAATTAACACTGCAAAACTCTGAATAAGAAGTCAGCATGCTTACAAAGCAAAGTATTGTGTTCTTCTCTTAACACTGAATCATGTCAATTTCTTTTTCTGTAGATAATAGGCCCTTTAAAAGAAGATGAATTAAATACCAAAGACTTCGATTTGTTAGAGACATTAACTCTGAATACAGCAGCTGCAAAGATTAAAAGTCTTATCAAGGAAATGGGGGTTGATCATAAACGGTAACTTTTATTGTGGAAGGTTTCATAGTGAAGTGCATTTTGTAGATTTGCCATTTATAAGAGACACTGGATTTATCAGTGTATGGTCTGGTTGCAGTCAATTCATAGCCTTGATCAGATTTGATCTGATTACTTTTGGTTTTATTGTTTTTGTTGGATTAATTGTATAATTTTCACCTTATCTTGTCAGTGCTCAAACCGTGAGATGGGCAACATAAAAATTTAATAATAAATTAATAACGAAAATTATTTTTAATGTTTGCCACCCAGAATTTAGAGTTGGGCAGCTTAAAATTTCTATATTAATAATATAGATCGGCTAATTACAAAAGCATAGAATCTGAATGTAGTCTTAAGTCTTTGAGTCCCTCTGTCATCCAGACTTGATAGCACAAGAGAAAACCATCTCATGATACTAGAGATGGTTTATATTTACATAGACCTAAATGGTAAAAAATGATTTTGATAATTTGGTATCAAAGAGTGAGATGGATTTAAAAAGATCAAGGATGACCATTGTTATGGTCTTAGAAAAAAATAGATTTTCCTTTTTTATACCTTGTTGGACCTTCCTTCTACATGAGATGGATTTAAAAAGACCATTGTTATGAAAACCTCTTAAAAATGTATTTTTGTTCTTTAATTTCCCACATCATATTGTGCAAGGGACATTAACAAGATTCAGCATTGTTATTCCTCTTTGGAAGCCTATGGATTGTATTGGTGTTGCTTTTTGATATTTTATGACATTATTTTAGGAAATTCTTCCATTCCTGAGTTATATCCAGTTCTTTTCTCTTTTCTATAGTGGCAGTAATTTAGTGATGCAAGTGAATGCCCTTCTTTCTTCTTTGCCAATAACTGATGACCGTCAAGATGTTGAATTTTTCAAAGACCAACACAGGTAAAAAATAATTGTTTTTTTTTTTTTCATGATAACCTTTTAGTCTATCTCGAACTTCATGCCCCTAACCCTCAACATGCTTAAGACTGAGCACGTTCTCCAGATCAGTGGTCGCCAACCAGTGGGCCAAGGACCACTGGTGGTCTGTGAGAAAATTTTGGTGGTCCACAGATAAATGTCACGGCCAAAGCGCCTCCAAATGCAATTAATCCAGGCTGTGCAGGAACACAAGGCTGCGCTGCCAACATAGCCTGTGGGAACACAAGGTTTGCGTCGCTTGCATTGCGAACAACGTGAAGCAGTGAGGGGAGGGGGAAAAGGGCAGAGCGGGGGAACTTGCCCCACTTACCTCACCTAGCCACCAGGCTGCTTCCTTCTGCTTTTGGCTGCACACAAGGAAAGCAGCCAAAGTTTTTCTTTCTCTCCCGCAAAACCCTGCCAGAAACGAGTCTACGGGACCCTGCAAGGCATCCTGCTCCAAGAGGCTGTGCTGGCATGACAAGTCTCACAAAGATTCATTTCTGGCGGAGTTTGGGGGAGAGAAAAAAAAAAGATTTCTGCTGCTTCTGCTGCTTTCCTTGCATGAAGCCAAAAGTCTCTCTCCCCCCCCTCCCCTTTAGAACAGAGTTGGAGACAGTATCCTGCAATCCCAAGTAAAGAATGATCAATTGGTAGGAAAACGGGGTGGAGAATTTTCCTGCAGACTTTTGGGGGATTTTCCCAGGGTCTCTGGTCCGCGGGATTTAAAATTATGAGCTTGGTGGTCCCTGAGGTCCAAAAAGTTGGCGACCCCTGCTCCAGATCATTGATCTATCATTCCTATCATTGCCAAATCATTGAGGTTAAAGCTGAATACCATAAACAAAGAACCAAAGGGTAGTATAATTGAAGGATTGGGGAAGATAGAAGGAGGATGCTCATAATAGATCTGAAGCACTCTTCCCTCCCTCTCTAGGGAAAAGTGCTTTCAACGCATGCTTTTATTTTCTCAAATAAGTGGGCATAAACTATTAGATGGCATGTGTTTTTCTAATGGAACTGTTCTCCACTTGAACTACTTCACTAGTTTGAAGGAAACAGAGATATATTCAATGAAATGCATCCATTTGTTGAATCAGGGCATGTTTTATTAAATAGCTTTTAAATGCAAAAGTATATTTCTCATGAACATTACATAATGTTCATACATGCCTTTAAGATTTTTTGTTCAATCTTTAATGTCAATGTTCAATGTCTCCTCTTTGCCTTCCCTACCTAGTGTACTGAAGAGAAACCCTGAGCAAAGTGAGCCCTACTTTGATGTCGTTGGTGTTGTTGATCCACTAACGAGAGAAGCCCAGAAGTTTGCGCATTTATTTATTGTAAGAGCATACTGTTGCCATTGTGGTGAACTTAAGCCAATTTAACATTGTTTTCCATCCAATGGTATGAAATGGTAATCATTTTTCCTGAGTTGTATGCATCATGTGATGGGAGATCCAAGTTTAAATTTTACAGGGAGTCATTTTGTTATCCTCAGTAATCAGAATTTTTAAAATGAGAGTAAAATCTCTCTCTATATAAAAGTGAAATACCACTCATGCATCATCACAAAATCTCCAGAACCGTAAAGCCTACAAACTTGAAATTTGGCACGTATGTTCCTCTTGGCTTCTAGGTGAACACTAAGAAAGGATTTTTCGAAATGACCATCAGAGCATTAGTATTTCCTATATTATTATTAACACGCTCTGATGCTAAGGAGTTCTACTCCCCCGCCCTACCTGAAAAGAAATCTGTTCCGAATTCAAAACACAAGCAGAGGAGAAGAGTTTCAGTTTTAGTTTCACAGCATCAAGCAGCTTTAGTACAGAACAGTTGAGCTAAGCCATGCCCAGGCTCCTTGCTGTCTCCTTGCTCACACAGCAAATAATGTTTCAGTTTCTAAACAGCTCTCAACTCTTTCACACACTGATAGGGTGCTAGCCAGATGAATACCGATGGGTGCTGGTAGGCAGAGGCAGATTTTTTTCCCTTATTTTCCTCCTCAAACTCTAAGCTTGACCACATAGTTTCGTAGCGAAGCACGAGTATCGAGCTAGTTAAATATAAAGAATAAACTAATTAAAATAAGTCCATCAATCAGCTTTAAGCAAGAAGAAGCAGGATGGAAAGAAAACTGGTTGTTCGAATGCTAGTGTTTAAGAAGACTTCTGAGAATATCATGAATGACTAGGAAAACAAGCAGGTGGACCATAGATTTTCAATCCATAGTTCTCATTTATAGTCGAAATGACCAGGCTTATATTTTAGACGTAATGGAAAGATCTAATTCTTTGACAACGATGGAATAAAAGGAGAGAATTGGCCAGTTGATGGATTTAACTACTGTGTTTCCCCCAAAATAAGACCCTGTCTTATATTTTTTTTGCCACCAAAAAAGGCACCGGGTCTTATTTTGGGGGGATGTCATCCACTGACTAACCTCACTTGCATGCGTCGCTCCCGGCCTCCTTTTTGCTGTCAGAGGCCTTCAGGAACTTTTTTTTCTACGGCCAGAAAGGCTTTCCTGAAGGCCTCTGCAGCTTTGTTATCAACTACAGAGGCTTTCAGGAAAGCCTTCCCAGCCTTGCCAGCAGCAGAAGAAATGGGCCAGCAAGGCGGGTGTCAGGGTACGCGAGGCCTGGCTACAACTGTCCGAAGCTAAGTAGCAGGGCAGCTCCACCACCGCCTCATCCCCACCCTGGTTTAATTTTTACCTGTGCACTTTGGAGTGGTTAGGGTCTTAATTAGGGCTTATTTTTGGGGGGGAGGGCTTATATTGGGCCCACATGTAAAAAAATCAAGCTAGGACTTACTTTTGGGGTAGGTCATATTTTCGGGGAAACATGGTACAATGGCAGTGCTCCCTGCTTTTGTACGAAGGGCCAGATTGGGCACAGTTCATTTTCTGAAGAAAGTCTGAATTCATTTCTGCTTTTTCCAGTCCTTGAGGCAAGACACAAGAATATAAACTGGCAGCAAACAGCATTCTTTACTAGCACTGATGATGTTACCTAGTTAGGATAATGAAACGTCTGTAAGAAAACAAGCAAGCTCAGAGAGCAACAAGGACCCCTTATTTCAACCCTGAGCTACAAATATTCTCCTTTAATGATAATAAACTTTAATAAGCAAAAAAAAAAACCAGGTTCACACAGTCTCCTACCTAATGACTAAAGGAACATAGTTTTTTTTCCCCATTTCTAATGTCAGCAGTGCAGGTTTCATTACTGTAGTACAAAGGTCTTCAAACTTGGCAACTTTAATACTGGTGTCAAGCCCGAAATTGACATGTGTAGCCATTTTATATAGCCTTATTATGTATTCCTTTTCTTTCTTTCTCTTTGCTGGTTATGGGGGGAAGAGTTTCGGGCTTGCCACATTCCTAAGGGGGGAGGAATAGAGATAGATAGATTTGTTTAGGCTAGGTGGTGTTTCTTCCTGTGGGAATAGGAGCTGACCCTGCTGAGGCCTTGAGGTGGAGATTGACACCAGACAATGTTGAATTACTTCTATTGGAGAATGTGAGTTTTGGTGGTGGTTTCTAACTTCCAGTATTATGTAATTCCAGATTGTGTCAGATCCAAAATTACAACAGACTCTGCCAATTTGATGCTTTCCTAGATAAAAGAAATTATTGTGGAAGATGGAGTTTTTTCTTTTCTTTTTAAATGGATTTCATCACTTGGGAACCTGACAACTGGTGGACTTCAACTCCCAGAATTCCTATGCTGGCTGAGGAATTTTGGGAGTTGAAGTCCACCAGTCTTAAAGTTGCCAAGTTTGGGGACCCCTGTGTAGAATACAAAATATAATAGCAGAATTCTACTACTCTAGGCTGAAATCAATACTGGTGACTTCACAAGGCAGGAAGAAATTTTAATCCCTGCCTTCTATTAGAAGATGTGTTAGCCTTTCCTGTTTGGTTAATTTTCTTATGATCAGATAGGTGCTTCACAGCAAAGCTATCATTTTTCACACTAACTTCATTGAAGGGGTATTCATGATTCTTTCTACTAAGACTTAATTCCTAAATAAAGTTGATTATTAAATTGTAAATATGTATAGGATAGAAGAGAAAGTGGAGAAATGTAAATTTGCAAATTATGTATTTGTTTCTCATTTGAAGTACTTAGATAAATTAAAAGGATAGAATCAGAAAAATGGGGCAAGTTGCAGATTTTAATGTAGGAATTGTTTTCATTAGGTGCTTGGTCAAGTTATCAACATGAAGTTGAGGCTGTTCATGAACTGTAGATCAAACCTGTCAGAAATACCCTTGAAAAGGCAAGTAACTTGAAGAAGTTTATTACCAAAATGGGCACAACAAAATGAGAGTAGTGTCAGACCTGCCCCAGCTTAGACATTCAGGAAAGAAAGACCCTTGACTCCATTTGATTGAAGTGATAAGTTCTTTTACTAAAAAGCGGTTGCAACAGTCACTGCAACCACTTTTTAGTAAAAGAACTTCGATCCGAGTCTTTCCATGCAAAGGTTCCATGCAAAGGTTACACTTTACACATGCAAAGGTAAACTTAGATCCGAGTCTTTCCATGCAAAGGTTACACTTTTCCCTCCATGCCCCGCCCCAGCCCCCTTGATCAGTTCATCAGTGTCCAGTAGGATGCGTTGAAGATGTTTTGTGAATACAGCTCAGAGCTTGGTGCCTCTCAATGCAGTTTCCCAATTGGGTTCCAGGCCAGGTGTCCTTGAAGGCTGGTTTATGCTGGTTTGGCACCTCTGGTTCTTGTCAATGTGTCCCCTCTCACCATTTGTCTTCTCATTCCCACATGTTACTACCCCTTTCCCTTCCCTTGCAATTTATGGCAGGATGCCAGCAAAGCAAAGAACCTGAAGATGGTGGACCTGATAAGTAGTTTCACGGATAGTTTTTATTGGTGAAATGGTTTCATATGTAATTATGCAGTTCATGAAACATAAACACATCTTCATTGTCTCCCACATCTTCATGTGGAGGTCATTTAGTATGATTTGTATTTAGAAGCAGGTACAGACTTGGGCAGGCTAGTGTAATTTCTCCCCCTAAGTTGATTGGTCCTCTTCTACTGAATATTTCTTTTGGTCCTGGCAACTAATACGTAGAATTCTCAGCCTTTGTAGCTAGCTCAGCCAGGAGGGAAGTTACAAGAAAGGAGTGCAACAAAACAAAGGAGAAAAGAAACAGAAAGAGAGGGAGAGAGAGGAAAAAAAACAGCTGGTGCAAACACTACTACCGGTATCGTACTTCTCTGACATTCCTTCCATTGGTGGGATTCAAAAGTTCCCACCACTGGTTATGTGGGCGTGGCTTAATGGGCATGGCTGCAAGGGGGTCACACGACTCTCGCGTGCTCGTGCACCAAACACGCGCTTTGCGCACGCGTTAATAAAAACTAAGCTGCTGCGCCCCTCAGCTGTTTAGCACAGCAATCCGCTCTGCTGTGCCAAACAGCTGAGAGGTGAACAAGGTCTTAGGAGTAGGGCGGGTGGATGGGCCCAACTGCAGAGTGTTGAAGAACCTCTGAGCTAACCGGTTCTCTGCCAGCTGATCTTCAGCACTACCGGCACGCCAGAACTGGGCCGAACCGGTAGAATACCACTGTTGATTTCTACCCCACAAAGAAATGGGCCTTTGACAGAAGAAGGCCTACTCCAAATGCAATTTCCCTAGCCTCTTTCCTATCCTCTTCTTGTTGCAATTTTATGAAACATCTTTGCTGTTTCTCCTCTCCTCTCAAAATCTTCAGTTCCTTTTTCTCCCCCTAAATACTTGGTCTTCCCATTTTTTCCTACGGCTAAGTCATTAACATTAACCTTCCTTTTACCTGAACCTTCTATGTCGAGTAGCTGCACTGTTTAAAAAATAAGCACAGCAGTGCTGTACCTTGCATTCCATATAAGAGGACACGTGCGTTTTCCTGGCAAATGTGCTATCCTGAACTGGATATCTTACTTCCCCAAAAGCTTGATGACCTGGATTGACAGTGGACAAACTTTACACAGTCATGGGACCTACATTAGAATGATAAAGCGTTAGAAATTAAAAACAAGAGCGCAGAAAAGAAGCCCGTTCAAGTTCCTTGTAACTTAGAATCAGGGATGGGCTGCTGGGGGTTCGCAGGGGTTTGGGAGAACCTCCACACCCCACTTCTGACTGGCCCTGCCCACCCTGCACCTCCCTTCCCAGGAGTCGCCACACGGCCCGTTTTGGATGCAGGGCATGCACGGAGACTCAGGGAGGGTGAAAAACGGCCTCCCGGAAGTTCAGGAAGGCCGGAAATGTGCCCGTTTCTGGCTTCCAGAGAGCCTCCGCAGCCCAGGGAGGTGTTTTCGCTCTCCTGAAAGCTCGAGGGAGGCCTCCAGAACTTGGGGAGGGTAAAAACCCTCCTCTCTGTGGTGCAGGAAGCTGACTAGGCCACACCCACCATGGCCATGCCCACCCAGCAACTGGGCAGAGAACCCTTTGCTAAAATTTTTGAAGCCCCCCCGCTTAGAATGTTTGTAATATTACACAACTGCTTGCGAAGCAATACTAAATGTATGAAATTAGAAACAAAACATTTGGAGACCTTTACAAATCGTTGTGCAACCCTCTAAAATGCTCTTTGCTTTTCCTTCTTAATAGTGATATTTTTGCCTTGCTTTTAGCTTTTACCGTTTAGTTATGGAACCAGAGCTTTCTGTGGGGCCCAATAATTTCTTTCCTCTTCCACCTGGAGCAACCTTCCTTGAAATTCCAGAATCTCTTCTTCTGACACTAAACATGGCAACTCCAGAAAGTTGGTTGGTTGAAGCAGTGAACAGTTCTTACGATCTTGACAACATTCATTTAAAAGATGTAAGTACTAGTTCTCAAACATAATTATATAGAAAGCTGTAATAGCGAAACAGATTTTTTATTTTGTTTCACTTTTTAGATATTTTAGGGCTTGTATTTTTCTTAAAAAGTTTCATTCCAGACACGGAGAATGCATAATGTTTGAAAAATACTTACCCTGTTACCTTAGCTACATTTATTTAAAGTGGTGCTCACACTTCTGATAACAGCTTCATTGACAAAATAGCCAGAGGATATGAATGGGATCTGAAGGTTATTTATTTGTTTGTATAAATTTATTGGCTGCGCAAACTCCTGCGGACTCTTGGCAGCATACAAAACTAGAAAGATTAAATCCTACGGAAAGCCCCGACTAAAACCATCTGATAAGCAATAAAATCAACAATACAAAACAGAGTCTTGTGACATCCAGATTTCAAATGATGTTACAAGTGGTGGGATTCAAAAGTTTTTATTACCAGTTATGTGGGTGTGGTTTGGCGGGTATGGCTTGGTGGGCATGGCAGGGGAAGGATACTGCAAAATCGCCATTCCCTCCACACCCCACTAACCTGCTTTCCAGCTCTGTTCTCCTGCACAGGGCAACAAAAGAAGACCCAGCAGATCAGCTGGGACTCGGGAGGCAGAGAATAGATGGGGGAGGGGCCAGTCAGAGGTGATATTTGGCGGTTCTCCGAACTACTCAAAATTTTCGCTACTGATTCTCCAGAACTGCTCAGAACCTGTTGAATACCACCTCTGATTTTCTCCAAAAATGAGATAAATGTCTCTGATACTTAATTTCAGATACACAAGAAAACATCCAACCACAGATCCTTTATTAGACAGATTGTATAAGCACTGAGCAACAATAATACATCTGTGGCTTTGGCAAGTGAAAGCGCTTTGTATATGACTGCATCCAATCCTACCGACTCTTCATGCGTGTCTATTCAAAAGAATATGCATTTTCACAGGTAGAAGGGGTGGTTTCAGCCGAATATGAATTGGAGTATTTGTTGTTGGAAGGACATTGCTATGATGTAAGCACCAGGAAGCCACCGCGGGGATTGCAGTTCACTCTTGGCAGAAGAAATGATCCTTTCAAAGTCGATACCATTGTGATGGCCAATTTGGTAAGTGCTGGCTAAGGCAGGAGAATATGCATGGTAATTTATGCAAATGCTCATTGTTGTTATCTAACATGCCTGCTAACTTCATTATTAATGGTGTGGTCTGTTACTGTCTGAGTCTTATAGTTTGTCTTGCCAAGAAGGGATTATTTATGGAATAAGATCAGAGACACTGAGAACTGAAACTGAGGCATTAAATGCTTAAAACTTGTGCTTGTGAATGTCACTTTTATAGGGAAGTTGGTAATCTGAATTAATATGTGACATGACATCAGAATATAATGTTATAATAAAAGATACGATGTCATTTTAACCATGTCATTAAATATATCCTGGGCAGGATATCTAAGAATGGTGCTACCATATAATCAGACGTAGAATTTGTGGTCCCAGGATCACATCACAATTCTGTCCCCAAAGTCTTGAGTAGGGTCTCCAGAGCCTTTTGAAAAGTTGTTGCAGAATGGTGGAATTCAGGACCGTTAAAGCACCCTGTGCACCAAATGGCTGATTTTAAATGGTGCATGTCTGCAATGAAACATTCATAATTCGCATGTTTGGTCATACTGTTGGCCTCTACACAGGCTGAAGTGAAACTAAGAGTATAGAAAAATGCGTAAGAAATGGAAATGGAAAGTTCCAGTTTTCTTGTGATTGAAATAGGTGAACACACTCCCCAAAAGTCAATGCAGATTTCTTCAAATTGAGCTCCTCTTGGTAACTTCATAGATATAGACATGATGCTTTCTTGGAAGCAGAATAGGAACGGTTTGCCATTTTTAAAATAGGATTCTTTTTCAATATCTCAGGCTAGATTAGTTTTTCTGATTACACCCATTCAATTCTAATCAAGTCCAACTTTGCTTAGTTCTAAGCCCAAGCCATGGCTGAGACAACTCCCAGTAGCCCAACTGCAGGTTGAACGTTGCCTCTGCAATGCCACATGTCCAAGCTTCATAAGTTCGGAATCAAAATGTTAATACAAATGAATTTCATAGGGTTGGGAGTGACCTTGGTGGTCTTCTAATCTAACCTTGACCGAAGCAGGAGTCCTCACACCATCTTGGACAAATGATGGTCCAATAATTTTTTTGAAAACCTCCAGTGATGGGGCCCTCTCAACTCTGAGAGGCAAATTGTTCCATTTTCTGTCTTGCTGACAGAAAATTCCTCCTCATTTCCAGGTTGGATCTCACAATTCCACACATAACAGTAGCAGCATGAATTCGTTTCTTTTCTAGACCTTTACATTTTAGCAACTTTGGCTTCCAACGAAAAGAAAAGCAGCCTGGTAATTCTAGTATCTGGGAAATCTACTTTTTCACCTGAAGTGAAGGAGATTTGATCCTTTGATTCAAGATCCAGCATCAGAATCTTATTTTAGATGATTTCTTCTTAGTGGTTAGTGTTCCATGTCGATCAAGGAGACCAAGTTCAAGTTCCCACTCAAATCGTGGGACCAGTTATTATTTTGTCAGCGAAATCTCCCGTTCAAGATTGTTGTGTGAATAAAATGAGGAGAGACTATCATATACACCATGTTGAACTCTTAGAGAAAATGTATAAATGTAATAACTAAAATATAAAAGAATACCACAGACAATGTTTGTGTATGTATTCGCTTTAATTAAGATGCAAAATCTAAACAGAAAGGGTAGATTTCACCAATTGTTTAGCATCTGTGTTTGGGGAGTCAATTCCCGGTATAAAGTTCTAAATCCACTAAGACTTCGATTTGTTTGTTTGCTTGCTTTGCAGGGATATTTTCAATTAAAAGCCAACCCAGGGTCTTGGATTTTGAGATTACGTGAAGGAAGATCTGAAGAAATTTACGAAATATTTCAGTAAGACATAATTAGAGTCTAAGAGTTATAAATATAAAACATACTTTATGTTGACTTGAAGATAAACTAGAGGGAATGCGGAGAAATAGTTTGAAGTTAGCAGCAGAAAATGCTTGTTCATTTTGCAACCTCAAAGTTGGCATTTTGGTCTAATTTGATTTGCTCTGCATTTTCTCCTTTTACTGAGGTTTCCTAAATGTTTGTAACTTAGACATGACCCTTGTGCTTCATTTTCTGTTTCGCCATTTCATTTCATGAAGGAATTTCAGTATTTAGCACAGCTGTACTACAGCTCTTGATAATAGCCAACTTGGCCAATGGTGGGAGATGCTGGGACATAATGTTAGGCAACATCAGAAGTTTACAGCTTTTCTGTTTAGTTTGAAGACAAGTCTAGAATGCAGGCCAGGTTGGTCAGGAGCTGCCATGGCTGAGACAACTCCCAACAGTCCAGCCTACAAGGCTGATAATCAGGAATACAAGAAGTTGTACTTCATCAGCCTCTGGAATATCCTATGGCCAAACTTCATAGCAAAGTTGAGAATCAAAATGTAAATATAAATGAATTTCATTGGAGTGGAAGGCACCTTCGAGGTCTTTTAGTCCAACCCTTCGCCCAAACAGTTGTCTAATCTTTCCTTGAAACCTCCAGCGATAGAGCACCCACAAGTCTGGCAATCAACCTGTTCCTCTTCACCACAAATATATACCTTATACCGATAAATTACATCACAGGCCATAAAAATCTGACTCTGCCCGCAAGCATTGGGCTAGGATGGGGCCTGAGTTAGTAGTCAGGCAACTAGCAGGAAGGGCTGTTCTATTTTTATTCTTGTTTTTTATTGGTTGCTGTAAGTCATCTATGTTCACTATGGGAAATAGGTTGCCTTATAAGCTGAATAAATAAATAAAGCCAGAACCTTTTTAAAAGTTAAGAGCAAGATAAGCTAAAATGGGAGTGGTCGTAAAATTGCTTATTTGTCATGGCTTAGGTTTGTAAAAGTTGACTGTTTTTAAGTCAAAATTTAGGTTCTCTCTTTTTAAAGCTACTGTGTTATTTGGCTTGTTTTGCAGGTAATTTTATAGTTATCTGGTACAGTATAAGCTGTATGTGCTCTGGTCTAGGTCTGAAATGAAGATGTATGTGTGTGTAAGTTTTATGTGTATGAACACCCTCATATTTCCTCTTCCCTTCTTTCTCTTTCCTCACACAAATAAACCTAACAAAGATACACACACATAACCATAACAAAGTACAGATTACAGCCAAGTGCTTGGTGAGACTCCAACACGTAAGCATTTGGTTTGTGGCTTTCATGGGTCAGTCTGACACTAGAAATTCATTTGCTTTTTGCCTTCTATTTTGAAAGTTTTCTTTGTGAAAAACAATGCTCTGTACTTTTAACATTTATGGTGACGTTAGTCAGGACAAGATCATAAGTTAGAAGAAGCTGTTAACTAGAATCTTTATGCTGTATTGCTAAGAATGATGGCAGTTCTAAATTTGGAATCATCAGTGACAGGATTTCAGTTTGATAACTGTGATTCCCTTGCAACTAAATCTAGAATGTGTCTATTTATGTTAGGCAGCCTCAGCGTTTGAACTAGGAATTCTGCAAATTGGACATGGGTTGCCTCCTCCTTGTATTGTCCTGTGAATCAGCTAATTCCCCCACCTGCATTTTTCAGTGCTGTTTTAAAAATAAGTGAACTGGAAATAGTTTAAAATGGGTTAAAAGCAAACTTTGAGGGGGAATAATTTGCCATGTTCTATGGTGAATCAGCATTACTTTCCTCAAACCACAGTTTCTTAAATACTTTGCTGTGCTAAAATGAATAGAGGTACAATAATTAATGTACCTTCCCTCTATTTCAGGGTTGTCAAACTTGCAGTCCGGATGTGTCACACGCTGGTCATATGCACCCCCCCCCCTGGTTTAACAAAGGGGGAAAAAGTTGTGATATGTCACATGACAACAATATGACACTGCAAGTTTGACACCCCTGCTTTATTTGTTCTACAGAAGATTACAGATAATCCTTGACTTATGACCACAGCTAAGCTCAAGATTTCTATTGCTAAGTGAGATGGCTGTTAAGTGAGTTTTGTCTGATTTTACAACCTTTCCTGCCACAATTGTTAAGTGCCTCACTGCAGTTGTTAGAAATGCAGTTAAGTGAATCTGGCTTCCCCATTGACTTTGCTTTAATATTTGGGATTTCTTCAGTTTACGTATTGACATATATCAAATGGACTTTTGCTTATCTTGATTTTATTACTCTCAATATTAGGGAAGGAAGGTTGGTTTTTATTGTTAGAGAGGAAGGAATTCACAAATCAAGCCTATGTAGACAATGCTATTTCCTCCTAGTAGGCAAGAATATGTTTCATTATGAATTGTAAGGTTTAATTGAACATACAGTATATCATCTGCTCAACATGGTTTATTTAGCAGGTAGAAAAATAACTACAGCTATATATTAGTAAGTTTGTATGCAATTTACTTTTCTGCATAAAATATAAAGTTATTGGATCAAATCGTTACCAATTACAAGAGAACCTGGAATTACTTTTTTGTTAGAATTATCAGTCTGGCTTCAGCACCCTGAATTTTTCAGTCCTGGATTCTTCCTTTTGAAATGTGTTTAAGAATAATATTCTAGATCTTAAGAAGATTCGTTTTGAAGGCCAAGACTTACTGTAGATACTGATATCGTAGATTTTCTAGCAAATTGTCTCAATTGCAAAACATGGTCTTTGAAATGTATATTTTTATCTATGCCACTAGTAGATGTCTTAGGCTTTGTTTCCCAAATTGATTGAACATTTCTGCCTTCTTCCACTGACCCCCCAAATACAACCTTTTGCTACAACTTTGCTGAAAGGATATAAATATGGAAAACTTCCTAAATGAGTATACTGGAAAACAGGGGTTTTCATTCCCAGCTGAGCAACCTGTTCCATAATTCAAAAAACAATAATTGTTATATCTAATTTTTATTTGCAGATAACTTCCTTCCTTTCTTCTCTAGGCATGAAGGGACAGATTCTTCTGAAAGTCAAGAAGAAGTTATTGTAGTATTAAATAGTTTTAGAAGCAAAACCATCAGAATCCAGGTACATATGCTGAAAATTTAAGATGAAAATGCTTAGATGATTGATAAATTAAGTCAACATTGAATGTAATTAATAATGGAAATTGCTGACCATTTTGTCAATGGTGATTGACAACATTGTTTGGTTGGATGTGTAGGTACAGAAAAAACCTGACAGTGAAAATGAAGATCTCCTGAACGAAGTAACAACAGAAGAGGAGGATTCCATGGGCAGGTAAACTGGTTGGACTTTACTTGGGTCTAGACAAGAAACTTGATCTGCGAGGAGCATTTCTGGTTTATCATCTCTGTAATATTATTAGATGGGCTCTTGTTCTTCAGGTAAAAAATGATCTTATTCTATGAAGGAAGGAAGCTCTTTCAGTTTTTCTCATTCTGCATAGCCAAAAGGAAAACTGGGAAAACCGAAATAAGCAGCAGCCTGGACTTCTCCTGGATATAGAAGATGTAGCATAATGATGATAGTGGTGATGATGTGGAAGCGGGGGAAAAAACAACTGCCCAGAATATAGAATAGGTGGTACCTGGCTCAACAACAGTAACTGTGAAAGGGAACTAGGCATCCTGGTGGACCATTACTTAAATATGAGCCGCCAGAATGCTGCAGCTGCCAAAAACCCAGTACAAACCCTAGGCTACAACAAAGGAGGCCCAGCATCAAGATCACAAGAAGTGATAAATGATCCTGAGACCTTAGCAGGAATGCAGAGGAAAGAAAGAAAGATGATGAGTCCGGAGGCTATGATGACTAGTTAAGGAAACTCGGTGTATCTAGCCTAACAAACAGAAGGACCGGGGTGAAATGATAGCTGTTTTCCATTACTTGAGGGGCCGTCACAGAAAATGGGGATCGACTTATTCAACAAAGCACCCGGGAGCAGGAAAAGGAGCAATCTGTGGAGGCTCTTTAAAGACAGATTCAGTCTGGTACTAAGGAAAAAATTTCTGACAGTGAGCACAATTAATCAATTGGAAGAGTTTATCTCCCAGAGTTTTCAAGAAGTGATTGTACATCCATTTGTCCAGGATAGAATAAGGTCTGCCGCTTGGGCAGGGGGTTGGACTAGAAGACCTCAAAGGTTCATTCCAGCCCAATGCGTCTAGTTTAATCCAGTCCAGTTGGCGTTACTTTCAACCACTGAGGTTCTGATTCACAGCTTCTCCTGGGAAGAATATCTCACACTTTGGTAAGGGTTGGTTTCAGATATTGCTTTGAATTAGGATTTGATTTTGTTTGAATCCCAATAACTATAATAAGGATTGTAAATCATAGAGTAGCATAGAAACTTAGATACAGTAAATGCATATATACAGACTTCAAAGACTCTGTTTTGGTCTGAAGAATAAATAGTTTGTGCTTCTTATAGTCTTCCTTCTTCTTCTTTTTTTTTTCTTCTGATATGGTCTTTTTCTTTTTTCTTGTTTCAGTAGGGCAAGAGAATCTCTTTTATATGTCTTAAATACAAACTGAATAAAATATTTTTGAAGTTTTACAGGACGAACTTGGGAAGCAGATCTGGAGAAGAAAATGGATGTATTGAATATATTTTCTGTTGCTTCTGGCCACTTATATGAGCGATTTTTAAGGTATCTGAAATATTTGGGTGAAGGGTTTGTTGAGTGACACCAGGGTTGCCTGGCTGTGTATATTTCTATGTACTTTAACTTGATGAAGAATACGTGATATGAAAGATTTGAATATAAGGAACCTGTTTAGTTGCTTCTTTTTAAAGCAAGATTTGAGTAGTTAAACAGTCTTTTATTGATTTTATTGTTAGTTGAAAAAATGTTATGCCGGAGCCAATCTGGATCAGTCACCGGGACTAGAGGTTCAGTCTTCCGAGCTTTAGGACTCATGCTGGAGACTATTCTCAGGGAAAAAAGTTATTATAAAATTACTTTTTGTTATCTCCGCAAAATAGTGCACGTATTACTCTTGAATGCTATGAATCTCTCAAGGCACACAGGATTGATTACGCTTGTTTTATTATTACTCTTTGTTTTCCAGAGTTATGATGCTTTCAGTTCTACGTCACACAAAGACACCAGTAAAATTTTGGTTTCTGAAAAATTACCTTTCACCAACATTTAAAGTAAGCACATTATTTCATTTTAAAAATCCATTGCAATTTTAATCAAGACAGATCTTGGCTGTTCTAATTGCAAAGCATTAATATCAGTTCTAGCTAATTTAAGCATATTTTGGGAAAACCAGTTCTGTTTTTTTTTTCTTACAATAGATTAACTTAAGTAACTTGCAATAATAGTAGTTCTAATTTTGAACTTTTGAAATAGTTTAAAGTTTTGAGATAGTCCTAGTTTTGATCACAAAAGTACTTTGTGCTTATTTCAGTATTTTAAATCATACATACACACATTTTAATTGGATAAACACATACATACATTTTTATTGGATAAACCTTAAAAAAATTGAACACGGTGCAACTTTCTTGGCTATCATTTTGCCCATACAAGCTATAGTATAGAAATACATATAACAGTTAATTTTCCTTTTTCCCTTATGCTATTAGTATAGTGCTATTGCATATTATTTCTATTTACATTTATCTACAATTATATACATATTTACAACCATTTTTTATACTCATGCATTTATTTGTGTCACAGCATATTTGTCCATTATATTCCATTCTCTTTAGTTTACAAAACTTTACCTTTCATTCCTATAAAGCATCAACCCTTTCTTTCTTTTTCCTTGACTCTAGCCATTGATAGATTTTACTCCAGACTTCATAATAATAATATTATGAAGTCTGGTATTTTGGATCTCTTAAGCTCTGTTACATCTGTATTGGCCCTATCTAAAGCAGAGGTGTACTATATTTTGCTGCTTTAGGCAAAGGATAATTGGCTTTCCTATTTTATGTACAAAGTTTGACTGGAACGATAATGACCAATCATATCTATAGTCTGTTCAGTAGCTTTTCAGATGTTGGACATCATTCAGTCTTTACTGGTGTTCTTTTCTCCAGTTTCTGTCATGTTTGATGACTCCTGTTACCTCAGGAAGTTGGCCCTGTCTTAAGTGCCTCACATCTCTCTTACTCCCAACATACCTTTACTCATCCTTGTCAAATTTTAATCAAGCTGTCATTTTTAAAAAAATGCTGACTGGTTAAATGTATACGGAACTGTTGTTAAAAATGATGTATACAGTTTATACATATTTGAGTTTATGGCCTAATTGCCTTATTGTTTATTGCCTTTGCCTGAAGGAAAAATGCAGCTGCCAATCTGCTCCTTTAGTAACTGCTGTTTTGACATGTATATGGATAATATGAAAGGCCATCTGCATCTTACAAAGGAAATGTTGTCATTCATGATTGCTAGTTTGATTATAGATTGTAATCATATGGATTATTTGAGGAACAGAGAAGTTGCAAAAATTAAAATTAAAATCCGTGAAGACAGGAGCTCTGTTCCCAGGAAAAATAAAACAACTCCAGCAGAAAAATAAAACATTTCCTCTGAAAAAATGTTGATCATACTGTTGACTGTTGGAAGAAATATCCTTCTGGGTTCAGTTCCAAGTGGGGAAGAAAAACACTGGAAACTTGGTGACTGCTTGGAAAGATGGTTTATTGGTGGACAGGATGGGTTCCTGAGCAGAAAAAAATGGGGAGAGATGCTGAGAGTCCCTTAATTTTATGCCCTCTGTTGGGATTTGAATTGGAGCTTGTATTCTGATTGGTTGTCAGAGTCCCATGGGGCCATGCAGGGGCAACCCTATAGGCTGTGTTGAGTTCCAGGCTTGGTTGAGCCTGGCTGGATGGTGATGTAATGAAAGGGCTTTGGGCAATTCCTATTATAGCTCTACCTGGAGTAGATCTCTGTTATGTAAAATAGACTGGCCCAGGCCAGAGTAATAGTCCATTAGCAAAAGTGGGGGGGCTGAGTTTCTGCCTCTGAGTTTCTACTTTTCTTTTTAGGAGAAATATCCTGTCTTTTTAGTATAGCCTAAAATATTTCATTTTCCTAGGAGAGGGGTGGGTTTTAGCTTCCAACAATACAGTACTGCCTTTTTTTTTTTTTTGCCAAAAGGAGCGTTCACTCATTTCTGACCTCTTCACATTCAATTAATATCCGGGCATGGGAAAACCCAAGTGGGAGAGTGTACATGCATTTTTCATGTGACCTTGACCAACTTGTTGTGCCGGGAACAATGAAAATAGAGTTTGCTTTGTCTCAATGTCTGTTTTATAGGCACTTATACCTCATATGGCTAGAGAATATGGCTTTGATTATGAGCTTGTACAATACAAATGGCCTCACTGGCTTCATAAGGAGATAGAAAAACAAAGAATCATCTGGGGTTATAAAATTCTCTTCTTGGATGTTCTCTTCCCATTGGCTGTGGAGAAAATAATATTCGTTGATGCCGATCAGGTAACAAGATGTATTAAAATATGGTGTTTATGACAGTTTTAATTGACCTTGGTTTCCTTTGTTCGTGCTTAGTTCTAGATACAGTGCTACCTCGGTACTTGTCCTTAATTGGTTCCAGAAGGTGTGACGAGTACTAAAATACAATGAGTACCAAAACAAACAAACCATGAGTCTTACCACATGACCCTTTGTCTTGGTTGAGAAAGACTTCCTGTCTGTCCCTTTTCCTATGTCAGAAATCTTCCCAGCAAGGCTGACTTCCTGTCCGCCCTCTGCGGCTGTCCCCCCACTTCCTTTTGCAGCGCCCTTCCTGGCATGGCTGACATTCTGTCTGTTCTCTGCAGTCATCCCCTTCTTCCTATCACAGCACATCAAATACCAAACAAGCAAACAAGTACTGGGACAAATTATCAAGTCAAAATGCATTGACTACCAAATTCAGGGGCCAAGTTTTGAAGCAGCGGCGTACTGAAGCACCACCATACTCTGTGCCGTTTCCTATCTTGTGTCGTTTGATTCCACCAGTTGGGGAAGTTTGAATGCTTTCTTTCTCTATGCATTCAGACTGGGGGAAGTTCAGCCAATTCTGCTCGCTCATTTTTTGCTTCCCAGTCTTGGGGTTTCCTGGTGATTTCTCAACCTAACCAGTCCCTACTCTGCTTAAAGTCTTTCAAGGTCAATTAGGAACTAAGACCTAGTGTGGCCTTGAAATTATAAAGTAAGGGTATTTTTCCCCCCCATGTAATCGTATCAGAAGTTTAAATAGAAATGTAGGTGCTGATTTTACATACTCAAAGAGTAAAGTATTCCTGGTGGCACAATGTATATAGGCTCATTTATGAAAGTAGATCCCTAATCCTATCCAATTTGCTGTCTCCTGGCATGACAGCTACCAAATGCCTTAGCAGTTTAATCTTTCACTCTATAGCAGCACTTTGATTGGTCAGCACGTTCTTATATACTTTTTAGTAACCAGATAATATGAGGGCTGTCCTGTCATACAGTACAGGTATGTTTTGCCACACTCAGTGTTGCCTGATAATGATAATGGCAATACTACTCAGTTTTTGGTACATTTTGGTCAGTAGATCACAAGCATTACTAAACCTGCATTAACAGGGGCATGCTCACACTATTCTGGACAAGCTAGGATTCCTAATCTGAAGACCATCCAACCAGTGGTGGGATTCAGCCAGTTTGCACCACTTTGGGAGAACTGGTTGTTAAGTTTCTGAGCAGTTTGGTGAACTAGTTGTTGGAAGAAATCGTTAGGACAGAGAACCTGTTAAATTATTTGAATCCTACCACTGCATCCAACATACTGTTGTTCTCTTCCCACCCAGCCGGAAAGATATGCAGCATATGACATACTCTTAGATGCTAATTCATTAATTAATATGTATTAAGTAACATAAACCGATGACCCAACTGAACTTATTTTCAGATACATGGTGGATCATGGAAAATCTATCTTAATGAACAAGATGGGAGATTTAGAAATGTGGAAATTAAATAACAGTTGTAATAAATAACTATTATAACCAGGAATGTATAGCCCCCTCTTTATTTTCTGCCAATATTTAGATTGTAAGAAGTGATCTGAAAGAACTCCGTGATCTAAATTTAAGAGGCGCACCTTATGGTTACACTCCTTTCTGTGATAGTCGTAAAGAAATGGATGGCTACCGTTTCTGGAAGTCAGGATATTGGGCTTCACACCTTGGGAAAAAGAAGTATCACATCAGGTAGGAAAAGCAGGCAAATCTGTTCCTCTTCTCTCTCCATGTACAAATCAATAGACTTTATCTTTCTGTCAAAAGTTAAGCATTGAAAATCTGACTGAATGGGATTCACTAAAGGACATGGCAAAACAGAGATACCTCATGTCCTTTTTATGTATTTCAACCAGGAATAATAGCAACATTTTGATAATAGCCCATTTTTCAAGGGCATGAAACAAACCCTAATGCATTGTTATATTTTTATTGTTGTTGTTTTTTTGTTAGTGCTTTATATGTTGTGGACCTGAAGATATTCCGGAAGATTGCTGCAGGCGACAGACTCCGAGGTCAATATCAAGCACTTAGTCAGGATCCAAACAGTTTATCCAACCTAGATCAGGTATGCTGGAATCCCTAATATATGCTACCAAGAAAAACCTCTGTTACCCAGGATTTCATCCTGGCTAAAAAAGTGCTGAACGGGCATATTTATAGAGAGCTGCTTGAGAGATGAGCGAAGCCCTCTGTTCAGAGTATCGCAATGTAAATTCAGCGCTTCTTTATAAACGTATAAAGTAAATTTTACAATACCAGTTGTAGCTTTCTCCAACATGGAGCAAACTCAAACAGAAGCAGACATGTTACCTGTTCAGAACAGAACAGCAACTCAACTTCAGCAGAGAAACAGACATCAGCTTCACTTTAGTTCAGCAGGCAAACAAGGCACACGACAGAGGAGAGAAGCAGTTTCATTTTCGATAGACAGACTCAGAGCTTAAGATAGTTCAGAGCTGCAGAGCTTAATATAGAGCTACACCTAGGCTACATCTAGTTTCAATTTCCAAACAGTCCTCATTGGCTGACAGTTGCTATGCCTATTCATTGGCTGACCTTGTTACCATGCTCTATGAATATCCTTGTTACCATGTTCATGAATATACTCTGACAACCTCATGTTGTTGTGTTTGGATATCTTAAGACAATGTAGGGATACTGTTAATGTACTGTCTGCCCCAGTTGAGGTTATCTTTAATCTGGCCCTTAACTACTCTAGCCTCTTTTGGGAGATTACTGTCTATGATAAGGTTGCTAGTGAAAAGTGTTTCAGAATTCAGGTTTACCATGATAACCTCAAGCCGTGGGGTTAAAAACATGAATTCTATCTTTAGCCCCACACTTGTATTGCACTAGATTTAGTTTAGCTGCTGCTAATGAAGGAGTCTTCTTCAACTTCGTTACTTGATTATCATGGTCACTCTTTGGTTAATCTTAGACTAATTTTCTAGTATTTGACATATCTTGCTTAGCTTTTGTTTATTATTATATTAACTTTTATTATTGTTGCAATTTATTTATTTTTTTAAATTCTGGTATTGCTGAGTGAATTTGTATTGTATTTTTGAGTAGGACAGGGGTATCGAACTCAAGGCCCGCAGGCTGGATCACCTCCAGGATTATTAGATTTGACCTGCAGGGCTGCCCTGGAAACAGTGAAGGACTGGCCTGTGGTGCCTCTGCCAGCGAAAACAGAGCTTGGAATGGCCGCATGCGCGGCCCTCCCGAGCTCTATTTTCGCTGGCAGAGGGTTGCAGGAGGCTGTCGCAGCGGAAAACTGAACTCAGGAGCCCATTTTCATTGGTAGAGTGCTTAGGCCACCACAGGCGGCCCTGACACAAATGATGTCAAGCTGGCCAAGATCACGCTGGCCATGCCCCCCCCCCCGGGCCCCCGAGGTCAAACACAACCATGATGCAGCCCTCGATGAAATTGAGTTTGACATCCTTGGACTAGGGTGTACATTCAAAAAGTAAAAAGTAATAAACCAAACTAAGGTAGGGTTATGTGTGATATTTTCATCTCTCTTCCCAAGGAACAGCCAGGGTGCTCTTAAAAGGTTGTATTACAACTTTTGTTCTCCAATATACCTGTACTATGTCAGCTAGGTGGCAATTCTAATTCAGCCTGCAGAGGAAATACCACATTGGGTACAGTGGACTACATACTGTTTTCCGAATAACAGTTCTAAATCTTACCTTTTTAGGATCTTCCAAATAACATGATTCATCAGGTGCCGATTAAATCGCTCCCTCAAGAATGGCTATGGTGTGAAACTTGGTGCAGCGATGAATCCAAAGCAAAGGCTAAAACCATTGATCTGGTGAGTGGGTGTAAAATGGAGTGGTTAGGAAGATCTGCTATAAGCAGTTTCATAGCAGCATTTCCCTCCCCACCCCACTGTCTCGTGGAATCCTAATTAGCAGTAATGTAGAGATTTGTGAGTCAAAATTCTGTCTCCATTTTTGTTACATGTAAAAATTAACAGGTGAATCGTGGAAATCATGAAATTGTGGTACGTTGTGGGTCCTGCCTGAATTGGCAGCATTAACAGGATTTATCTCTCACAGCAGTGGTGGGATTCAAATTTTTTTACTACTGTTTCTGTGGGCGTGGCTTGGTGGGCGTGGCAGGGGAACGATACTGTAAAATCTCCAGTCGGAGGTGGTATTTGCCGGTTCTCCTAACTACTCAAAATTTCCGCTACCGGTTCTCCAGAACTGCTCAGAACCTGCTGAATACCACCTCTGTCTCGGAACATCTTGAAGTACTGTTCCGTATTTCTCTTCTACTTTATATCTCATAGCTTGGAAGAAGAGAAAAGCCTGATCGCACACAGGTTAGCCCATTAACCCATTGCAAACAGTGTAGTGTCAGGGCTCCAGCCATTACCACGATTTAAATCATGAACCGAACTTCCAGTTTTTTATATTCTGGACTCATCTCATCTGGTCCACAGCATGTGACGTTTCTGATAATGTAACTCATTTGCAACTCACCCGTTTTCATTTTAATACATGTGTAGTTCTTTTTTCATGGTGATTTTTCTTTTTTAGTGATAGGGTTTTGTTTTGGACTTTAAATCACAGTAAGCCTCTTTTCTCCCTAAAAAATACATACATATATATATATTTCAGTGCAACAATCCCAAAACTAAGGAACCTAAACTAGAAGCTGCTATCAGGATTGTTCCTGAATGGACAGATTATGACTCTGAAATACAGAAGCTAATAAATCGTATCAGAAATGAGAAGACAGACAGGAACCCATCCCATCCAAAAGGTGAGACACGGGAAAAACTTCTGTTGTTCATGAAATTGCCCTGGGAAGAGAAAAGGGTTGATTGGTTTTGTTTATCTGCCTTGAAGAGGTAACATTACATGGAAATCTCCTCTAATGTTGTCTCTCCATAATCCTATGCAGTTGGTTGGATTCAGAGGGTGGGTACATCCCAAGTGCAGTTCAGCAACCTTATATGTTTTTTAAAAATAGTTTCCTATTTCATTATATTGTGGTGGTGGGGTGATAGAAAAAAGAGCGGTGAGAAAATGACTTTTAAGAAGGAGAATACTGGTCATTTTTAATATTGTCTTGCTTTGTAGTAATGTGCATTCAGAATTAATAATATTAAATTCTTTTTACAGATGAACTTTAGGAATATTTGTCAATGCCAACCACAGACAGAAAACAAAGACTGCTTTTAATTAATGTAATTGAGATACATTGTATATTTGTGCAATTTTTTAAAAATGACTTGCACATGGCATGGAACTAACAGACTGTACAAGATGCCCAGTAAATAAAACATATTTGGAAATGATGGTATCTGTGTGCCTTTCTACAGAAAGTAAATGGAACCCTTAATGCAGTATTATATTTAAATTTCAAAATGCTTCCTCTAAGAGCTTCTGAAACAATATTTCATAACACAGAACCTGAAATCATTTATTAATCTTTTTATTCAGCCTTCCTCATCACTTTCCAAAAATTCTATTTCAGTAAAACCTCTCCCTCTCCTCATCCTGCATACTGTTTCCCCATTATGGAAAAAAAAATATTCACATATATTCACTTTGGTCAAATTTTTCCATCTGCAAAAAGTAAATAACAGAAAAGACAAATTTGTGCCGCAGATTCTGAATTAACTCCCATTATCTAAGCTACAAACGATGAGATAGGGGACAGCAACGGATAATGGGGGTGACATTAGGAACAATCCATTAGCTCAGCATAGTGAAACCCGCCTGGTGTGATAAATAGCAAACTCTGATTATTTTTTTGCAACTTGCAAATAGTTTTTTTTTTAAACTTAAACTCATTCATAATATGAGGTTGTGCTCCTTTAACTCAGAGGGATGCAACTTTGTCATAGGCTCATAATTGAGGAGTCTGTACCCCTAAATTCAGTTCTGATCTCTTTCAAGATATTTAGATTGTTTGGAAGCTGTGGTTGGTTGTGCAAGGCTTCTATTAACTCAGGTTATCAGGGCTTTACAGGTGAGCCATAAACACCAAGCAACCCTGTCCTTTACTAGGTGAAGGCATTCTAAAATCTGCAAAGACTTCCCATTGATCATGATAACTTATTCTGCCTCAAGCATATTTATAACTATGATTTTAAAAATTCACTGATTCTTCTAGAATGCTCATTGATTTTTCTCCATTATGAAAAAATATCTATTAATGAGGAATCCTGTCTTAGTGTCTTGTGTTTTCTATGATCTTAAAGGATCTTCCTCAATATATTTTATCTTCCATGGTAGTATTTAACTATCTCAGCCTTGCTGGGCTCACTGATGATCTCGGGAATAAAAAGAAACAAACCTTTTCAGCCCCCAGTACAGGTTAATTTAAAAAAGAACTCCTGAGCTCTAATGCCTTTAAACACTGTTTTTGGATTAACGCTCATTGGCCTTTATTCTCTCCTTCAGTTTTGTACTGAAAAACCCTGCTCTTGAGCTTCCAGCTTAAGTTTGCTGGCTAACTCTTAGTTGTAAAGGAGGGTGACGCAGAACTGTGGGAACCATTCAGAAAAGAGACTGGTGTGCACACACCAAAATGTCTTATCTGTTTCTTTGAAAGCAGCCATTTCTTTTTCCAATTAGACAAAGTATCCATTTGGAATCAAGTACTGCAACCTCCCACTACAAAATATAGCAAAACAGATCAACTGTTAGCCTGCCACAAAATTACATCAAAAGACGAGTTTATTACTTTGACCACTCTTCTACAGACCACAGCTTCCTGTCAAAGGGCAGACTTGGCCGTAGATCCCCTATATTATCACGTCATATATTAACGGGCAAAGGACTGTGTACTTCCTAGGAAACATTTACCATTACTTTGGTCTCATTTCTGTTCAATATGAAGAAGACTGGGTTCCAAACATTGTCCCATTAAGAGAGGCAATAATTATTTTGATCATTATATGTAACTGGTTTTGATGAAACGTAATTTTAAATATCAGATTTCAGACATAACACATGTACACCAATGCCGTCAATTTAATATAAAACCACACTGACACAAAAGAGCTTCCAGATTTCAAAGTAGTAAAGTTTAAAAAGAAATATTAATCTTTGTGGTTGTAAAATATACTGCTTAAGTAAAGTTATTTTGCAAAGACAAAATTCCCATTTTCTTTTCCATATTTGAGCCATTTAATTCCACGGATGCTTTATGGTAGCAATTGAGAACAACTGATTTTTAAACTGCTTCTTTAATTTCCAAAGGAATACATTTTTTTTTTAAATTTCCCCCAAGTCTACTCGAAATCACTAGGAACAGCAGCATAATAAAGCAATTACTATTCATTATTTGGCGTAGAAACAAATTAAGGCTTGGCACAATTGTTAAGTTCAGAATTCAACTTGTCCTATCCCTCCCACCCCCAATACAGTCAAAAAAGGCCCCCCAAAACCTAAACTTCAGGATTTAAAGCAATTAAAACAACTATGTGCTACCGTTGAATACTATTTAGTATTTTGTTACCTTCAAAAAAACACCATAGTTTTCACAGAATCTATTCCCCCCCCCCCCGCCCCCTGATTTATTCTAGCAACACTTTCAAGGCAATGTTTGATTTCAATTGATCCAGAAGCACTGCCAAACCTTTGGATCAATCCATGCACATGCCTAGCACAAGTGGCTCAGGCAACATCAATGCAGCCCAAACCACGTCCTGTACATGGACTGATCGGATTGGATCAAAGAAAGCGAAGACTTTCCCCCAACCCCCATTCTAACCATGGCACTTTATGCAGTCCTGTCCAAAACACAAGGATGATTTGTTAATAGGTAACAACTCACTCTCCCAGCATTTCTGGAGTCATTCTTGAGGAGAGAAACATGAAAGACCTTTGTAGGTCCTGGCTTTTTGTCTGAATGCTCACTCAACAAGCGTCCATCGTGGCATGTTTTGAGACAAATCCAAATCGTTTCAAAAGCATTCCTAAAGAACATCACACCCAAAAAGCTAGTGAGATTCAACCACTAATTTTTCAGATGTTTGGAGACTTGCATTGAAATAGACTGGGGCGTAACATGTGTTATTAATGAGAAACAAGCGAGGTGAAAGATGAATATCATTTTGATAAGTGTTCAAAACCACGTTCTGGAAAAAGACGGGATGTGAAAGAAGGGCAAGTTCAATATTGCATCCCAAGATGACTCCAGCTCCGTTCGGAAAACAGTCCGCAATATCAGATTTCGGTTGCACGAAAACACTTTCAATTGGATCCACGAGTTATTAGTCTGTGCAACAACAGACATGCATATAGTAGCTGTGAAGAGGATGATCATCTACCACCCTTAAAACAAGAATTATCTTCAAGAGCAAAACAAAGTTCTACTTATTCCAGCCAATATCTCAGTCCTGCTCAAATGTCAAGCAAATTTTCAATGGAAAATGGTTCTCTGCACCCTGGCTAAAATTTTAATTCTGTTTAATTCTTTAAAAGCAACCAGGAGAGGTTTTAATCAGAGAAAATGGTCCTTGTAACATTAATCAGAACAACTTAAACTCTCTACAAGCTGGCTACAATGACCAATGTCCGTATGATGTAAATTGTCATAGCTTGCAGACATGTCATACTTCCAACAGTCACTTTAGACTTTAGCATTTCCTCTTGTGGTAACTAAAGTGGGAGTAAATTTTGCTGTTTCAAGGGATTAATTTCCACAAAAGGGCCCCAATGGTTTAGTAAACTTTAAAGTGCTTTTTTGAGTCAGTTTTTTCTCAAACATGGGTTCGTCTTGAGTTGGAGGCCCGGAACTATCAAACAGTTTGGTATTATTGATATGGCTGGGTTTTGCTATCCCTTTTGAACTATCACCCCAAAAAACCCCACCCCTGGCTTTCATTACTGTTCAAAGACTAGACGGTAATTTTAAGTTATCTAGAAAAAAAAATACAGATTGCCAGATGCAAAAGGAAAAATACAATAATAAGAGTCGAGCAGTTCTAATTGAAATGGAATTTAAACTGGAAAGGTCCCCCGGAACTGAAAGGGTCAAAGCCTTGCCAGGAATTCCAAGATCGGTGAAAAGGGTGACCTCCCCCTTGCTGGCTCTCGGCATCCAGTGGGTCTTCTCCGGCATCAAACTTACTCCGCATTTCTAGAAAAGAGACAAAAGTGGTGATCAGCTGAACAGACGTAAAGACAAAGGAATTCCAGAAGCTTTCATCCAAAGGTTTTGATTCTAAAGCCAGTAGGGCTGTGATGGTGAACCTGTGGGACGTGTGCCACAAGTGGCATGCAGAGCCATTTGGGCTGGCACGAGAGCTGCAGGCAAACTTACCTCACTGCACATGCCCCCACGCCTCACAGCTGATTTTTTTTCCGGTTGGTTTGAGGTCTTTTTAGGCCTTTGAGGTCTTTTTAGGCCTGTTTCGTCACTTCCTTTAATACCGGAAGTGACGAAACGGGCTTATAATTCGGCCTCAGTAGCCTTGCAGAGGCTTTTTCCAAGCCTCTGGGAGGCTGAAAAAGGCCTCAAACCAGCCAAAAAATCAGCTGTGAGGCGCAATGCAGGTAAGAGGCTGGGAGTGGGGATTGCGCAGACATGCGTGGGGGGCATTGCATTCTGGGTGCTGGCACGTGAGTACGGGCATGTTGATGCACTCGCAATTTTTGGCACAGGAGTCTGAAAAGGTTAGCCACCACTGCACTAGGGCATCAACCACAAAAAATGAACAAATAAGTAAAAAGCTGTGGTGTAAGCATGGGCATAGCTGCACTCCTTAAAAAAAAAAAGAGAGAGATGGCAAAATATTTTGGAACTTGCTTGCTTCTCACAGACAATTTTCTCCAAAGGGCAATGTATTTATTCAGAATAAACCATCCATTCTTTGTTCGTTCGTTCATTCAGGCAGACAGGAAAGAAGGCAGGATGCAAAACAGCACCCACTTCTGGTCTGCGGAAAAACATTTCTTCACGGAATCGGTCCCCTGGTGCCCCAAAGGTTGGGGGCCACTGTTCTACACATTTCCTCCTACTTAATTTCCAAATCCAGATAAGCCAGTCACCAGCTGAAACCTGGGTCACATAATAAAAGAGCAGAATTGGAAGGCACCTTGGAGGTTTTCTAGTCCAACCCCTGCTCAAGCAGGAGCCCTATACCAAGGATGGCTAACCTTTTCGTCGTCCTGTGCCAAAAGTGTGCACGCGCCCCTGCACCCATAATACAATGTCCACGTGACCCACCGTCCGCATGCACCAGGCGCCTGCGCCACGCACCTCTGCGCATGCAACCCCCGCCACGCGCCCCACCCCCTGCACATGCTTGGGCATCTCCCGCCCATGCCCTGCCCTCCACACATGCACGGCAGATCCCCGACAATCAGCTGGCTGGCGGGAGGCACGTGCGCATGCGCAGTGGATCTATTCTGGGCAACAGCTCATGTGCCGGCAGAAATGGCTCTGTGTGCCACTTCCGGCACGTGTCCCATAGATTCGCCAAACGGTCCTATACCATTTCAGACAAACGGCTGTCCAATGTCTTCTTAAAAACTTTCTGAACCCACAACAGCCGTTTCATTGATTAATTGTTCTCACTGGCTGGATCTCTCCTTTGTAAGCTTTTATCCTTTTGTCCTGCCTTCCGGTGCAGGTCTTAGTAAAGGAAGAGGCAAAGAAGCAGGAAACCCAGCGTGACCAAGACTTTGATAAGTTGAAGGTCCACACCTTTACTCCTGGAACTACTCAACCCCCAAATTCCCTCCTCACAAATCATTGTGATTGCTGATTTATTAATGGCTGCTTACTCTGTTACCAAGGTTAATGATATGGTTGGATTTACACAACACATGGAACACTCATCAACATGAAGCTTGGTTAAAACTCATCAAGCTTCAGTTATTGGGCCAATGCAGCCATTAGGTGTGTGGCTTAAAACTTAAGATGTAATAGTTTTAAACAGAATGGCAGAGGGAGAATCACTGTGGAAGAGTTTTAAGTTAATAGACATACCTATTGCCTGTTTAAGAAAAATGTCAAGGGTAGCTCTATAGCACAGAAGGCTGGATGTGCAGCTAGCACCAAAAATACTATTTTACTTCACTATATAAGCCATTTATCAAGCTCTCTGGCCCATGTATCAGCTGAATCCCTTCAAAACTGAAATAACCTCAATAAACACAGCAGTGGACACGGAAGGAAAATGAATGTTGATTGATTCTCATAAGGATGAGGTGAAAAACAACCCAACGGGCTCATCTCTTCTTCTGAAAGTAAGGAAGCAGACAAGCTACACATCTATCTACCTGGATCTGTGAGGACTTCTTTGGCAGCTGCAATATCAATAAACTTCTTCTCTGCTTTCTTCTTCTCTTCTTCATTCTGAAAATTATCTGGGTGCCACTGCATTGCCAGCTTCCTGTAGGCTTTTATGATTTCCTGTTTTCTAGCATTCCTGTCAGAAGTATAAGAAATAACTTGGATTTTTAAAAAGAAGCCAAGACCCCTGTCAGTGGATAGAAATTCAGGTACTTTGCCTGTCCTCTTTGCAGGTACCATCTTCTATTATATGGCTTAACTTCTGGGTAACAGGGAAATACGCAGAATGATAACTCCCTACATAGAGGAAGCTCAATTCGCTTCATGCTCTAAATTTCTCTACATGTAGCATTCTATGTTGCATTTATACCGTGTTTCCCCGAAAATAAGGCCCTGTCTTATATTTTTTTTGCCACCAAAAAAGGCACCAGGTCTTATTTTGAGGGGAAGTCATCCACTGACTAACCTCACCCGGCCTCCTTTGCGCTGTCGGAGGACTTCAGGAACTTCCTTTGCGGCCGGCAAGGCTTTCCTGAAGGCTTCTGCAGCCGATAATAGAGCTCCAGATCAATCCAGAGTTTTGTTATCAGCTACAGAGGCCTTCAGGAAAGCCTTGCCGGCCTTGTCAGCTGCAGAAGAAATGGGCCAACAAGGCAGGTGTCAGAGTATGCGAGGCCTGGCTGCAACTGTCCAAAAGTAAATAGTAGGGCAGCGCAACTCCCCGCATCCCCACCCTAGCTTAATTTTTACCCATGCACTCTGGAGTGGGCGGGATCTTAATTAGGGCTTATTTTGGGGGAAGGACTTATATTGGGCACACGTGTAAAAATCAATCTAGGACTTACTTTCAGGGTAGGTTGTATTTTGGGGGAAACAGGGTAAGTTTCCTTCTCTTAGTATAGAACTTCTTTTAAGATAGTTAAGAGAAACTCTTTCTTATAGGCTTCATAAGAAGGTAACACAGCATCTAGCGACCACTCATTCAGCAATCATTTAAAACTTATGAAGGTGCTAAATGACTGGGAGTTACGACCAATCCTCGAAGTTCCAGTGTCTCCGCAGTCATGTGATCGTGACTTCCAACATTCCCTATTGGCTTCCCACGAAGCAAAGACAATGGGGAAGCTAGCAGGAAATTGGAACTTGTAGTCATGTGAGGTCCTCATTTATTGGCTGTGAGTGGGACCGCCTCAACTGTTGTCGCAAAACAGCATGGTCATGTGCTGTCACATTTTATAACCCCATCGCTTAGTGATGGCAGTTCCGGTCCCAATTGCCACTTTAAATAGAGGACTACTTCTATAGCCTCTTGAAGAAAAAGCAGCATTTAAGGAAACTATAGGTGATTGTCCATTGCTAAATGCTTACCTTTTAACTCCTAAGATTTTATAGTAGTCCCTTTTTTGAGACTGCTTGAGCATCCGCTGGGCTTTCTCAAGGCTTTCCAGAATCTGCTGGTCATTATCGCTGTATTGTTTAGCAGTTTCATAGTCCTGGATAGCTATCACAAAGACAACAAACAGAGTTCATTTAGAGATTTGTAGTACAGGAATTCATGTCCAGCCTGGCCAGATTTCAAACGGTATGTTTATTTAAAATTGGATAAAGGAAAACAAAGAATCTTTACGCTGTTGAAATGTACCTTCTTCATACATTTCTTCTAGCAAGTATGCTTCAGCTCGATCTTTGAGGGCATTCACATTTTCTGGCTCGAGTTGCAGAACTTCTGTGCAAACATTAATGGCTTCTGTCGTCTGTTGATTCTGAGAAAAATGAGATGGACCAATGAGGACAATAATAGCAATAGCACTTGGACTTATATACCACTTCACAGTGCTTTACAGCCCTCTCTAAGCAGTTTACAGAGTCAGCATATTGCCCCCAGCCTCATTTTACCGACCTCGGAAGGACGGAAGGCTGAGTCAGCCTTGAACCTGGTGAGATTCAAACTGCCCAAATGCAGGCAGCCGGCAGTCAGCAGAAGTAGCCTGCAGTACTGCATTCTAACCATGGCATCACCAGGGCTCCATAAGATCTTTTGCCCAATGAACTGAATGTTTACCATTGAAAGGCAATGACAGATTCTCTCTTTGGCTCGAGTAGTGTAGATAGGAACGTTTGTCTCCAGCTTCATAACAGCCTCATACTTCTCAGTGGCTTCCTGATACCTATTTACATTAAGAAAGAAAACCAATGAACAGCGTATGTTTATTAAATTTAGCAAAACAAACTACATTGTTCTGCATATTTTACGGAGGGCAAGGTAAATACACCAGCGCTCCATTTTAGACTGAACTAATGACACAGACCTCATATTTTACCAATTGGTTTTCAGTGACTTGGGGAAATGGAAGGAAATAGTTCCATTAGTTTTCAGTATCGCTGATTACTGAAAGCTGCAGGAGTTGCAGAAACTCTCGCAGGTCAGATGGAGACTATACCGTTGCCACAAACCACGACATTAAAAATTCCTGGAGCAAAAGCTGGTTCTCTGAAAAGTAATGAGGGTCAGCCATCATGCTCATAATCATGTCCTTTTAATGGATATTGGATTTCAATTAAATAATTGGAAATAAACAGCAAAAAGCTAAATACAAATTTAATCTAGTCTAGAAAGTTATAAATAAATTAAGGATCCAAACAAATTTGGGGTATTGAGACATTTACGCTAAGATTTTGAAAATAATTAAATTAAATAAACAGCTTTTTGCAGGAACCAAATTGTTTTGTCTATCTTAAGTCACAACAGAGATTTAAAATGCTCTCATTAAAGAATTGGACACCAGAAAGAACTAAAGATTCCAGGCAGAAAAGTGGGGGAGAGGAAGTGTAAATTTGCTTTTGGTTTTGGGTTAGTGAAGGGATCTACAAAATAATACAAGTTGTTATCATATTTGAAATACTTCAGGAGATTTTCAAAGAATGGGACCAGAAATTAGCTACAATGTTAGCAATGATGTCGGCTATGTCCAAAAGATGTTAATGAAAGAATGACAGACGTGAAGCAATTTTTACCCAATAAAGAAATAGTAGAACCAAAAATGCTGGATAATTAAAAAGAAGCGTGGACTACGAAAGAGAGTTAAAATGGGAATAAAAATTACAAGCCAAGAGAATGACCTGGGTAAGACTTTCTACTGGAGATACAAAAAAAATTAAAGTTTTGAAAATTGAAAAGGAAATATAAATAATATACCAGGAGAATGATCTGGATGACTTTTTACTGGATTTACGAAAGAGATTTGCCTCAAAGCCATCTTTAGGATGGGAAAAAATAAAACTTAAAGTCAGACCAAATCCTCCATCAACATCTGAATGAATTAAAGAGCAGGATTGTCAAAAGTAAAAGGAAGGAATATACAGTTGGTTTGTTTAACCAGAATTAAAATAAAACTGGTTTCTATAAAGCTCTTGTAACCGTTTATGGACTAAAAAGTTCACAATTTGCATATGGTAAGAGGAAGAAGCATATGGCTTATAGGAAGAAGAGATATTTTCTTGCAACCCTATAGGGATTGAAGAGTTATCAAATTTATACAGGTAACCTCAACTTAAAACAGTTCATTTAGTGACTGTTCAAATTTACAACAGCATTGAAAAAAACAACTCATGACTATTTTTCACTCTTACCATGGTAACATTCCCATGGTCATGTGATCAAAATTCAGACACTTGGCAACTGATACATATTTATGATGTTTGCAGTGTCCTGGGGTCATGTGATCACCTTTTGCGACCTTTTGACAAGCAAAGTCAACGGGGAAGCCAGCTTAACTTAACAACTGTTCTACTAAAGTTAACAAATATAGTGGTTCACTTAACAGCTGTGGCAAGAAAGGTCCTAAAATGGGGCAAAGCACACTTAACAGCTGTCTCACTTAGCAACAGAAATTTGGGGCTCAATTTTGGTCATAAGTCAAGGACTACCTGTACTTGTTATTATGATTGGAAGATCTATCTATCTATCTATCTATCTATCTATCTATCTATCTATCTATCTATCTATCTATCTATCTCAATCTTTCTTTCTTAGCCTTTATACTTTGCATTTGCTTTTACTCTTGTAATTAAATCTTCAATGAACACTGTAAACAAAAAATGCTCCAAACGTTTAAGGAGATGCTCAGGAGCAAACTTGGAATTAAGGAGAAACTTCATAAAAGTGAGGACACTTAACCAGTGGAACCAGCTTGCCTCAAGAAATCACTGGATGTTTTTAAGAGAGCCTAGACAATCACTTGTCTAAATTGGTATAGGTAATCCTGCTTGAATAGGGGACTGGATTAGAAGATCTCCAAAGTCACTACCAGCTTATTCTATTCTAAGTATTGAGTATGCATGAATTTTGAGGAAAAAGCACTTCTGTCAGCAGAAAAGATCCCACTGGATTTAATCCATGGTCCTCAGTCGTTGCTAGCTTGTTAACATTCACAAAATCCCTACCTATTGGCAGCCCTGTCAGAGGTAACTGAAATGGGCACACTTCAGTGAGTCAGGTTTATAATGGTCTCACAGCCACTACAGACTTTTAAATATTGATTATGCTGTATATTCCGGTGGCTTACTGAAAAAATCAACAACTGTGAATGGCAATAGCACTTATAAACCACTTTATGGCGCTTTACAGGAAGTCGTAGAATGGATCCCACTTGATAAAAAGTGCCCATGAAAGATGAAGAGGATGAAGAGACCAAGATGGATCGACAATATCAGAAAGTATTGTGGGCCCAACAGGCAAAATAAAACTCAGGACCCTATTGGTTGGAAATATATGGAAGGGACCTTCATTCTGTAGTGGAGAGTCAATGGCTAAAATGAAGAAGGAGAAAGAGAAGGAGACGGAGGAGACGAAGGAGGAGGAGGAGGAGGAGGAGAAATTATGACTAGGCAACAGAAAAAGGTCTTAACAGCGAGAACTATTTAACAGGGACACCAAATGCCTTGGACAGTGATGGCTTCTCCTTCATCCGAGGCTTTTTAACCAAAGGCTGGATGGCCATCTCTTGAAGATATGGTAATGCAATGCAGACCACTCCTGAACTGCTGATCTGTGTAAGAAGCCATGGAGAGGAAACTCAACCAAGAAAACAAAATCACAAAACGGAGGACATGCCTTCTTTCCTGGATGAGCTCTTCTGCTGAAACAATCTGCTTGTTGAGCTTCTTTACTCGCTTGTAGTGAGAAAAACACTCCTTGTGATCTTGGTCCAGTTTCAGACATTCCCGCACTTCACTTTGCACACAGGAAACAATGAGAGAGATAGAGAGAGAGAGAGAATTAGGTTATGGAAACAAGATTTTTTGTTGTCTTTTTTTAATGACCCTGTGTAACACCTGCATTGGGGTGGAGTCGGGGCAACTGAATGGAGTGTTTACTGCCCGGATGACTTTCCTGTCGCCAGTGCAGAGTTTGCAGCAGATATTTTCTCATTGTACCCAGAGAGAGAAATATACCTAAACTCACAGCCTCTTGATTGTGAGGCGAGAGCTCCACTTCTAGGCTACTGCACCGCTCATTGTGGAATCAAAATGCTCGGGATAAAACCACCAGAGTTCAGTCCCTGCTCCTAGTCCATTTGCAAAAGAGTCATTCCCCTCGGTTTACTTTCTCTGCTGAGAAATAGGTATATTAATTGCCCCTCCATCAGAGGCATGGAGAAATGCAACAAAATGTAAAGCCCTTCGGATGCTGTGGCTGATTACATTTTTTTATATTAAATTATTAGTCATAGGGACTGGGAGTTGCATTTCTCTGCTTGAAGACATCTGAGAAAATGTTCACCCACTCAAAAAATATGTTCCTCCACTCTAGAATGTTTATTAAAGGAATTTCAGAATATACAGCCCGGAGAAGCTGCAAAGTGAGGGCATTTATACAGAAGAATTAGTAAAGTTCTCCATTGTTTAATATAAATAAGAAAATGCCATTTGTTTATATAGTACATTGCCTGGAATCAATCACAGATCTAAAATTATGGGCCCTTTTCATACAGCTTAATTGTTACATGTCCAATATTACTGCTGTCACCTCCTGCACGCAGATTAGAGAGAGAGGGAGGAAGGGAGAGAATTTTCCTTTAGTATTAGCAGAAAAGAAACAAAAAATCAACTGATATTATTAAAAAGTTAGCAATAATCTCAAATTATTCAACCGTTCGGAGACTTATTACTTGCAGCAATAAAAATAATAGAATTTAATGGCATTTATAATTTTATATCTAAGTATATAGGACTTTATGATTCATTATTATTTGAAGCACAGTCATTAAACTTTGTGGGTGGGCTATTGGAAAAAAATAGAACATGCTTTGTTTGTATCTAGCTTCCCTTGGGTGAAGAATCAGAGAGTTATCACTTTGGGCAGATGACATTCATTATATTAGTAGCAATGAATTTATTTATTGATTAATTCATAACGTTGTGTGGTCTTTGCTTAGTTCTTTTTCCCCTCTTGAAAACTGTTTAGTAAAAAGGGAAAAGAATATAAGTTTCCCTGAGAAAGGAATCCTCTGAAATGCAGAGGGGGGATGGGGGTGGAAGCAGATTCTGATCGAACACACCAACTTTTTTTAATAGTGCATCTTAGCTATACTACTGTAATATAGTATAGTCCTGTGGTGGCGAACCTATGGCATGCGTGCCAGAAGTGGCACAAAGAGCCATTACTGCCAGCATGCGAGCTCTCACCCAGAAAAGATGTATTGGGCATGCGCACACTGTTCACCCGACAACTGATTGTTGGGTATCTGGGGTGCATGTACGGGGGCGCGGAGAACACTCGCGCATGCACAGCATACAGCATGTGGGGGGGTCACGCACGCATGCACAGCTCTCAGCGTGGGTTGTGCAGGTCTCACACTCATGCGCAGAAGTGCAGGCCGCATGAGTCGTGTGTGCATGCGCAGGAGATATGTCCTCCCCCCGTGCGCATTGCCTTCTAGGTGATGGCACGCGAGTATGAGCAGGTAAGGGCGCGTGCAATGATCGGCATGGCAGCCCCAAAAGGTTAGTCACCACTGGTATAGTCCCTCTTAAAACCTGGCATAAGGTAGTGGTATGGAGGTACCCTGAATGCAATCCTTTCTCTTCCAGGTCACTGTGGAACTTTTCCCTCCCATGGGGAAAAAGAGAGGGATTTGGAGGCCTGGGAAACTCCACATCCATGTTTCTCCCTCCTTCAAATAACCTCTCTTTCATCTTGGCAAGGCATCTTTCCATTCAGCGCAGGTTTTCTAAAATTCTAGAAGTATTTTGCTTCCCGAACCCAGAGCATTTACCTTAGGGACATCTCGTGATCCCCTAATTCATAGTATATTGTGCTGATTTTATAGAAAGCTTCAGTGTTATCGCTCTTCAATTTGGCAGCAGCCTTCAAGTCACTGATTGCCTTCCCGGGCTCCCCTTCATTAATGTAGCTTTCAGCTCGAAGTTCCCGCATATCCGCATCCCAAACACAAACCTTGAGAAAAACCAGAAACAAAAGGAGATTTTAATCCTATCTGCACTGGTTCAAAAGGACCCTCTGACCTAAAATGAAGCAATAAGCCACACCATGCCATAAACGCTTTAAGAATTGGATGACCATCACTACACAATTGGAGCAAAACATTCAACCCCATTTTTGGATTCCTCTGGAGCGAATCTCCTTTTAACCAAAATTTGATGTTATCAGGTTAATCTAACCAACACAATTTTTGGAAATTGTGTGGTTAAATTAATCTGATAAGATAACATCTCTGTCAAAAGGAGATTACTCTGGATTTCATGAATAAATTTGTAAATTGTTGCGGTAACAGTAAATAAATTGTTTGCCACTGCCCTCTTCCAGGATGGTTTTTCAACTTTCCAGTCCAGGCTACAGCTCCAAGATACCCTAAGATTTCTCTCATCTAATCAGACACACATCAACTCCAACTGTACAGCACTTAGCACTGAAAATCAGGCAAGGTGAGCTATGTGCTACCACTCCGCTGAAACATTGCCCAATGGGGGAAAAAAATCTTCCAATTTACAAGCATCTGGTGAAAAAAAAATTACCTACCTGAATGTTGCTGTGATTCCAAAGTAACTTTTGATTCAAAATTTAAAATTCAAAAGTAGTAAGCATGCTTACACCTTGGCACCACTTTCCAGTTTGGGACTTACTTCTAGAATTTTATCCAAGAGTGTGATAGCAGTGTAGTAATCTTTTCTGAGAAAGGCAGACTGTGCTTGGGAACGCAGCTGCCGAGCTTCATCTGACTTCAACAACTGAGCCCGGGCTTCTCCTTCTTCTTTATCACTGGGTTTAGACAGGAGCTGCAAGTAGTAAGCACACACGCACAGCCCCAATTACAAGTTGAAATTCAAATTCAAATTCAAACACCCTGTGTTTGACACCCATCGACAAACCCACAACAACAAAACAGAACCCAGGCTTTTGAATTCTTTAGCACAGAAAAATCATAGCTTAGAAAATAATTTTAGATTGACTTAGAAATCCAGAACAGAAATGCAGGCAGTTCCCCAGTCACTTCAAAAGAAAATGGCTACTTGTGTCTAAACAGAACAGAAGAGAGAGCCTGTGGCTCTAAACTGAGTTCTCCCTCTGAAAATGTTGCATCTTGTTATTGCCAGACTGTTCCTTTCAGTTCCTTCTTCCCCAAACTTCAGACAATTCACAACGGATCTATATTGTACATTTTCTTCCTGAGACAAATAACAACAAGTAATTTCAGTGAAACAGGCGTACTCTTCAAAATGAGTCTACTGAAAACTGCAACCTGAGGACCTTCCCCCTGGCTCCCCTCTTTTCCAAGTTCTTTCTGACCAACATATGCCCCACACTCCACCCATTCTCACCTAAGGCAAGGACGCTGGACTGAGTTGGCTGCCAACGGAGCGGGTGGGGAAAGGGGAAGATAAGATAAGCATTAAAGCAGGAGTCCCCAAACTTGGAAACTTTTAAGACTTGTGGACTTCAACTCCCAGAATTCTCCGGTGGAAGTCTACAAGTCTTAAAAGTGCCAAGTTTGGAGACCTCTGCGTTAGAGGGTGAAACTTCCATTACAGGGTTGCAGAAGGACCAAAGGGCTGGATTCTAAAGCAGAGAGGTGCAGGGGGACCTCCCTTTGAAGTGTCAGAGGCAGCCTCTCAAGCCCACCAAAAGCAAAAAACAAACAAAACCATTTTATTTTTTTCCAATAAAGGTGGAAAAGGCTAAATAACTGTATATTACCCATTAAGTATAAATTCTATTTCATGAACTGAAGTGAGTTTAATTAAGAATAAGTTAAAATTTCCTTTTAGTTCTTTGCCAAGGCCCTCAACAATGCCCATAATATCTGTAGCAAGACATGTGTGACTCCAATTTCTTCATCACTCAGGCCTGGCTTTAGCAATCTGGGTGATGGAAAGTATTCCACTGTGGACACAGCTGACAGCCAACTTGCCACGGCCAACTCACTGTAGGACAACTCACCATGGGACAACTTGCTGCAGGACAATTTAACAATTCCATTTCATTATTTATTTAAAATAAATTAAAAAAAATATTTCAACTTTTGCAATTCACATTTCATTCTGTCCCTCCTTTTCCACCCTTCCTTTAATGATTCTATTCCACTATTTCTTTGATATTAGTGTAACTCTTGTCGAGTTGTCCTGCAGCACGTTGGCTGGTGTTTTGTCCCACAGTAAATTGGCTGTGGTGAGTTGACTGTGGCAAATTGTCATAGACCCTTCCACTGCTGGCCATTTCCTGACAATGGAAAACACTGTAAGATTGCTAGAAGCAGATTGAATCTTTTTCCAGAACAGTGGAAATAAATGAAAAAGCAAAAAATCTTACTGGCGGAGGAAAAGAGAACATTTTATTAACACCTTTGAAGTTAACAAAACACAAGAGCAAGTTGTCACATCAAGTGCTCCATAAGCAGAAAACCCTAAACATTTTCAGACCGAGAACATTATTTTAACTAAGTGGTTTGTGCTAACACTGGTCACTTAAAACATTCAGGACGGCAAAGAAAGAATAAACCATGCCATTCAACTAAGCCCATTGCCTTGAGACAATGTGCCCACCTACCAAGCATCTCACATAAGCAGATGTTGACATTTGATGGTGTTAGAGGCGTCACCACAAGTTGTAAGCTGCCCAAAGTAAAGCTGCCTTTTGCAATTGACTGATGTTTTCGTCAGCACTGATAGTGTTCAAGCGGTAATTTTTTCAATTATGATTATTTTATGTATGATATAAATTATATAAGATTTTATGTAATAAGTGTTTAAGTGATAAAATATAAAAAGTAATTATGGTACATTTTTACACTAGGGAAGATGCAGTTTTAATAAAGATAGCCCTCAAGGACAGACTGTGCTGGCCTCTAGTGGAAGAACGCAAAAGAGATTGAAGTTGTCTTCCAACTGTAGCTGTAGGAATAATTCTCAATGGGAGCACCTGTTCTCCGGGTGATGAGATACAATGGGAAAAAGCAACTAGAGACTCTTCTATTAGTCAGCTATTACTTTGAAGCTGAGTCTCCCATCCCCACCTTTTTAAAAACTGACTCTGCATTGTTTTCCTGCCTAGTCCATAGCAGATCAATTGGCAATGGCCACATCCATTTGAATTATGACTTCAATGTACGAATACCACAATGCAGAAAACAACCCAGAAAACAAATAGAAAAATTCCCTCAGAAATATATTCAAAATAATTCTCTACTAATTATTTATTTTTTTAAAATATTGCCACCTGGGAAGCTTAAATAAACGGCTGGGTGCCCATTTTCAAATCCCGTTGTTTCTTACTTCTGGAGGGTAATTTTATTTTTCTACATAGTCTGATTGTACCTGAAATATACTGGGCTGCAATTTAGTAAGTTATTCTAGTTTTACATATCTTCTCACTATACTAACAAAAACCAAATCAGTTTCATAATATTGAACCAATATTAAATAGGCAATCAAAATAATCTGTTCTTTTTTATTTCAAGGCAGAATGAGCAATTTTTCACTTCCTAATATTTAATTTGAATTCTGAGCTCCAGTAAGTACAGGGTCAGGAGAATAAAAACCAGTTTGACTGTTTCATATTGAGGAATGTTGAGTACATGCAAAATAATCATTATCAAAATTATGCGTGAAAATATTGGGAATGCAAAAGATATAAAGGAGAAGTAAAAACAAACAAAAAATCCTGATCTGAAGAAGATTCACGGCAAAGTAAACATCTCTTTGTCAACTGCATGGATAATAAATACTTCTTTTCTAAATGCAATACTATAAAGATGTGCTGTATGGAAATAACACAGTCTAGGCTGCTTTAATAGAGGGATAGAATCAAGATCCCATGAAGTGATAGTACCGCTTTATAAGACCTTGGTAAGGCCACACTTGGAATACTGTATTCAATTTTGGACACCACAATATAAAAAACATGTTGCGACTCTGGAAAGAGTGAATAGAAGAGCAACAAAGATGATTAGGGGACTGGAGGTTAAAACATATGAAAAACAGTTGCAGGAATTGGGTATGTCTAGTCTAGAGAAAAGAAGGACTAGGGGGTGACATGATAACATTGTTCCAATATTTGAGGAGCAGCCACAAGGAAGAGAGGGTCAATCTATTTTCCAAAGAACTAAAAACCAAGGCAAGAAACTAAGGTAGAAGAGAAGCAACCTAGAACTAAGGAGAATTTTTTTAATGGTAGGGACAATTAATCAGTGGAATGACTTGCCCTCAGGAATTGTGGGTGTTACATCACTGGTGGATTTTAAGAAGCGACTGAACAGCCATTTGTCGGAAATTGTATAAGGGTTTGCTGCTCTAGCAATGGGTTGGACTACGGTATAAGAGTTACAAAATCCATTCCAACTTTATTATTCTGTTATTTGAATCCATTTTGTCTCTGACATTAGTTTACCTTTTGTGAAAACAATTGTTGTATTTGGAACTCCAAAAAGTCACTCCCCTTCCACTTCTAATTTTGCTGGGGTGGAGGTGGGTCGTGGGGATATAAGTGTGTGTGTTTTTTTTTTTAGCTTTTCCTGCTTCCAGTCAGATATGAAATGTCCCAATGACACACCCACTGGCCATCACTGGCTTCATGCTTCCTAAGTATATTCTGGTTCAGAAAAGGACTCAGATTTAAGCCATTTCAAAAGGAAATTAAAGATGTAGGACAGTAGCACTGTTTACACGGTCCTAATTTCTCGCTGACTCTACCACTACTCAAATTCAAAACCAAACCATCACCCTAGAGCACAGATGTCAAACTTGTGGCGTCACGTGGCTGTAACGTGATGTTTCGCAATTCTTTTCCCATTCGTGGGAGTGGCCTACATGTGACGCTTCCGGCCCGCGAGCCGCTAGTTTGACACCCCTGCCCTAGAGTATACATACAGGGACATACAATGCTCAATGTTGTTTTATCACAGCTGCTACTTCAATATGCCTTGAGAAATCACTTCACTTACCACGCCTTCAAAATCTTCTACAGCTTCATCCAACTTTCCCTGCTTAAGCAGCAAATGGCCTCTTTGTAGTCGTGCCTAAAAAAAAAGAAAGGTAATATGGCAGGATATGTAGTGCTGTATATCACATTATAATGAGGAAAGGCTACTTAAGAATCTAAAAAAGATTTAAGAATCCCTCTGCACATACTTTCAGCAATTTGTAGCTATGCCAAAAACTTCATCCCGCAGTCTTCAAGGGTATTAATACTCCTCAAAGTAATCAGAGCAAATTCACATGCTGAATTAGTACTATGAAAATCCTGTCTCCCTAGCTAGAATTTCAGCCTATATTTAATCTCCCCAAGTTGAATGATAATTGAGGTTTCCTGCTAGATTACACCATTTGCTAAAAAAGAAAAAAGGCAGGCTCCCCTTTAAAAGGCAACAGAAAAATGAAGACCAAAAAGCCATTACCATCCACCCCAAGGAATCTTTAGAAAGTACTGCTTACCGATGTGAAATCCTGCTTTAATTCAACTACCCTGCTTAAATCATGAATGGCAGCTTTTGATTTGCCCATGGCTAGATATACTGTGGCTCTTCTGTAATAAGCAAGGTAGTTATCGGCATCTCCTTCTGCAAGAAAAAAAAAAAAGTAGCAATCAGAACATAGCCTTAAGTCAGCCAAAGCTTTGGAGAGAACGGAGCAAGCAACAAGGAGGAATACAATTAATGTGTGTGTGTGAGAGACATTGCGTATAACTCAAGGAAGGAATATTTCCAGCAACGTAGGCACTGTAATGAAATTTTAACAGCAGTATGCATAGAACATCTATCGAATCCCAGTCTGCTTTTAAAGGCTTTACAGAAGTGGGTATTTAAGGAAGTTGAGCCCCAACGTGCTACAGCTTCTAATCTCTAACTACAGACTCACATGTGGTGGAAAATTATTTTACAATTCGGTTTTTAGATTCTACATCTTTCTCTTGTGGAAGACCAAATACTGTAATTGATCAGTAATGGAATGTCCTTTTCGCATCCCTGCTAATAAGACTTCAACATGTACCTGGCAGAAACATACCGGCTTTTTCACTTAATTCCTGTCTGAGAAGTTAGAATATTTTGGACCTATGAACCAAGTATAAAAACATTCATTCAGCAATTAGAATTCTCACCAAGAATAAGTTTCTCAATCTCTTACTTTTAATCTCATACATATTATCTAGGCCAGAGGGAGAAAAAAACCATATATTTAGAAGGGAAGCTCAACAGGTCTTCAGATACATACCTATGGCAGCGTGGAAATGGGACAAAGCATCTGCCAGCTGCCCAGCTGCCAGCAGCTTTTTCCCCAATTCAAGCTGCTTTTCCACTTCTGCATTTATGCCACATTGTACTCCTGAAGGAAGAGAAAGTAAAATTAAGGATCCAGTTTTTCTCTTTTCTGCATTTCTCAAAAAATGGAAATCAAAAATAACCAATTTCTCTGATACCACCAATAGATGAAATCAAGCCTGCATAGCTAGAAAAGGTGGCAGGTCCAATGTCCTCAACAGCATCTCCACCTGCCACCACATCCCCAGCATTTCCAATATATTGCCAAGTAACCTCCATCACATTTACATGTGCCTGCGGAGCCAGCAGCCTCCTTGTTGCCTATGTGGTGTTCAGGTTCACACATAGGGTTCCTAAGCATCTCCAGTACTTCCAGGGGGGCTGATGAATACCAGCCTCTCCAACCACTTCATTAATTAATATTTCAATATACATAAAAAATAAAGCCCATCAATAAAGGTTGCATTACTGTAACAATAATGATCTCTTATATTGTTGCTGCTTAAATTAATTATAATCAATCAATCAAATGGAAGGGATGATTTGCATATATCAATAAAGAAGGCCTGTGATTTTTACTCCTCTTTAGTATAGCAATACCCATTGGGACTACTACGTTGGTCAATAAATCAATTTACGCTTCAACATATACTGCATGTGCCTGGACTCCAATATGCATGCACACAACCCCTCTGGATTCCATATATGGGCATCACACACTTGTCAATGACATAAGTGAATTATTCTTCATAAAACACCACAATCAATGTTTCAACTTTAGTCTCTACATAAAGTTTAACAATATAATTTCTTAGGTTCAACTGCAAGTCATTTTAAAGGCGCTACACATTTTTCGAAAGCTTTCCTTTTTCTCTAGGATAGTGACTAGCAAGTGGGTTCAAACAGATGATTGGGTTCAGATGATTAATTCAAATGATTAATCACTACAGATGAGATAGTTCCAGCCTTTTAAGAAGGCCCTGGTTCACCCCCTCCTTAAAAACCATCACTTGATCCCACCTGCTTGGATAATTTTTGTCTGGTTTCCAATCTTCCAATTTTGGGGAAGGTTGTGGAACAGGTGGTGGCCTGGCAACTTCAGAGGGTCTTAGATGAAACTTATTATCTGGACTCCTTTCAGTCAGGATTCAGCCCTGGTTATGTGCATTGGTTGTACTTGAGATCATCCGTCACCTTGAGTGAGATCATCCTCGGCTGAGGTATTTGTAGTATGCCAATGATACCCAACTCTATATTTCCACCTCCAGTGATCCAAGTGATGCCTTTCCATGGTGCCTGGAGGTGGTGGGGCTTTGATTGAACCTAGGTGAGGCCAAATGGCTTTGGGTACATGGAGCCCCAAGATCTGGAAATTTGACATATCTAATTCTGGATGGGGTGGGACTGGTCCAGATGGATCAGGTCTGCAACTTGGATTCTCCTGGACTCATGACCGCTTCTCAAAGAGCAGGTGGAAGTTACAACTAGGAGAGCTTCTGCACAACTACGAGTTGTGCACCAGTTGCAGCCTGTTCTGGATCAGGAGTCCCTGTGCTCTGTCATTCACTAATCTGTGAGCTGCACTGGCTGCTGGTTTGCTTCCTGGTGCAATTCCAGCTATGACGTAGGTCCAGGCTACTTGAGGGACCGTCTCAACCCATTGGGATTGGCCCATCCCACCTGTGCCAGTATGTTTGCAGGCCCATCAATCAGGGTATTTTGGCTGGTGGGGTCCAGAAGAGATTCTCTGTCATTGTGCCTGGCCTTTGGAACATTTTACCCTCCCTCCAGAGTAAGGTCAGCTTCTATCCCCCTTACTTTCTATAAGGACAAAAGACTGGCTCTGCCAGTTGAGTTAAGGCTCCAATGGAAGGGTTTCACATTGGCGGTAGTTCATAGATTAATAACAGATATTAACCCCCCCCTTTCTTTCATCATACTCCTCCCTCCTCATCTTTTTAGCTAGGTTGATTTTTTTTATAGTATTGTATTTGAATTATTATACTTTATAGTTTTATCTTTTAATATTGTAAGATGCTCAGAGTTAGTGTGCGATAAAATGGGTCGCTAATAAATTTTACAAATAAATAAATGACTCTATCCGGCAGGGATGCTGTCTATCCCACAATTTTCTAGTTTACCAAGAAACAAGTTGTGATCTACTGTGTCAAATGCCTTATGTGTACTGCATCCACAGCGTTTTTTTGCTGGCCCATTAAATGGTTGATTTAATAATTTCGGAAACTTGGGCAGATGTCAGCAAAACAGACAATGGGCATTTTACCAGTTCATGGGCTAAATTCCTAAACACAATTCATATGAAGCAAAAGCCATTGATTAAATGAGCACAGCTTGCATATAAGCTACAGCATTTTAATTTTATAATCATGGTCCCAGGACTATGCCTGCTAATGTCAACTTTCTAAGAACCACCTACAGTTCCATGAGAACAGAGACTATCATTAGAATATGTTGAGCTTTTCCTGTAGGGACAGCACCTCCCCTTGGGGATAGATATTCCTCCCCTTTTCATGAACCTTTTCAGCATCATTAATTTGATCCCGCCCGTCAAAAGCAGAACTGTTTAATATATAATTATACCAATGTTTTTTTTCACAGCTTGGGAATGTGTGGGCTTCAACTCCCAGAATTTCCCAGCCAGCAAATATCTAGCATTTAATTTTAATACTTAAATCTTATTTTTTAAATGAAACATTTAATCTCTCATTTAGATATTTACCTAGTAATATCTGGCTGGGGAATGAAGTGCGCATACCTTCAAGGTTGAGAAACACTCGTGAGTTCTCCCTTTCTTTGCACTGTAGCCCCCTCTGCAAGGAAGGCTGTAACTTCCTCTTCCACCTTTGCAAGGATCCCAAGTGAAACCATGTTTTTAGTTCTATTAGCAGAGGATCTCAACTGGGAAGACTTGTGGACTTCAACTCCCAGAATTCTCCAGGAATTCTGGGAGTTGAAGTCCACAAGTCTTCCCAGTTGCCAAGTTTGGGGGGGGGACCTCTGCTCTAGAGGAAGATTTATACTGCGTGCACTTCGACCCATTGTCCATCAACTCCCTCCACCCCAACGTACAGCCTTCCTGCCCCCGCCCCAAGTCCCTTCTCTCGCCCAAGTAAACTGAACTTCCCAGGTAACAAATTGCCAACCAGCAGCAAAACTTCCTCTCACCTTCATAGTGGAGATCCCAGAGCACCAACAGCAACGGAAGCGTCGAGCCGAGCTTGTGAAGACAACTCCGGGGAGAAACCATGACGGCCCGCAGACTCTCCCGCGCGCGTAACCACCGAACCCGCTTGGAAAGTTTACCTCGGAGAACTCTGGAAACTCTTTTTACGTTCTAAACCAGGATCCCCCTGGGTGGGTCGTGGGAGCCTGTGATTGGCCGGTAGGCACGCCGTCCCGCCTCTCGCTCGGGGAACGTGGAAAGCAGGAGAGGCGACTGTCAACAGTCTCCGCCCTCTTTGGCCCGAGAACGCGCATTAAGGGCGAATGAAGCCGAGATGACGAAACAGCGCCCTCACTTCGTCCCGAGCTTGATGCCTGCCCGTTTGCGGCTCTGTAAAAGGCGAGGGTGGGACGACGTTTCCGATTGAGAAAACCTTCGCGGGATGATGATGATGATGATTATTTCTTCAAAAGTTTTCCCCAAAAGAGATAATCTTTGAATTTCACGGGATTTTTCTTGTGACCGCACGCAAGGAAAACGCTGAAAACTATATTAAAGCCCCACAGCAGGTTGTTATCCTAAGAAAATAACTGTTAATTACTCAAATCAGATGGGAAGTATAGGATAAAGTATCAAGTTAGTCACATTTCAGTCGCAGTCCTCTACTGTATCAACAGGGATCTTGTTAAATATTAGTATTGGGATCATGTTAAATATATACCATGCCTTGGAAAGACCATACTTAGAATAAAGAGGTTAGAATTATTTGAAATGGTGTACATTCTCCTGCTTGAGCAATTCAATTCAATTCAATTCTGTATGATTTGATTGCTTATTGTACCCTTTGACTATTATTAAGTGTTATGATTCTTGACGAATGTATCTTTTCTTTTAATGTACATATGCACCAAGACAAATTCCTTGTGTCCAATCACACTTGGCCAATAAAGAATTCTATTCTATTCTATTCTGTCATCTCGAGGTAAGATGGATGGCAAACAAATTTAATAAATAAATAAAGATTCCAGTTCTGATCCCCATGATATAAAAAAGATGTTGAGATTCTAGGAAGAGTGTAGAGCAGGGGTCCCCAACCACTGGGCCATGGACCAGTACCAGTCCGTGGAACATTTCCTACCGGGCCGCCGGTTTGCTGGGCGCCGCCATCTTGTTTGATGAGAAAGTGCTTCCAGGTGAGCTTTTCCGGTTGGAAAGCAGCGTTTGGGTCCTGAAGGACTCCTCGTGCCTTAGTTTCATCGAAGGGGGGGGGCTTCGAACGAAACTAAGGCGCGAGGATTCTTTCAGCACCCAAGGCAAGGCGAGCCGAGCGACTGTCCCGAAGCCGTCCCTAAGCGAAGCCCATCGACAAAGGTACAAAGGAGGAGTTGAAGGTGGCGGGAAGAAGTGGGGGACGGCTGGCTGGCTGGTCGCTTGGCTCGCCTTGCCTTGTCATGCATGCTGATGCCGGTACCGGGCCGCGGATCATTTTGTGATGCCGGTACCGGGCCATGGCACAAAAAAGGTTGGGGGCCACTGGTGTAGAGAACAGCAACAAAGAACAATAGAGAAGAGCAACAAAGATGATTAGACGATTATAATATTTGCCTGAATGAAGGCATAGTTTCCATCATGTCTCTTATATATCTGACCCCATGTTAGTATTTTATAAAATGTGAGAAATCAATTATTTCTCTGATTCGGTACATATCTTCATCCTCTTTTAAGTTTGGGAAATTAATGCAAATGAGTTATTTTCATAAAAGAAAGGCTAAAGAACTTTCAAGTCGAATTCAAATCCTAATGATGATGCGGACAATAATAAAATATTACAGCCATTTGCTGCTGGTTTCTCACACATTTTACAACTTCCCAGTCTACAACCCAGTAGTTGCTACAGGTGAAACTTGAAAAATTAAAATATTGTGCAAAAGTTCATTTATTTCAGTAATGCAACTTAAAAGGTGAGACTAATATATGAGATAGACTCATTACATGCAAAGCAAGATAGTTCAAGCCCATGATTTGTCATAAAGATGGCTTACAGCTCATAAAAACCCCAAATCCACAATCTCAGAAAATTAGAATATTACATGTAATCAATAAAACAAGGATTGTACATAGAACAATATCAGACCTCTGAAAAGTATAAGCATGCATATGTACTCAGTACTTGGTTTGGGCCCCTTTTTCAGCAATTACTGCCTCAATACGGCGTGGCATGGAAGTATCAGCTTGTGGCACTGCTGAGGTATTATGGAAGACCAGGATGCTTCAATAGCGGCCTTCAGCTCTTCTGCATTGTTCGGTCTCATGTCTCTCATCTTTCTCTTGGCAATGCTCCATAGATTCTCTATGAGGTTCAAGTCAGGCAAGTTTGCTGGCCAATCAAGCACAGTAATCCCACAGTCATTGAACCAGGTTTTGGTGCTTTTGGCAATGTGGGCAGGTGTCAAGTCCTGCTGGAAAATGAAGTCAGCATCCCCATAAAGCTCGTCTGCGAAAGGAAGCATGAAGGGCTCCAAAATCTCCTGGTAGACGGCTGCATTGACCCTGGACTTAATGAAGCACAGTGGACCAACACCAGCAGATGACATGGCTCCCCAAATCAACAGACTGTGGAAATTTCACACTGGACTTCAAGCATCTTGTAGTATGTGCCTCTCCATTCTTCCTCCAGACTCTGGGTCCTTGGTTTCCAAATGAGATGCAAAAGTTGCTCTCATCAGAAAAGAGGACTTTGGACCACTCAGCAACAGACCAGTTCTGTTTTTCTTTAGCCCAGGTAAGACGCTTCTGACGTTTGTTGTTCAGGAGCGGCTTGACAAGAGGAATACGACATTTGAAGCCCATGTCCAGGATCCATCTGTGTGTGGTGGCTCTTGATGCACTGACTCCAGCCTCCGTCTACTCTTTGTGAAAGTCCCCAACACTTTTGAATGGCCTTTTCCTGACAATCCTCTCCAGGTTGCGGTCATTCTTGCTGCTTGTGCACCTTTTTCTTCCACGCTTTTGCCTTCCACATAACTTTCTATTAATGTGCTTTGATACAGCACTTTGGGAACATCCAACTTCTTTTGCAACTACCTTACGAGGCTTTCCCTCCTTATGGAGAGTGTCAATGATGGTTTTCTGCACTACTGTCAGGTCAGCAGTCTTTCCCATGATTGTGATTCCTACTGAACCAGACTGAGAGACCATTTAAAGACTCAGATACCCTTTGCAGGTGTTATGGCTTAATTAGCTGATTAGAGTGGGACACTTTGAGCCAAGAATACAGAACCTTTTCACAATATTCTAATTTTCTGAGATTGTGGATTTGGGGTTTTCATAATCATCTAAATTATGACAAATCACAGCTTGAACTATCTTGCTTTGCATGTAATAAGTCTATCTCATATATTAGTTTCACCTTTTAAGTTGCATTACTGAAATAAATGAACTTTTGCATGATATTCTACTTTTTCGAGTTTCACCTGTATCTCAAGACTAAGGCAGTATTTGCTCTAAGGTACAAAAACAGTCCTCGCTTACCAAATATCCCATTTAGTAACTGATGTTAACAATGGTATAAAACCAGCTTGTGACCGATCCTCACATTTATGACCACTGCAGCATTCCAAGTTATGTGATCATCATTTATCTGCTTCACAACTGGCTTCCCAGGAAACGGGTTAATGGAGAATACAGTAGGAAAAGCTGAAGTTGCAGTCTCACTTAATGGTCATAGGTGATTTCCTTAACAACTAAATACAAATTGAGGTTGCACTTGAGGTCACATAATAAAAAGAGTTGGAAGGGACCTTGGAGGTCTAGTCTAACCCCTTGCTCAAGCAGGACATCCAATACAATTTCAGATGAATGACTGTCCAACCTCTTTTTAAAACTTTCAGTGATGGATCACCCACATCTTCTGAAGGCGAGCTGTTCCACAGAGTAACTGTTCTCACTGTGAGGTAATTTTGCCTAGGTCGGATTGCTCTTTAAGGTGTGCTGAAGAGGTGCCATATGGGGCTAGGGAGATTGTGCAGAGGGGCACAACGGTACAGGGAAGTGTGGCAAGTGTTGTGGAAACTGTACAGGAATTTATAAGTGTTAGGTAGGGAAATATTTCTGAAACAAGGACCCCATGCAACATAGGTTGTCTAGTTATTTTAATAAAGGCCAATGGGTCAGTATCCTGCAAGACAGCACATGCAGGCAACAGGCTTGCAAAGAGGTGCCGGAGGGGGAATATGTGGCAACCCAAGAGAATGGTGATTGGATGCTCTGGGAGAAGCCATCACTATCCTCCTCTAGATCAGAAAATTTGGCATAGTCTGAGGTGCTGAGCTAAAAGATAACCTTTTAGCTCAGCACCTCAGACTATGCCAAATTTTCTGATTATGTGTTTTCAAGTCATCAGCTACACTGTACTCAACAATACTTGAATACATTTTCTGGCTTTGTGTTTTGTGTCCAGGTCCTTCTTTTGGAGAGTAGCCACTTCTGGTCTATCCTAGTTCACTGATGTCTAAGAAATCAAGATTCAACATTCACTTGTTGAGTTTTCCCACGTTCATGCTTCCTAGGTTCCTTCTTCCCACTGAACTTGCAGCTTCGGGTTTTTTTTTCATTTTTGGTAAAACCAGCAACCGGATATGCCAAAAGAGCCTGCTCATGCATCCCGTGGGCAACCTGCCCCAACTCAGAAGCTGAGCAATGTCTGGCCTTGGACAATATTTGGCTCAGGCCCCTACAGCCTGTGCGTCAAGCGATCAAGTAGAAAAAGGGAAAGTCAGCCCCTTTCTGCACGATTGCCCCGCAAGGCGAGTCTTCACGAACAACGTGGCTCGACGCCACATTTAGCCACCGATTCACGCTTTTGCACAGAAGTGGCTTCTGCATAAAGCCAACTCTGCAAATCCGTAGCATGCACCCGGCCGCGCTTGGCTCCGTCGGCAATGAACGGCGGATCCCAAATTAATCCCAGCCGCATTTTTGGAATTTTACTCCCGGAGGAACAGAAGAGGCTGCTTTATTCTTCTGCATCCCTGTCTTTCTCCCAGCCACTAGACCAAGGCCTCTTCTTGCCTCCGCTCGCTCCACCCCGCCTGGGGGATAATCGGATTGGAGGAGCGGGAGGAAGGGGGGAAGACGGGCGGAAAACCGCGGAGCGCCCGACCATCTTAAGGCGGGGAGGGGGGTCGTGCGATCGCTTGCGGGATGCGCAAGAGCAGGAGGCGGGGTTGGGCAGCCGAGGAAGCCGCTTCGCTGGAACGCCGGCTGATCCAGGTGAGGCGAGCGAATCGAGATCCCAGAGAAAGGGGAGCAGCGACCGGGTGGATCGCCGCATTTGGGGGAAGGGAGAGCCCTTCAATGCGGGCGACCAAATCGCGCGGGGTGTTGATTTACCTCGGCTCCTGCCGCCGGCCGATCCCCCTTTGCAGAGCTCCTTTTTTCGTGACGGGATCTTCCCGCATCTCACCCAGCAGAGGGAGCCTGTTCTGGCTCTGCAGCCCCGGCTTTGGGAGTGCGAGCCCAGGAGGGAAGCGGTGCTGGCGGGAAAGCCGTTTTGCTTCTTCTCTAATAGCCTGCGGGGCTCGCCTCCCTCTTCTTTTGCAATGGGACTTGGCTTTTGGAAGAAAGCTTGATTTATCCTCGCTGGCTTGCTTCGCTTTCCCAACTTCGTGGGAAAGGAGTGCTTCGAATCGCGGTGCCTTTTTTTTTTTTTTTTTACATCGCGATTAGAGCAATACGCCCTGCGGCTGGGCAGGTCAATATTCATTTGGCATTTTTTTAACGTGAGCTTTTATTGGTTAAAAATAGTATTGTGATTCTCCCCCCTCCCAATTTTAGGGCCATGCACTTATTGTTATGAGATTTCAACTCACGTCGTCAGATTGTGTGAATATCTGTATGTATGTAACATATTTGTATGTATAGAACTGTAATCAGAGAGAATCGTATTGAAGTCAGAGGGAGGTGCTGAAAGACGATTTAATTTAGATCTATAATACAGAAATCCTTACAAATAATAGGCAACTGGTTTATCAGCAAACCAGAAGTTAAATCCAAAGTAACCAGCTATTTTCCTTGTGTTAATTTGGACAAAAGTGTTGGAAATGCAAAGCAAAGGAGGGAAGTAGGGAGTAATAGGAAGCTTGTTTTTACATCAATGATAACGTTTTGTTCCAGGTCACAATATATATGAGTGCATCTTAAACATTGTTGAGTGCCATTGTATTGAAAGATTATTAAATTATTATATGTTAGATGCTATATTATTATAATATGCCAGGAATTAGTGCTTATGGTGTTGCAAGTGCAAAATGGGTGCTTACAGTAAAAGTGATGCTTCCTAAATCAGTCAAATCCAGTGATAATCTCCCTGAAACTAAGATTAAGCGTTTGTGAGGCCTGAATGCAATTTCTCTGCATCTTCTTTTTCTTGATCTCAGTGGGCAACCAAAGCTGAAACTGGTAATTTTGCTTGCATATGATTAAAACCTTTAAATAGAAACCAGTGATTCCTCCTAGTTGGGACACTTTGGATGGCCAGGGGAATGAACTTTTGCCCTGCTCTAATGCAACAGAATTTATTTTTATGAGAGGGAGTTGATAAAACGATTAAATCTCTCTCTCTGTGTGTGTGTGGGGTGTTCTCTGTCAAGTAGGCCAACCAAAGCCTATCTGGAGCCCCTAAGGGTCTGGATCCCTAACAATCCGGATAAAAGGGCAGCAGGGAGTTTCCTGCTTCGTTCCGTTGCCATCCAACGACCCTCCAGATTTCCTCAGCCCGGCTTGGCAGCGAGGAGGCTGAAGGTGAAGCTGGCTTTCTGAAGCAGCGTGTTTCTCACCCGCTTGAAGGCGCGTGGCCTTCACAAACGCCTTCAAGCCCCTGAGATTGAGAAGGGGAAAAACGGTGGGAGGCAAAAGCGGGAAGGGGAAAGGAAAGAAAGAAAAGATGCCACGGCGGGAAAAATCCACGCGTCGCGAGGGTCTCGGGGTGGCCTGTTCGTGGGAGGTTAAGCCGGGACCCCCTCCTGGCGTGAGACTCCGGCCACGCCGCCTCGGTTGCCGCGGCAACGGGGAAGACATGCGGCGCCCGCCAGGCCGGCGAAGACACCCCCGGCAGGTGGCGGTGCGGGACCCCCGTTTCTTTCTGTCCCAACAGGCGGACCCGCCGGCTGGGATGGCGGCGGCGGCTTCTCCGCCTCCCGGGGCGGCTCTACCTCCTTTTCAATTCCGTGCGCGACACGAAGGTCCGGATTGGCGTCGCCTGAGCGCCGTGGAAGTGGACCGGGTGGCGGCCGAAGTGAACGTGGCGGTGCTGCAGGAGCACCTGGAGCACGTCACCTTCTGCAACGCCGGCCGCGAGCGCTGCCCTCGCTGCCAGGGCCCCGCCGACCCGCTGCTGCTCAAGCTCCTGCGCCTGGCCCAGCTCTGCCTCGAGTACCTGCTCCACTCCCAGGATTACCTCAGCGCCCAGCTCCGCGCCGGCCAGGAGCTGCTCCGAGCCGCCGATGCTCACCGCGATCTGCTGGCCGAGGACGTGGCCCGCGGGGCCCAGCAGATCCGGCTGCTCAAGGAGGAGTGCAAGCGCCGCAAGAAGATCATCGCCACCCAGCAGATGATGCTCCAGGCCGGGGCCACCTATCACCAGGTGGGCTGGAGAGAAAGCCTGTCCCCTAATCGGGATGGTTAATGATGGATTTGGGGAGGTGGGATATTAATACAGGTAGTCTTCAACTTACAACTGCACATTTAGTGGCAGTTGGAAGTTTCAGTGGAGCTGAAAAAAGCGACTTAGGACCTATATTTGACTTAATGATCATTGCTTTAATGATCATTGCTTATGACTTACATATATGACTATTGCCACATCCCCATGGTCACCTGATTGAAATTCAGATGCTTGGCAACTGCTTCACATTTATGACGGTTGCAGTGTCCTGGGGTCATGTGATCAGCTTTTACGACCTTCTGACAAGTAAAGTCAATGGGGAGTCCCGATTCGCTTTCCACGTTTCTAACTGAACAAATGCAATGATTCACTTAACAACCGTGGCAAGGAAATTTTGTAAAATGGGGCAAAAGTCACCTAACAAATGTTAACACAAATTAACATTTAAATTCGTATGGCAATGTAAATTGGGGGCTCCATTATGGTCGTAACTCAAGGACTACTTGTAAAGCAGAATATTTGTAGCCTGGGGTTGACCTGAAAGGTCCTTGGTGCTCTTCGAGCTTGGTTGTTTCCTTGCAGGCCTTTCATTACTCAAAACAAGGTTAACGTCAGTGCAGTGATGTTACCTAGTTGGGGTAATGAAAAGGTCTGCAGGGGGAAAAAAAAAAACAAGCACCAAGGACCCCTGAGGTAGGATATGGCTGAATTTGGCTGAGATGGGAAGCTAAGCAGGCCCAGCTTGGGCTACTTCTTGGAGGCAGCCCTGGGAGGTTGAAAAAAAATGCCCCATGGCAGCCAGCTTGTCAAGGCTCATAGAAGTTGATGTGACTCCAGGCCATTTGCTTTTGTTGTGTCTCTATGAATACAGGATTACTGCATCTTTGTCTGCTGCCCCCCATACCCCTTTTTGGGGCGGGAGTAAGCTTGGTTGTGAGCTTGGTGATTTGAACTTCCTATGGATGGTATCAAATAAGATACTGTTCTGAATATTGGCCTATGAGGAAGCCCTTCCCCCCCACAAGTTAGTCTTTTGTTAGTCTGATACCTAGGATTAACAAATGCTGTAAATAAAGCAAAACAATAAACTATTGGGGATTATTTTTCAAGGTAGAGAAAAAGTTGTTAAGTGAGTTTTGCTTCATTTGATGACCTTGTCACAGTGGTTAAGTGGATCATTGCCCTGTATACATTCAATAATGTGATTCTCCTAAGTTTATTAAATTATGTTGGTGGGCTAATCCTTTCTGTCATTTCCTTTCTGCTCGAAATTTTAAAGAGTTGACTTTTGTTTACCTTGTCCACTGGCAGAATTTCAGACATTTCTGAATTGTTCAATAATGTCTCTAACTGTATATTCTTTACACGTTGCAGCAGAATTGAAACCTAGAGTCTAGTACTTAGTTTTATCTGCCATAACCTAATTCAGTGTAATACAGTGTGAATTATGCTAACTTGAATCTACATGATAATGATAATATACAGATACTCTTCAACTTACAACATTTGTTCAAACTTACAGTGCCACTGAAAGAAGTGGCATGACTGTTTTTCATACTTATAACCATTGCAGCATCCTCATGCTCACGTGATAACACCAATGGAGCGTGAATTGTTTAGTCATTATTCGGTTTTCTTCCATCCAAGGATTCTTTCGAGATAAAGCCACATCACCTGGGTTGGTCACCGGTAGCGATTTAGAAGAATTTAAGATTCTTTATATGCATTGTACTTTTAAAAGGATATTTGTAATATGCTTATAATGTTTGTAATATTTATTCATTTTAATCAGAAGTCTTTTTCAGTCCTTTTGTTTTGGAATTGAATTCCCTGTATCATATTACTACCATTAAATTGCTCAAGTGGCAATTGTTTTCAAAATAAGACTGTCAGTAAAAATAATGACAAACATCGAATCATACAAAGATAAAAATAAACATACAGAGATAAATATCCTTAGTTTCACAGTTGTTGTTTAAACATACTTTGATTTTACAGTGTCAGTTTTGTGACAAAGCCTTTATGAACGCTTCCTTCCTGCACAGTCATTTGCAGCGTCGCCATTCAGAAGAACCAGTCACTGGTGAGTGTTTAATAAATAAATAGATTTCAAAACTGACATCCAATCCATATTTTTTTCTTATTTGAAAAAAGCAAGCAAGTGCAGTAGGTGCTATTTAGAGAACAAGGAGGAGACTTCATTTAGAGAGCCATTTCATTAATAGGAAATCCAGCATATTTGTTACTTCTTGCCAATATGGAAGAACCAACTAGGGCCCTTATTAAGCTAAAGTGAATTGTACATATGCAGTTTGTACAGTTTGTATATATAAAACATTATATAACTTTAGTGTTTTTTAAATTTAGGTTTTATTTTTTAATGACTTTTAATTTTTGTTTATGATCAGAGGAAAGAATCTACAGCTAATCCTTGACTTACAACCATAATTGAGTCTGGCACTTAAGGGCATAAGTCATAATCGTTGTCAAGCAGGTCATCATGTGACTGACCCAATTTCATTAAGCAAAGTTTATGGTCCTTAAGAAAATCTATTGCTTGTGATAGGTTTTTGTTTTCTGGATAATTGGACATAATTTTCTTTCCTGCAGTGTAACAAGTAATAAACTTTTTTCTGTGATGTAACAGGATATAATTTTCTAGAACATAATTGGACATAGTTTAAAAGTATTTGCATAAAGCAAAAGTAAATCAAAGACATTCTATCTGTATTCTACTTTTTCAACAAATCGTTTTCTTCCAATTACTGCAGCTTCTGACTGGTTCAATTGCAGTGAATTAGTGTTAAGGAGATAGCTCAAAAATAGATGATCATACGTGATATTTAGGAGCTTAATTGCCTTCTCAGATACAGTTGCTTTTCTTGCAAGTTCTTAAATTTAATAAACCAGTAGTATGGATAAAAAGAAATTTAAGTTAATTTTTAAGTTGCAAAAAAGTCTTGGCTGCCATGTATTGGTCCTATGGATTTATGCAGCCTACACCTGCAATCTAACATTTTTAAAAGAGTGAAAGTTGATGTGAAGAGCATCACTTCACAATATTTATTACACTTATTTGCTTTTCTCTGTAGGGTTGAAATTTTGGCAGAAGGAGGGATCTGAATGGTTCAAAATGTTTGCATTAAAGACTGATTAAGGATATCACAGATTATTTTCAGACTATGATGTCATCAGGGCACTCAGAACATAGTCTTTATTCATTTATTTTGTGCATGTATATGTATAAGAAAGAAGAAAATACTTCATGAAGTAAAACAGAAGAGTAAGGCTGTCTTGGTCCTGGGTTCAGTTTAACAGGATGTCTGTCATAAAAATTATTCAGCATTGTGACAAGAGAAATTGGTTAAAATGGTTGAAGAGGAATATGCCAAATTTTATTTGTTTTATTTGTTCACTCATGGTGATTATGCTTTAAGATTGGATAATACTTCTATTTATTGTTATTTGAAATGGAATTCAACTGTGCTGAGGAAGGAGTTATTCCTGTTCCTTTCCTCCCTTTAATTATTCCAAAAAGAATAGGAAACCTGGGCCTTAGATGTTCCTGAACAACAACTATTAGCAGTCCCAGACAGCATGAACTAATGATTATAAAAGTACTATGTAGTTTTTATAGACTGTTTACTGTTAAAGTAGCTTGGGGGAGTCCCTGTTACATCTTTTAGATGGTAATGTACTGAGGAAGTAGTTGGTATTATAATCCACAGGAAGAAATAATACTTTAAATGTCTGTGTAAGTAGAACTGCATTTCTCTGCAGTATATTAACAGACACTATCACCGTTATACTTTGAAGCAGATCAGAAGAAAAAATCACAGACTTATAAACTGCAGGAGGAGATCAACCAACTGAAGGAGCAATTACAACTTACCAGGTCTCAATTAGAAGCTGAGCAACATGACCATATAGTCAAACTGTCTAAGGTAGGGCATATTCTGTAGGGCTCAGTTTTAAGATGCCATCCAATTATACATTACTAATTAAGTTTGTAAGTTTAAATCAATATCAACATTCAAAGAAGAAAGTAGCCTTGTTTGGTAATTTTGCACTTTACAGAGTGAAATGTAAATGGAAAGATGGTTGATTATTTTAGACTTTGTGGTTGCATATAAAATCTGCACTTCTTTTTTATGTTCTTTGGGAAATAACACAGAATTGTTCCTCCTGCCCATATATTTTATCGAAAACTTGTTCTAGCAATGAGCCAGGTTAAAAGAATATACAATATACATTTTCACACATCACCATTTCCATTATTTCTCTCTAGAAACCTTTTTCACTGATCAGCAATCCTTTAGTTAGATTGGAATATTTTAAAATCCACAAATCACATTAATTTATGATAAGGTTTCATTGGTTTGGAATAAGCATCATGTACAAAAGGCAGAAATTGTAGAAAAGAACTTTCTGGAATTCTTCAAATAGCTTTTTCATTCAATTTCAGGAATATGAGGAACGCCGATCCAAAGAGGAGGAGATTCGGCACTTATTTCACAAATGGAAAGAGGAAGAAAAGGAAAAATTGGCCCGTGAACTTGAGAAGGTGAAAGACATGTTTATGAAGGAATTTAAAGAATTAACTGCAAAAAATTCCGAATTAGAAAATGTAAGTAGCTGAGAAATTGGATGGTGTACTCTTTAGAGTAATGTTGCAGTTTTATTATGCTTTATATTTTAAATATTGGAAAAGGCATAGAACTTTATAAAAGCCTGAGCTTCCTGGTTGTCCTTCAGCTACAAATTCCTTCCTTTCCCACTGTACCCCTATTCCTGCGGTCTTCAAGCCAAGGATTATTTTCATCTGCGGCTGCTAAGGCTGTTCATTAGAACCCCTTCAATTGGGAAGGCTCTCACTTCTCTTTCCCCCTTTGTCCCACATATTCATTACTTTCCCCATATATTTACTTTTGTGGATTGAGCACATATTCCTTTGAACTTAAAAACAAATAATTGTACTTAGTATTTGTGGGGTGGTATATTATCTAAGTAATTACAGTTCAAGAAAATGGCTAGATTTTCTAAGTAATTACAGTTCAAGAAAATGGCTAGATTTGGGGGGTTGATGGAGATTGCAAAAAATATTTTGCCTTTTAGAAGTATTTTCTAGCAGAATATACCAGCTTATTTGTTTTTCTAAAGAAAACTTTGAATTTACTTTGATTGCTGCTGTTGTATCCCTATTAGCATTTGCTAGAGATACAAAAGTCCAACCAACATCTGAAATCCAATTTAGGCACTTTAAAAGATACCGTTGAATTAACAGATGAGAAACATCGGAATGCTATGGATCATCAGAATATAATGCAGCTTCTTGAAAAACAGGTAATTTAGTGCAAATGTCAGGCACTGTGACTTCAGATTCCAGGCCCCAGGTATCTGGTATAAATAGGGAGACAAAATTTATGTGCATTTATTGTTCCCTCACTTCCCCGTAAGCTGAACACATTTCCAAACAGTTCCCAGTAAAGCCAAGAATGAGCACATTGGTTGGGGATGACTGAGATTACAATTCATTTGGGGATTTAGGCAAATGAAGGCAGAATTAGATCTCTTAGGAATAGTCAGATTATGTTAATGTATTTTCTTCCAGATTCAGACTCAGTTGTGCTTTAAATTGGTGGTTTCAGCTTTCTTCTTTTGTTCTGGCATAATGTATACCTGGGTTGGACATAATGTTTGTCTTCTTTCGTCTGAATGGAGATTCCCTCTCCTTAATGCCATAACCTCTGGGATACCCTAATCTCTCCCCCACCCCCCAAAACCCCCAAGGTTTTCCACAAATGCTTGGAATCTGATTTTTGATAAGTAGGTATTCTAGAACCTCAGAGCCAGGTGCATTATTAATAAGATTCCCTGACATTAAAATTACAAGCTAAATTAGTTCATAATGTCTATTGTCTCAAACTAAGCTGGTTCACTAGTTCCAGCATTAACATAAAGTGATCTAGGCAACTTGGGCACAGAAAGCAAAAGTAATTTCACAGTGTGGTTCTAATCTCAGATAACCCGTTTAAATTTACTTTCTTAGTATGAGCATTGTGGACTTATTTAATAACTGCCACAACATGTTCACCCTCTAATGGTAATGTAGTGTAACAAATAATGATATTATGCCAGTACTGCCACCTTTTCTGATTCAGCAGTTCATATTGGGATTTTATTTATATTGTGAGTTAGACACAAGTTGATAAGTTGGATTTCAATAAAACAAAACTATACAATATAAAGTTAAGACATTGTTCAAAGTATCATATTTGTTTTATGTAGGAAGCCAAGTGGTCTTCTAAGGTACAAACTCTTCAAGAAGAACATGAAAATGAAAAGTACCAGGTAAATCTGAATGAAAGTTTCCTACATAGAAATAAATAATACAAAAAAGGAGGAAACTGTGATAAACCATTCAGAATGACTATTTAAAATCCACTTTAGATTTTGTAAAATTTCACTGATTCCCATGCTGAGTAACTGCATGAAGTATTTGCATTCAGTTCTTTTGTTGAAAAATAAGCTGCAGCATGCAGAAGTATGCTGTGACAATTACTTTGAACTTCTTCAGCTACATTCAGATTTCTTTCTGTGAGCATTTGAACTGGTAAAGCCATGAATTCCAATGTAGAAATATCTTCCCTGACAGAAGTGTTTTATATATGACAAAAGAAGTACAGAAAGTCTAGGGTGAAAGTGTGTGTGTGTTTTCATAGTTTATAAGATAGATATATTCATGGTTTATAAGATAATCATGAATAAGATAAACTTACGAATTTTGACAAAATTTATACTTACATATTTTTTCTAGCTTCCAATGGAATAGGAAGAGTCGGGAAAGGAGTTTTACAAAATGGAGAAATGTGGAATGATGTGATTAAAAGAGTCACTTTGTATCAGGGCACCTATCTTTTTCTCTGAAAGACTATCACTGCAAACTATACAGTCTGTTATGCCCATAATGCAGTTGTCTGGTTTTGGTTGATTGTGACAGCTACACAAATCTATGTGTCATCACAAACCTGTTGAGTAGGATAGGCACCCTGATACTCTCTGGTTGCTATCGGGAGGGCCCTAAGTTGCCTAACCATACCAAAGAGCACAAAAGTATAATAAATTAATAATGGATTTTCTAACTCCTTAAGAAAATAAGCCTGTTTTGTAGATCCAAATTATTTCTCATAAAAGGGAAATGTGTTAATTAACTTTCCATAATGCATATATTTCTATTTTCCTAGAGCTGAAGGGGAAGTCTGGCCTTTAACCTTTATGACCAAAAAACATTCAGGGGAGGAAAATTAGACCAGTAATTATATTTTATATTATAAATATATAATAAGATATATAACTATATAATAAGATACATAAGATAGCATAAGATAAACAAAATGTTTCCAGTTAAATAGACTTTTTCTATATTTGACCTGTTCAGCTCACATCTCAAATTGAGAAGCTTAAAGCATCAGTGGCTGAGGAACTGAATATGAGCAACATTTTCTATAAGAAGAGGCTAGAAGAACTAGGACAAAAGCTGCAAGAACAAAATGATCTTATTGTTACCCAGAAACAACAGGTCTGTTCCATGTAATGGTGCCCTTCTAAAAGGCCAGAGCATGAGCAAAGGGCCCTTTTTATATAAAACATGTGGATGGAATTATAGTAACTACACAAGTAACTATTTTCTATCCTTATACACTTCTCATTTTGGGTTCTTACAATAGCAATAGCACTTAGACTTATATACCACTTCACAGTGCTTTACAACCCTCTCTAAGCGGTTTACAGAGTCAGCGTATTGCCCCCAACAATTTGGGTCCTCATTTTACTGACCTTGGAAAGATAGAAGGCTGAATCAACCTTGAGCCGGTCACGATCGAACTCCTGGAGTGAGCAGTGAGTTAACCTCCTATACTGCATTCTAACCACCGCACTACTATGGCTCTCATCAATCACAATCAGTGATTCTTTTAGTACTTAAGGCAGCTGCAAATTAGCAGTAGAGCATGGCTGCTGAAATGTGAGTACAGGTTTAGGCTGCATCTGGGCATTGCTTTTCAAAGAATTAAAAAATGGAAGGAAATGTGCATAAAAGAGAAATACAAACTTAGGGCTTAGGGAGCTGGCCTCAGAAGCCAGAATTTCGATGGACCACTATTAGGAAATCTCATGGCCGTGAAGTCACCAGAAATAGAATAGAATAGAATAGAATAGAATAGAATAGAATAGAATAGCATTCTTTATTGGCCAAGTGTGATTGGGCACACAACGAATTTGTCTTTGGTGCATATGCTCTCAGTGTACATAAAGGAAAAAATACACTCATCAAGAATCATAAGATACAACACTTAGTGATGGTCATAGGTTACTAATAAGCATCAAATCATACTAGGAAACCAATAAAACAATACAAATTGTAAAGATACAAGCAACACGGTTATAGTCATAAGTGGGAAGAGATAGGTACTAGTAAGGATGAGAAGAAGAATAGTAATACAGTCTTTATAGTTAATTAGTGTTGTGGGAATTAGTTTAGCAGAGTGATGACATTCGGGAAAGAACAGTCCTTGTGACTTGTTCTTCTGATGTGAAGGAGACTTTGCTTATAATTGCAGTTGGCTGTGACAAAAGGTCATTTTTTGCTACCTGGCCAGACTTGATAGTACTATATTGAGCCAGCCAATAGGCTCCTCTTTGTTTCCACCTGCTGTATGTGCTTGTCTTTATGTCTGGGACCAATTAAGAGCAGTTCATCTGGATGGGAGACTTTGTGCAGGGAGGAGGTATTGCCAAGAGCATTGTTTGACTTACCATTTATTGATGAAGTCCTATCACCTACCTGGACTTTTAACTAGCACAGTATAGGCAAATTCCCATTTCTGCATTGATATCCATTGTTTTTTATCCCTGTAATTTCAGATAGAAAAACTGGCTTCCAAAAAACCAATAGAAAACTCGAAGTTTTCTGAAGGTAAGTGGGGATTTTTAACGAAGAAAGAGTTTAAAATGTGTCAAATGTGTTTTTTACTTTATTACAAAACTACTTTTGCAGGAAAAAAAACCCCACACCCTTGTTTAGAAATATGTGCAGTTTATTGTAATCGGAAGGTTGACACTTATATCCTCTCATATTTTTGTTCTAGTGAAAACTTCAGAACAAAATGTTCAACCCAAATCAAGCACGTCATCCATGCATGGTAGGTTTCTGTAATGGACAAGGAAATCTTCTTAGGTATTATCCTGTAGGATAATAATAAGTAACAAATCAATTTAATTAATGGAACAATATTTTTTTAATTAAGCTCTCCTGAAATATGTTGGAAAGATCAGTCATTGTATTCATTGACATAAACGTAACTTGCTGACATTTTCTTTCTGTAAAATAATTGTTTCTATTTAAAATCAAAATTGAAGGACTTTTAACTAAGAACATAAAACTTCCTTGTAATCAAATTAATTTGTGGCTGGCTCAATAGATTTTGGAATTGAAGCAGAAAATCAACCTGTGCTCCCAGCTGTAAGACTATTATCAAAAGAGCATCCAGAATCTGCTGTCCAAGGTTAGTTTATATTTATCTGGAGTAAGCACCTTGAATAAAGTTTATAATAAGAGGACCTTTAAAAAAACACCTGATTGAAATGGGTTTTATCTCAAGAGGTTTCTACATTTGCAAGAGAGGAGAGATGGATAGGAGAGAGAGGGAGTCCCGCTTGGTGCTCCCAGGGACTACTATGCCTGCAAAACCTTTACCCACATTTTGCAAAAGGCTCTGGGTGGATCTGGAGATTTATTTCATTTGTAACATTTTAATTGCTTTTCTGTGTTTGGAAAGGGGTGATTCTCAGAGAGAAAATGAAGAAGGTGGGAAGGGAGTGAAACGAGTGGGTTTACTGGTAAGAGAAAAGGGAGACTACATTCAGAAAAAAAAAGTCTGGAAATAAACAGATTTGTATTTTTAAGGCCCAGCCTCACCTCGGAGTCATATTCAAGAACAGAGCAAGTTATGTATCTTTTTGCCTCCATTGTTTGCCTGCTATAAAATGATTTTTTTGCTGGAATAGAAAATATGGACTGCTGGTTGGTTCAATGGACTGGTTTTTATTGTAGATTCAGGGTACAAACTGCATTTCTGCATTCATAAAAATGGTTTTTGCTAGAGTAGAAAATACGTTGGTTCAGTGAACTGGCTTTACTGTATATTCAGGATACGAACTGCATTTCTACTTGGTACTTTGTAGATGAGTTGCTTGTAGTTCAGCCTTGCCAGTTGGCCTTTTGCCTTTCTATGTTAATTTGTCACAGCCATTTTTATGCGGAACCAGAGACAATCCCAGTTTATGGAATTGCCATATGGACAATTCCAATTTTAGACCATTTATGTTGATCTAGAAACAAAATGCCCAGTGTGTCAATATAAATTACAGCATGGTAAGATAGGATCTCTCTAGCATCCCATACAAAAGTTCGTGATTATAGAAGTATATTCTCCTTCAGCACCAGAAATTGTGTCACATCATAGCTGCCAATTCAAAAAATTGGATTGTTTGGATCGGAAGTTTTAAGATGTGGGGAATCTATCTGTCATTGTGTGTAGCTGCTCAATTTGTAGAAGTATCTGTTTTTTTAAAAATATATATATAGATCATTACTTGTAGTAACAGATTCTGTTTCTTGAGGCTACCTTTAAATAGCAATTTAACCTGTGCTGTTTTTAAATATACAAAAATGTCTAAATGATATCAGTATTTAAAGTTCTAAGCATTTAGCATTCCTTCTTCAGTTTGGACATATTTGGGTTTTGATCTTTGTTATTTTATTGGTGATTGCCTACTTAAATAGCCTTTCTACTTCTGTATACCTGTCTTCCTGCACCTTCACATTCATCCTGCCTTTTACAGTTATTGCTTTAAAATCAGATCTGTATGAACATAGGTATCCATGACAAACTAAGTGACAAATGAAGAAACTTAATTTGCAAGTGGCAACTTCGCTTTCCTACTTGTGACTTGTCACCAGGTGCAAATAAGAAGTTACCAGATTTGTATTGTGCCAATGCATTATTACTCCCAACTCCCCAACATGATAATGTGTGAGTCTAGTGTGGTTGCATTTTTACTCTCTAATAGGATGATATTATTAGAGGAATGATTGTTTGGGGGAAAGATTATTTAACATGATTGCCTGAGCTGTATGGGGCTGTCCCAGCATATAGGTGATCTTCATATACCTGTAGTAATACTGAACACCTCCTGTATGCAATCTTGAGGGAGAATGGCAAGCTGAGAGCGTAGTATTTCTTGATGACATTTTATTACAATCAGTAACAAAGTTGGCAAAGATTAGATTTATAATGACTGTATCTCTCCCCCAAAAAGTTGGAATATTAAGATGGGAGATGCAAAAAAAAACAAAAAAAGCTGAGGTGTTCCAGATAGAGGTTTGAATGGTTTTTTTATGGTGAGCATCACTGCCATAATCATTGGAACTTTGGTTGTACCGTAGAACAGGGAAACAGCTTAGGTAGAGGGCGCAAGTTGGCTTAACTATTCTTACTTGCAAAGTAGTATCCACTTGGCTTCTTGGTTTATATTTAAGACAGAAAAACAAAGAGGAAAATCTTAAGTGTTCAATGGTCACTTACATTTATCTAAATGTAAACAAGAACAAGTTGTAAAGATCGATGCTAAATGCCTAGGGCAGCATGTTATTCTGTGATGCAGTTCTCATAGTACAGTCCATTAAAGCTTTTCTAAATTGGATGATTACATTAGCCTGGGTCTTAGGATTTTATATGTTTTTGAGCATAAAATGTCTCATTTTGCTTTGAACTGTTACTGGTAAAACGATACTTCTTTTGATAGATCAGTATTGTGATGGGAACACAGGGACCATGTGTAAACTAGAAATAGCCAAAGAGTTTTTTACTCCGTTTTCTCATTTACACGTAATGAGAAAATCCTAAGGCCCAGGCTAAAGTAACCATCCAATTTAGAAAATCTTCAATGGACTGTAGAATGAGAACTGCATCACAGAATAACATTAGCTGTTACGGTTTGCCATCTATTGGGAGATGTAATTCCAAAATTGATTAATGCCTCCTTAATACAAGAGTAGCGATTGAATTGGCTGCTTCTGCAGCCTGACTGAAATAAAGGGTCTCCCCACTGCCCCCAATATCTGCACATGGTATAGGGACAAAGTCCTAATGTCTGTTGTATTATACGATTTCAGGAGGAAAAAAATAGGGTGAATTTTTTTGTGGCTTTTGTTTAGTTTAAACCCCAAAATATACCATCATCCATTTAACCCACAGTATATGATTAGAGGTTGAAATCAAATTGTGCGTGATAATAAATATTTTGCCAGGTGCATGTAGCTGAAGGCAAGTTACAATTTGCATAAAGTTGATAATGAATAATTGCATTTGATTGGGCTTTAATCACCAAATAAATACACATCTGATAGTTTTGCATACATTTTTGAATTGTTTTCATTCTCTAGGCTTTATCTTTACCTATTTTTATACAGTCTATCTTTCTGTCTCTGTTGCTATTCATGTCTTTCCTCGTTATTAGAACAGGCCCTTTTGGTACCCATGCTGGAGCCCATAGAGGAGCTTCCAGAGAATGAAAAAGGTAATCGACAGGACCAGGTGAAGTTTTTGTGGCTTAAATTCTTCTTGCATTATGCGTGTATATCAGAGAGCGAGAGACCAGAGAGCAGTTTTACATTTCTTCTACCAGAAGACACAAAAAAATCTTACCTCAACATTTTCAGGCAGCCTCAGTGTTTTTGTGATCCCTTTGAAAAGTAGCTTCTCCTATTGCTTGGCTTCCCTTTTTGCCAATTAGTGTCCACCACTATTCTCTCTAGGATTCTGTTTTATTTATCTCTTATATCCAGCCTCCATGTTAACTTTCTTACACCTACAGACAATTGAGTCTGAGGGAAAGAGGGCCACCCAGTTTCCTTGCTTTTGAATTTATCTTTATTTTGGGGTATTGTTGGAATTCCTTGTAGTTCATTTGATACAATTCTTGGCTTGAATGGCTTTCAGCCACTGTTTGAACATATTCCTGTCTTATTCATACAGATCTAGATTTACAGTTGCCTTCAGGAAGTCATAGAATCTTAGGGTTGGAAGGGACCTTTTAGTCCAACCGTACTTGAGCAAGAGACCGTATACCATTCTGGACAAAAGTCAGGGATTAAGATTATTTATTTATTCAAGTTTCTCTGTCAAGAGTATTTTGAAATAATTGGCTATAGATTGATCCTCCAGAAAAAAAAATCATAGATGAAATTGCTAAAAAACACAATTAAGTAACAGTGTGAATGATAAACTATATTCAGTGAACTATCCGTGTTTCCCCCAAACAGGTCTTAGATTAATTTTCGCTCCAAAGGATGCATTATGGCTTATTTTCTGGTTAGGGCTTACTTTCGGAGAAATACTAAATGCGTCTATCTGACTGAGAGTCTTATTTTTTGGGCAGGGCTTATATTACAAGCATCCCGAAAAATCATGCTAGGGCTTATTTTCTGGTTAGTTTTATTTTCGGGGAACCACTGTAGTAGTAATAAGATTCTGTGATCACATTATGTTTACCTACATTGGTTTGGACTGAAAATTATTCTTTAGAGTAGGTCCACTAAAATAAATAATAAATACCTTTTAATGGATTTATTATATCTATAATTAAACCGATACCTAATGCATAACATGATTTGTCAGATGTAGTTGTGACCAAAGAAAGAGTTGAATTTTGGATTTCCACAGCTGGCCCAGTTATATTTAAAATTAAGTTATTGTTTTGCTTTTTGATATAGAAACATTAGAATTTCTTAAGCAGAAAATTCAGGTGAGTGCATAATACACTGCAAATATTTTGATGAAGCGTGTATTGATTTTATGATGTGATTTTTAAAGAAAAATACCTGGCTTGTTTCAGAAATAGAAATGCAAGTGCCCCGAACAGGAAAGAATAAATCTTACATGATAAATATCTTGAAGAGCGATCCGTCTTTAACGAAAGAGCTGAGAACTGTTTTGGAGCACACCCTAGCAGAAAAGTTGGAATCCTTGGGAATTAAATCCGTAAGATCACTTTAAATTGTTCAAATGTGTGAATGAATATTAATGTCTTTTTCAAACTAAAATCATAGCACAGAGATCTGGGCCTCTAAAGTAGTGATGCACATCTGTAACAGGACTATTATATATTCAAAAGTGGAAAGGCTCAACATTACTCGTAATGCAGGAATGTCTGGTGAAATTGATGAAGCTTGCAGAGATGACTAACTTGACTCTAATCAAAAGAGAAAACACTATATTATTTACAGTTAACCTTAAATATATTGTTTTTTCCTCTAATAGGCTTTTTGCATGAAATAGAAAAATATGCACATAATTTGTGACTTTATTTAAAAAACTAGAAAATAGAAAAAAGTGAGCTCTTTTTGGTAATAATGAAATAAGACTTAATATAAATGTACTTATATTTGATGCAGAAAAAAATGGAAACCTTCCTTCCTTCCTTCCTTCCTTCCTTCCTTCCTTCCTTCCTTCCTTCCTTCCCTCCCTCCCTCTCTCCCTCCCTCTCCCTCCATCTCTCCCTCCCTCCCTCTTCTTGTCTTTGCATTGTTCCATCATTTCCCAAGAATAATTTATATTCTTCCCCAAAAAATAAAATTATTTTTAATTTTTGTTAATTCATCCAACCAGGGAGTTCGTGGCATCCCAAGTGATCATCTGAACAGAGTCTTAGTATCTGTTGAGACTGCTAGAGAAGAGAGAAAGAAACAACTGCCTGACATTCAACACATTCGAGAGCATCTTGAAAGACAAGTCAGTTTCAGAGTTGCTGAAAGATCATCTTGCAGCAGATTTCTTTCCAACCCTCACCTTTCTTCAGAAGGTATAATCTTTGTTTATGCTCTTGGGCTGAGGGGAGTGTCAGATTTAAAAGTTTAGCTTTGCTGCCTGTAAATGATTCCTTAAAATAGAGTTGTAAGTGCATTCTTTTAATCTTTACTGCTATATTTCATTGACAAAGCATATAAAAATTCATGCTGATAATTTTTCATTATTTATGTCAAGCAAGAACAAGTTAGCCTATTTTCCATATAACTTGGAAATGTTTAAATCTGAATGACACAATTATTTCATGGGATATATGATTTATGAGCATTAATTGAGACCTGTCTGTAGTTAGGAAATCTAAGAAATACAGTCACGTATTAAGACTGTTCAGATGATCGCTTGGGATGTCACCTACTCCCCGGTTGGATGAATTAACAAAAATTAAAAATAATTTTATTTTTTGGGGAAGAATATAAATTATTCTTGGGAAAAGATGGAACAATGCAAAATGTGGCAGTTTGTATTACAACATGACTGTATTTCTTAGATTTCCTAACTACAGACAGGTCTCAATTAATGCTCATAAATCATAAATTCCATGAAATAATTGTGTCATTCAGATTTAAACATTTCCAAGTTATATGGAAAATAGGCTAATTTGTTCTTGCTTGACATAAATAAACAATGAAAAATTATCAACATGAATTTTTATATGCTACGTTAATGAAATATAGCAGTAAAGAATGCACCTATAACTCTAGTTTTAGCAAAGTTCACAGTAAACAAAGCAAAATAAAAACAAGAATATTCTAAATATTATGCCTATCTTACCATCCGGATCAGTACTTCTCAATCTTGGCAACTTTAAGATGTGTGGACTTCCAACTCTCAGAATTTCCCAACTAGCATTCTGAGAGTTAAAATCCACATATCTTAAAGTTGCTCAGATTGAGAAACATGAGGAAGGAGATGGTGACAGGAAATGGTCCCACAAAGTGAGACCCTAAAGAGAGCCTGTGATTTGGTGATCTAGTGACTTGTTGGAATAAGGTCGTGAAATATTTGTAAGGAAAATGCTAAAATCAAATAGCAAATACTGTTTTTTTCTTCTTGTAAGTGGCATGATTTCACTATGTATTGCTTCACAGACAGGGCATGTGCTTTAAATAGAATAGAATAGAATAGAATAGAATAGAATAGAATAGAATAGAATAGAATAGAATTCCTTATTGGCCAAGTGTGACTGGACACACAAGGAATTTGTCTTGGTGCAATGTCACTGGATCCTCCTTATCATTTCATTACAGCGAAACACAGGACAACTCGCTTAGGAACTTCATTACCTATCGTTTTCGCCAAGCCAGTAAAACGTTCTTCCATTGCCAAACATTCACTCGTGCAAAGAGCATTGCCTGCTGAAAACACTTCAACCCCAAAGTAAGTGAAAAGGTTCAGGTCAGATATAACTGTTGCATGTTTTAGGAGTCGCTGTTAGTGTTGTCTTCTTACTGGTTTATTTATTTTATTTGCTTCCCATCTCATGGTTCAAGTGACTCTTGAGTGGCCCTTTGATGATCAGGAAGTAATGGTGGCGATTATTATATTATTGCCATTTGTAAGAAGAGCAAGGGGAATAATCAATTTCACCTTCATATAAACCAAATCTATAAGGCAATGGCTCCAATGAGGAAATGCAGGAAAACGAATGGCAGTGTATGAAGTATCTATCCTTCTTATTAGCCGAAAGAAACTGCAAATATTTGCTTTCTCTTCCTTCCAGAACCAAGAAGAATATGTTGAAGGAGGACATTCCTAGGAAGCCACTTACTACTGTGTAAGCTATCTTCATTTTGGTTTGTGTGCTTTGAAATAAGAATTCTATCAGACAACCAAAAATTAATTCTGGAACAAATTGGACATACAGGTAGTCCTCAACGTACAACAGTTCATTTAGTGACCATTCAAAGTTACAACGGCACCGACAACAGGGACATTTTCCATAATTTCGACCCCATGATCATGTGGTCAAAATTAAACGCTTGGCAATTGGTTCATATTTATGACCGTTGCTGGGTCCCAAGGTCACATGATCCCCTATAGCGACCTTCTGACAAAGTCAATGGAGAAACCAGGTTCATTTAACAACCGGATTACTAACTCACCAACTGCAGTGATTCACTTAGCAAATGTGGCAAGGAAGGTTGTAAAATTGGGCAAAGCTCACTTAACAAATGTCTCGCTTAACAACAGAAATTTGGGGCTCAGTTATTGCCGTAAGTCAAGGACTACCTGTGCCACTTTGCCTAAAGAAGTGTAGTGAAGGCTGCTTGGAAACCAGGACAGAGCAAATGGAGAGATGGGAGCAGAAGGCTGGGCAGGGCATTCTGCCTTTTGATCTGATCAGAAACCTGTGAATCCTTTCCTGATTTCTTAGCCTCCTGAAATGCTATTTGCATACTTCTGGATTCATAATTTACACTGAATATTACATGTAACAGGAACACCCAGTGGTTACGGTTCAACTATTTCAGGTATTCCACCTTTTAACTTGAGTGGAATCAAGTGAATTGATTGGCTAAAATCTACATAGATGTAGCTCAGTATTTCAAATCCAACCTTGTGCCTTTGAAAGAAACTGGAATGCGGGTTATTTCACTAAGAATCATGAAGGGAATTAATCTAGCACCTCTGGAGGGCAATACTTTGGAAAAGGCTGAAATAGAATTCTGCCCAAATAGTTAAAAAAATAGTTTAGCTCATTCTTATTTTTATAGAGTGGTGTTACTCTTAAGTAAAAGTCAGTGCTTCATTGCTCCTATGATGTAATAGTTTATATATCTGCCTATTGATGGCAAAATAATTTTCCAACAGAAATGGGTACATCTCCCAATTATCCTTGCTTTGGTCTTAGGTATAATGTTTGATACCGGTAGACTATTGATTCTAGTTTTATTTAGTTTATATTTTTAAAATTGCTGTAACTGGAACAGGTTAAGTTTCACTCTCCACGAATTTTTGTTTTCCCAGAACTCCCCCATTTAGCTCAGAAGAGGAAGTGGAGGAAAGTGACATCAAGCACTCCTACATCTCACCCGAATTATCTCTGCATAAGGCATCCAAGGGCCACAGCAAAGACAGTTTGCCAAGATTTGCATATGGGAGTGATGTAAACATCCCTGGAGACGAAGCAGATCTTAAGCCATCCAGAAGTACAAAAGCTAATTATGTGGGCAGTATTTGGGGGGAAAGCTAAAAATATGTGGCACGTGTAGGGGAGGAGAAACTGCCTTCGAAAGGTGGACAAGCTGAAGCAGATGACCCATGTCAAAGAATTGGAAAACGATACCTAACCTAAAGGATCCTTGTAAACTACCGAATTACGACTTTGAGAGAAAATAGAACAGAATAGAATAAAATAGAATAAGCTGGAAGATAACCTTGGAGGTCTTCTAGTCCAGCCCCCTGCTGAAGCTGGGGAACCTATACTATTTCAGATAAGTGACTGTCTAGTCTCTTGAAAACATCCATTGATGGAGCTTCCATGATTTCTGGAGGCCAGCTGTTCCACTGGTTAATTGTCCTCATTGTTAGGAAGTTTCTCCTTAATTCCAGGTTGCTTCTTTCTCTTGACTACGACTGAACCCTTGAGAGATCCACAGCTATTTTATCCTCACTGTAGGTGATCTTGGGTGGGAGTGCAGCAACATTTTATAAAGTCTAATCTCAGGATTTGAATTTGCTTTAATTTTCCAGGCCAGAGTTTGGGTGGTTAATGCAGCGGTGCCTACAAAATTGGCTAATCTCCGCATGTAACTTTTTTTCCTTCTACTTACGCTGTAATTTCATGTCCAATGTCAGGGTAATGCAGAATTATTGATCGATACTATCCTGGTTCTGCTGCGTGTCTTCATGTCTAGAATGTACTTCCCTTCTCAAACAGCTGATAGGCTCATGAATGAATCTTCTGCTTTGGACCTAATTGTTTTCTTTCCCATTAACCTTTTGCCAACTAGTTAATGTAAGGGTAATTTTAATTGGGCTGCATCTTGTATGCCCAGAAAAAATAAATTCTCACCGTGTTTATGAAATAAAACAAAAACAAAATCAGTGAGCAATGCATTCGCTTTTGAACATGTCCTTAATTTAAAACCTGAGAAAGGTACAGCGGTGTGACAAGTTTGCTGGGCAGCCAGCTGTGTTTAAAGTGGGGAATGAAAGGGGGCAGAACCTGAGCTGGGTGCAAAAGTAGAAAACTACCTTATCAGCCAGGTAGTGTTCAGTTTCACAACCCAAACCAGGATGGCCCAGGGCTGCTTATTTCGAAAGGAAGTCCAGATTTCAGCCTTGGAAATTTACTGGGTAACTTGGGGTCAGTTTCTTAGACCAATGTATCTTATATTGTTATTGTGCAAGAGAAAAATGGAGATTGAAATCCCCTTGAAATCCTGGAGGAAAGATGACGGTGAGTGTAAGAACCGTGCAGTGTAGTCTTTGGACTAAGTCTTGTTAAAGAAATATTGACAGCGTAGTAGCACCGTCACCGTGTCTTCAAACATTTGCTTTATAAGCTGTCTTCTGTCCTGATGGATTTTAGGCTCTTTACTTCAAAATGAGATGGATGAAATGGAGAAGTTTCTTTTGAGCCAAAGAAAGGAAAACAAAGAAATCAGAGGAATGAATGGTGGTTCATCATCTATTCATACATGTGCCCAAGGAGTAAAGGTATTTCCCGAATAAGATTCTAGACAGTCCCATTAAATGTTTTCTGATCCTATTGTACATATTTTCATTTGACTCTGATGTCACCTGGGGTAATCATAGAACTCTGACTGCAAAAAGCACTTCAAACCATCAGATCCAGAATCCTCCATGCAGAAATTCTTAACATTTCCAGCTTTTACTCATACATACAAGGTGCCAGGAATCCAACAGCTTCTATGGTTGCTGGTTCCACTGTCACCCTAGTCTTATTATTACCAAGATGTTTCCTAGCAAACAACTGCCAGAAGTAGGTTCAGAGCAGGAGAATCCTACATACAGCTTGTATTCCTTTGTATCCAGTGGAATTTGTAATGCAGCTTTAATGAAACATTATTTTCAATGAAGAATGAAACATGTTTAACTTTTTCAAGTGTAAATGAATGAGGTACAAGTAGAAGCATTTTAACATTGCTGCATTTTTTTTAAAGAAAAAACTACAACTGTAAAATCCTGATAGACAATATTCTGTTTTTTGCTTTCATCTTACTGATTCTACCCTCTTTCAATAGAGGTCACTGTTTTTTTAGAATAGAACTATTTTTTTCTACCTGTGTTAATATAGTATTTAGTAATGAATCAAGAAAATATGCATTTCCATACTGTCTCTTTAATTTGTTTTTTAGAGCAGGAAAATAAAACCATTATTTTTCGGTATTACTCCTGAGAATTCCAAATTTCTTTCCTTAGTCTGATGTCTCTCTTTCATTTTACTGTATTACTGTGTTGAAAAAGATTGAGAACCGTTGCTCAGTGAAATATTGCTAAACATTTATTTCCTCTTAAGTTGAAGAAATTGCTGTTATTTCTTTTTTTGTATATAGTTTAATGGTATTGAAGATGAGGATGACTGGGATTTATCATCTCTGGAAGATGAAAAACCTTTGAAAGATGAGAAAAATAAGAATGTACGTGCTGTTGAAAAGAATGATCCATGTGCTGTGTCAATGACCCATGAATGGGGAAAACCAATAAAGGATGAAGGTATTTTCACACTAGAATTCCTATGCTATATTTTATCTGAACAATTTGAAAGGGGAGGTTTAATCCAGACATCTACGGCTGTGGATACTGTTTACATAGATCTACAGTTGCATGATAGCTTAGTGCTGAAGAAGAGTTCCTATGGCAACAAGATGTACAACTCTCCCATTGCAGTCATTGAGAGGGCAGTGAGAGTTTCATGCATTTCCTAGCTTTGCCAAAATGGCCCTGACTCCCAAGCTGGGATGTTCCCATATTGGCCAACTATGGTTATGGGAGATGGCATTTTTTCCAAAAATATTTAGATTGGATAATAACGAGCACCTATATAAGGGGTAAGAATATGAAACAATAGGTGGCAGGGAATAGTAGCATCTTTCTCACTGAATAATCTTGCAAAACAACTGTTTTCTTTTGAAACAGGACGTCAGGATGCAGATATCTCAAGCTCACCGAAAAGCAGCCTGGTCACTGTTACAGATTGGAGTGACTCTTCAGATATTTGACTGTGCAAGGAGGTTTAATCTGATTTCTGTCCTTTTTTCTTACGGTACACGAACAAGGAACTTTTCTTTACAAAACTGTGTCCAAAGTTTTTCCTTTTATTAAATGCAAGCTTTTAATTATGTCCAGCTGGTTCTCCTGAAAGAAGTGGTTAAACAGTGTTTTACCAATTAATACTGCTTTAATACCTTTTTTTAAAAAAATCAAAACATATTTAAATCATACAAAGACCTTATATAAATTTATTTCCATTGTAATGCTATTTTCTTGCTTTTCCAACATCCAGGATGACAAAAAAGTTGGGAGAAGTTGTCTGTGTTTTGACTCCTGGCACTTCCGTGCAGCTCCTATCCTGGGCCCCTCTTGCTGTCTGCAGCACTGCCAACTTCCCTGTTGCTTTTTGGGTTGGGAGATGACGAGGAACAAGAGTCACTCAGGACGGGGAATTCCAAGGAGGCAGGACAAAACAGGCATTGCATCAGTGAGGACCATGCTCAATCAGAATAGAGCTGGAAGGGACTTGGAGGTCTTCTAGTCCAACCCCGTTGAAGCAGGAGATCCTATACCATTTGAAATAAGTGGCTGTCCAGTCTTTCCTTAAAAACCTCCAGCACCAACAACTTCAGCTTAATTGTCCTGTTAGGAACTTTCTTTTTAGTTTCAGGTTGCTTCTCTCCTTGATGAATTTTCATCCATTGTTTCTTGTCTTGCCTTCTGGTGTTTTAGAAAATGCGTTGACTCCCTCTTCGTGTCAGCCCTTCAAATAATGAAACGCTGCTATCGTGTCCCCCTTATTTTTTCAAGACTGGCCATAACCAATTTCTGCAACCCTTCTTCATATATTTTTTGTCTCCTTAATCGTCTTAGTGGCTCTTCTTTGTACTTTTTCCAAAGCCTCAACATCTTTTTTTGTAAAGCGGTAACTTAAACTGGACGCAGTATTTCAGGTTTGATCTTTTCTAAGAATTTACTGAGGAAATCCGGTACAAATAGGAAACACTGCAAAACCTATTCAGTTTCCTTTGGTGTAACACGAGCTGAAAGTTAACTGCACCTTTGCTGAAGGTCCCTACCCCAAAACCCAACTGCATCTGTTGATATAGCTGTTCTGCGAAACTGAGGGGCAGTTTGAGAAAAGATTAGCAGATTTCCTTAATGGTAAAGAAGTGGACTCTTTTGAGAATCTGGCCACCTCTCCCAAGCTTTGTATATTTGTACAAATGGTGAGCACAGGAGTATTAGGGATAATATCAGGTGACATGAACACTGCTTGTGGATCGGTTGAAGCAACATAGAAAGGATGCATTAAAATGCTTTGCAGCACCATAAGTTGAACACATTTATCATGTGTTTTGTAACCTGTCAGACCTGACCTCTGGCCTGGCCTTTTGCTCATCTATCATTGCTATCAAGCTTTCAAGAGAAGGTGGTGATATGCCCTTGCTTTTGATATGCCCCTGCCTCTTCTTATGAAGAGCAAAATTTCCTTTTGCCTTGAGCGTGCAGAAATAACTGCTCAAGGGGACGGTTGGATCAATGATCACACCAGATGCTATCTCCCTTAGCGTTTCAGGGTATTTAATAACTTCAGTGTACTTCATAGATTGAGCCCTAGTAACCCTAAGTGACCCTTCAACAAGCAAAATTTGAACTGAATTGGAGACAAAGGGGATAAAAATAAGATATTTTTTTTAAAAAAAAACTGAAATTGTTTATTTTAAACCAACTAAACAATAAGATTCTTCTAATCCAAAATAATTACTAAAGCTACATTTCTGGTGTCATAAAAATGACTAAAAGCCCCTGTTCCTTTCTTATATCTCATTCTTTCCCTAAACATTCGGTATTTTTAGTTCTAGGCACAAGGAAGCATATCTGGAAACCAGTATGTGTACGTGTCATCCCTCCATCTTCTCATTACTGACGTCTAAATGTACAATGTCTGTGGAAGATCCTAACTTTCAATGGGTTTCATATCTTACAAAATCTCAGGACAGCATTGGTGTTTAATGGTATAATGCGTATCAAGGCAGTGAAGCTTTGTCAATAGGAGAAAAACAAGGAAGAAGCCATTCCTACTGCACTACCATTATAATTATATCCTATAATACTATGACAACCAGTGTGATGTAGTGGCTAGGCACCAGGCTAGAAACCAGGAGACCACGGGTTTTAGTCTTGCTGTAGCACAAAGCCAGCTGGGTGAATTTGGGCCAGTCACTCACACTCTGTCCTTGGAAGAGGAAGAAAAGGGCACACAACCCTTGCCAAGAAAACTGCAGGATTAGTCCAGGCAGTTGCCAGGCATTAACTCTGACCAGCAGGCACCAAAAAAAAAAGAAAGAAAAATCCAATACTACCTAGTTTCTAATTCACATTATCTAACAATATTACACAAAATGAAATGATATAATTAAATGTATATTACATTGAACGTTTTAGCGGTCTGATGAGACTTTCACTTTTTAGAGCAACGTAACAAACCTTCAGGGACACAGTTGATTGTTCCAATCAATACCTGAGGCTGCCTTGATTTAAATCAACCAATTTGCAGGTGAGGAATTAAGTGAAACTACAGAGAGAAACTCCTCAGAAATAGACAAATCATTGTTTTGTGTTACAGGCGTTTGGGTGTGTTTCTATGTGGGTTGTTAATCCATATAATTGGGATATTGGGATTAAAACTGTTAGTGTTTCATAATAGATTATTAAGATCTTGCTTAATCTTATCCTGATCTGTTTTAACATGCTTTTAAAAGTAGTCCCAAGTTATTAAAAGCAGGTCTTCAAAACTGATGGATCCATTTAAAAGCTGCAACTGTTATGTTTGATTCTGAAGATCCCTGACAATATTGGCTGTAATCAAAATGACTTCATTTATATTTCTTTTTACAGACAGCAAAACATAGCAAGTTATTTTTCAGTTATAAATTATGTCTAGTACAAGTATAAATCTTAAAACAAGTTAGAAGAAAATTTACATCAAGTAGACAAAAGTTCATTTATAAAACTGTTAAAATAGCTGCAAAACTGCTGATGCTCAAGGTACCTAGCCACTTTTTAAAAATCATTCTGCGGATGGACAGCATATAAACATGATTGTTAAAAACATTCCTCCAACCATCCAGTTACACGTAGGCATTTTTGTCGAAATGCTTTGGAGGGATCTTGGATGTTTTAAAATCTGCTGAGTAGGTCCTGGTTCGAGCAGACATCACAGAAGCTGATTTGTTGTATGCATATACCATCCTGAAACACGAGAAAGTTTAGAGTTCATTTAAATATCGAGAAATATTGAAAGGAAGATGTCACGGAGCTGCTGTGTGCTTTAAGTTTTACTATAGACAGACCTAAGGGAAGGATGAGCGCAGCCACTCTCCACAATTCATTTAAAGCAGCAGCGCATCAATTTCCAGGATCCCACACCTGCCTTTTTTATAGTCCTGGAAGAAGACATCGCTGTTCAGATGAAGTGCAGGGGCTGCATGTACTCATACCTTAATTACAACAAAGAATATACCCATCCATTTTGTTCAAGTTGGGTAAAAACTTCTCAGACATTATTGCAGTTAAGGAGGCTACTCTGTGGTCAAGTCTCAATATTCTTTTAAGTGACCGTTTAACAAGAATAACGTTAACACTTTTTCTTTGAAGTGACAAGAATAGCGTTCATATTTTGCTAGTCCTTGGGAAAGGCTTCCTGTAACCAAAAGTACAGGGTGAAATTTTGAACAATTTTCAAAACTTCTCCGCTGTAGGAAAACTTAACTAGCAAGGTAGAAGCAGTTTTTCTCAGCCTGAACTAAAGATTTTTTTACACAGCAGCTTTGAGCTTGTAATCAAATACCTAGAAAAATATAGGTGTGTGCTGAAGAGTATCAGTGGGAAGCTAAAATTGCCTTAATGACCATACCATGCAGGTCAATTGGTCAAAGCCCTACAGGGTCAAATGCCAAGAGCATGAATTAATGGCCAAACCAGGAAAGGCAGCTGCTACCTTATTATTGATGACACAATGAAAGAAGGTCTGTGGAACATTCCCAAATGTCACAGACCTTCCCTAGGCTGATACCTGTAATTGCTTCATACTAAAAACTTGGAAAGGGACCTGCTAGCAATCACACTTCTATACTGCTTCATATTGCTTCACAGCTCTCTCTAAACAGTTTACAGAGTCAGCGTATTGCCTCTGACAATCTGGGTCCTCTTTTTACCAACCTCAGCAGGATGGAAGGCTGAATCAACCTTGAGCGGATCAGAATCAAACTGCTGGCAGCGAGCAGTGAGTTAGCCTGCAATACTGCATTCTAACCACTGCACCACCTGGCTCTTATCTGACCCAAGTACAGAAATCAATGTTTGTTTTTCTCTACGTCATTTATTGTAGCAAGCTGTCCTTAAAACAGCTTCAATTCAGGCATGGAGTTTAAATTTTTGAGATGTACTTGTTTGTCCAAAACAGCGCAACCTGAGCATGCTTACTCAGAAGTCCATTCTATGGGAATCAGATGATCCATTCCCAAATTAAGACTGGGCTACACATAGCTCAGTGCTGGAAAGTGTAGAATCTTTCATGAATCCATACTACTACAATCCTACTTTAATCGTCAACATTCTCAACACAATCGGTAAAATCACAGCAAATGCATTACTGCACTATACTTCAAGATCCCAATTTTGACTCAACCCTTTCATATTTTGTGTATCGGGAAGCAAAATTAATGAACCACATAATAGATGGATGAAAAGGAAAGAAAGCTTGGACTTATAAGGGCTACTAGTGAATACTGCTGTCTCAGTACTATTCAAGATAAAGGGATGTAGTCGGAAGGTGGTTTCACAATTATAAATAATTTCTGTGAAAACGATGCCCAGTAAACTTAAACATAAGCCCTGAATCATGAATGATGACATTCATGCATTTTAAAAGCATTAAAATGCAACATGCATTATTTTAAAGAAGCACTAAGGCATCTTACATGGCATAAATTATCAGTTTGTGCTACATGATTTCTAATCCTATGCTTAAATCTTACTGAGATGAGCAGTGTCTGATAAGTTTTTTCCCCTAGAAACAGGATTTTAAATTCTGTTTTTCAACTAATCATTCTTGACTATTGATTAGGGTTTGCAGATTGAATTGGTGCTACTGATCTTACAGTTGAGTAATTAGAAATCTGCTAATATTAATTTTAACAAAAGCAGTGGTCTGTACCGTGGAGTTGGTTTATTTTCAGCAATGGAGAAGCAGAATATGCTGCCACCAATTATGCAAAGGGATGCTCCAGCCCAACCAATGAATAAAGCTGCTCCCAGTTCATACCTGCAGATAGGTGATAATTCAGGTTTAATAAATAGCGAAATCCACAAATCAGATTTATTTAGGAGTTTACAAGGCTAAATTAAGGCATTCGTTGTATTAACAAAAATTAAATAATTTTTGCTCTTTCCATCGCAATCCTCAGCAACCCCACTCCCCTCAAAAAAGCAGAAAGCTTGGCAAACATTGCTGCTATCTAAAACAAGCCATTTGAAATACGGTTACTCTAATGGGCATTGAAGGTTTCATTCCCTCTTCACTTCTCCAATTCTCAAGAGTTGGAGAATTTACAGTCTTGCTCTCCAGTGTATATCTTAAGTATTTACAAGGAAAGAACCCATTAATCGCCTGCCATAAAAAAAATAGGGGTGCTTTGCGGCATATAATTCAGCAATAACAATCAATTATTTGATTAATTATAATAGAATAATCCTTTAGTTCTTGCTGGGTCACAAAGACAGCACTTCTACTAAATATATTACGGCCAAGGCGACCTTGTATAGAATTAGGTCATTTGCTGTAAATGTTTCAGTTTTGGTTGATTAAAATAACTAGAAAGATGAAAAAGATCCTAGAATATAGCTAATCAGCTATTTATTGGTTTAATTTTAGAAACAGAGCAAAAGATAGTTTAATTTTTTGTTAGTTTCTTTTAGCTATGTTTTCTGAAATATAGTTTTCAAAGCTTCTAAGACAGGAGGAATCACCTCAAGGCTGTAGACCTTGTAACCTTCCATTCTAACTTCACTGAAATACTAATGGAGTTAAAAAGACAGCAATTGTTTTGGTTTATTATAGCGAGTTTAAACTTTATTTTGGGCAGGTTACTTAGCTCTGGTTCCTCTGAACCAGGCAGATAGATCAAAACAGCAAATAAAGCATCTCCTATCTCTAGTTTTTTCAACTGGACTTACTTTTGTGCAATAAATGTGGGGTCAAAGAACTCAGATGTGATTCGGTGAGCATAGAGGGAGCAACCAGTCAATGAACTCAGTCCTAAAAAAAAAAAATGTATCAAGTGCAGAACAGATTAATATCTGGAAATGCTTCAGTATACATCCACCAAAATCTACAGTCGACAGCAATTTTCCCACTTAATTTGATCTGCCTAGAAAAACTCAGCTTTGATCATTTCATATTTACCTGAAAGAATAAAGATCACTCCAGCAAAACAAGCAATTTTAGCTTTAGTTTGGTCTGAGCCTCCAACCTTTGTACATTTCATCCCGATCAGGGCAAATACAGAGCCAAAAAACCCAAGGCAGACAGCAGCAATCATGAGTCCTCTGCACGCTTGTATGTAACCTGAAATGCAAGAAGAAATTGAGTGATAATGCAAGAAGAAAATTGAATGATATCCATGTTCAAAGGGCTTTCAGTGCAGAACAGATCACCTGCGTAATAAGACACTTTTTAAAATGAACTCTTATGCAAATCTCCACTCTATCTTCACAGGTTTTTCACATGGCAGTACCTAACGTTCTGGGAAATGACACAGGGAGTAATGTAAATATGAACATACTGGGTTGTACTAGAAATAAAAATGCTCCCAACTTTATTGGGATAGCTATTGGTTCAGGGATCTTAGCAACATCCAGTGTGTCAGGGATGCCCCAAAGAAGACGGGGTCAACCTATTTTCCAAAGCTCTAGAAGGCCAGACAAAAAACAATGGATAGAAACTCGTCAAGGAGAGAAGCAATCTAGACTTAAGGAGAAATTTCCTAATGGTGAGAACAATTGATCAGTTGATTGGCTTGCCTTCAGAAGTTGTGGGTGTTGGGGAAGGAGACCGCAAAATCCCCATTCCCTCCCCACTCCACTAACCTGCTTTCCAGCTCCGTTCTCCTGTGCAGGACAACAAAAGAAGACCCAGCCAATCAGCTAGGACTCGGGAGGCAGAGAATAGATGGGGGCGGGGCCAGTCAGAGGTGGTATTTTCCAGTTCTTTGAACTACTCCAAATTTCTGCTACTGGTTCTCCAGAACTGGTCAGAACCTGCTGAATACCACCTCTGAATGGTGTGCTGTATAGGTGCTGAGGGAACAGCTCGGATGTTTGATGCCACGTGGTGCTGTTCACATTTTTTTCCCAGGCTCGGGGGTGCTTGGAATAGGCCTGTCCTCATAACTCTGGTTTCCATCAAGCCTGTCACACACACACACACACACCTTTGCTCTTCTCTACTCTCCACTTGACAATTGCTTCCTTCCTTCCCCCCTCCCCTCAACAATTGATGCCAGCAAAGCACAAAGCTGAAGATGGCAGATCTGACAGATTATGAAATGCAGTAGCACATGCCTTCTATATGTTTACCATATTCCGACATGATACAGTATAAAGACTAGTACAGATACTTTGTAAAAGTTACGTGGGTGGACCCAAATATAGGTTACTGTTATGGTGAATAGAGAGATCTCAAAATTATCTTCCAGCTACTATCTTATATATATTAGATTGTTATAGAAGGAACAAAACTAATTTTGGGGAAAAACTAGGTTTTTTTCCCTTAAGATGGTGCCATTGTAGAAAAAGAAAAACACATTTCAGAACAAATTCCCCATTATTTAAATTTTTATAGGGTTATACAGTATTTTATTAAGGATTATATACTGAGGCACAGTCTTTTAAATAGGCTTTTAGTTAACTGTAAATGCACATGCCTCATTTCAAGCAATAATGTAGGCCTGGAGCGCATTCTTACTTATGCATTTCTAGATAAGGAATAACACAGGAAATAACATTACACCTGATGGGGCACTGGATATGGCTGTTAAGCTAAATTCTGCAAGAAGTGAAAAGTTACCAACACCTAGTTTTTATTACTCAAAATGGATATTTAGTATAAAATTTCTCCTTAGACCCAGTTTTCTTGGGGGGTCTTTGTAACTTTTTTTTGCTACTTATATAGATCAAAATTAGCCACGGAAGTCATTATTTTCCGACACATTCAATTTATTGGCATTGTTAGTAGCTAATTAAGACATTAAATGTGCTGGAGCATGAAGTTATTTACCCACAGGTGCTTTCAAGGTAATTTATAGCTATATCTCCTGGGAAAAATGGTAAAGATTTACCCCAACCACAACAAAATGGCTGCCATCCATCATTTACACGCTAGCATGTGATTTTTCCACAAAAAAACAGAATAAGGAGTAAAGAAGGAAGGACATAATTAGTTCTCACAAGCAAAACATACCAGGTTCACATGGCCAGTGCAAAAAGAATGTGTAGAATGGTCATCTAATCCAACTCATAGGGCACACTGAACCATTTACCAACGATATAGACTGGATTCACATAACATTAAACTGAAATGTGATTTGCGTATTTTGTGGTTCATTGTGGTTCAGTATACAATAAATGCAGCCTCTATGTCAAGGCAGGATTGATCCAAAACCAGTTGGCTTCAAATGGATCAAAAAGACAGGAAAGAAGGATGGATGAACAATATGACAGACATGCCCAACCAATTCAAGATCTGGAACAATCCTTATGCAAATAATGCAAATAGCTGGGTAGAAATGACAGGTTTTTAGCCTTACTAATGATACATACTCCCTACTTGGGATATAACAACCAACCACAGTGCTTCTAATTGCTTTCTCATTGCCAAACCAGCGGAAGAACCAAGTGTGTATCTATGTACGTTATATGCATTTATCTGGGCTGCAAATATCTGAACTGCCGAAATCTTCTTGTGCTCCTTCAGGGAGTTACCTGGACTTTTAAAGCACAACTTGTGCAGCCCTTGTGTTTATTGTTTTTTAATTACCTGCAACTCCAACCAGAACTGATAGAGATAAGTTAATTAAGACCTGCCTTTTTATATAATCAATATTAACCAATTAAATATTAATTAATTGTTAATATCAATCATATTAAGTAAATCAGTTTGGCAGAGGATTTTACACACATTTTAAAAAGCTACTCTTCTAATGAGGCTAATAGCCAGAATACCATTTATATTCACAAGTTAAAAAACAAAGGCACAATGAACACCATTAGAAAGTATCTGTTTAGAGACTTTTCAATTCTACAAAATGATCATTTGAAAAAAAAAACCTATTCTACTAATTTACTCTCTATGGTAGCAATAGTTTGTCATATGCCGTGCATACTCCCATCAGCTGATAGCATTGTCAATGCCAAGACCCTAGATGTAGGAGATAATTAGACTGAACCCGAGGGAGGGGTCAAACACATCATAAGTCATGAATCCTTGTAAGCTTGCAAGAGATCGAAGTCAAGACCATCTTGAATGCCTTTTAATTCCCACTTGTTTCCCTTAACCATTGGTAGCTCAGATTTTGCAGAGAGCTTAAGCTTGCAATAAAATCTTTATATTCATTTGAGCTGCCTGAATTCCCTGATTTCCGGTGCTTGGCACCAGACTTGCTACAGACAGAAAAAGAAAGAAAAGAAATACGGTGATGAGAGAAAGCTTGATTAATATTATATATCTCTATAATAATTTCTCTAAAATAATTTATTAATTGATTGTTTGATTGATTAGTGTGACTAGAGTGTCTAGTGCAAATAATGTGATTACCAATCTGTAATTTAATTGATTAGCAAAATTAATTATTAATGTAATTAATTGACCAGTGTGATTAGTGATTAGTGTAATTAATTGTTTAGGGTGATTGTTAATTAGTGAAATTACTTGACTAGCATGATTATTGTAATTAATTGATTGGTGCATGCATGAATTCCTCATCTTACTAAGCACAGCCACATTTGATATTATATTTGTCTGTGAGACGCTGAATGCATCTTTTCCAGACTCCATTACCACAGTCAGAGAATATCACGTTTATCGGTCAAATCGCGAAATACGTAGAGGAGATGGAGTTGCTATCTTCTATAAAAAAATCCCTAAATCTAAGAAAGATTCCAATTACACAGGAGCTTGTTTTTCCAGAGACCACTGTTTCTGAACTTTCCTTAAATACCACTATCCACTTCTTACTATGCTACAGAGCCTCTGATTAGGACATAGTTCATGCAGACAAACTAACTTCACTCTGATGTGGGCTGCCTCTTGTCCACACCCCCTTATTTTCCTTGATGACCGCTTATAAACTGGACCCTAAATGAACGTACATCTGAACCCACACATGCAACCCTGTACAATGTTGTTACCACACTGGGACTGGATCAATTAGTAACAAACAACACTAGACTCAACAACTGCCTCGACCTCATCTTCTGCAACAGCTCAAACTCAATTTAAGGCCTATAAATACAAGAACCCTTTTCAAACGGTGACCACAGTATGATTGACTTTTGTCTCAATTTACGCCCTCGCAAAGAAGATCATAATGATGGATCTCCAAAATACAATTTCAAAAAAGCCAACTATGATCTCATAGATGCCGATCTATCATCTCTTGATTGGCACTTTCTGTTCTCTAACTGTAATACTACAGAAGACCATTATAATGCATTCTTACTTGAACTTGAAAGAGTTATTAAACTATATGTACCATTAGTAACCCCTAAAAATAATTACCCATAACAATATGGAAACTTCAATCAAAAAAATAAATCACTATGGTGTAAAAACAAAACTAGCTACGTAGCAAACTTTAAAAACTGATACAACACTTTATGCCGACAGATAAAGGCAGAATGCACAAATTATTACTGCAAGCAGGAGGAAAACTTCCTACGTACAAAATCTACCCACGCCTTCTACAATTTTGTAAATTCCAACTTAAAGACTCAAGAACCATCCCACCTCTAAAGGGACCAAATGGGAAAGACTGCAGTGATGAAGCTGTTAAGGCCAACCTCTTCAACACATTCTTCAGTTCAGTCTTTGTAAACAGCAATGGCTCACGCCCCACATTTCTTAGTCGTACCACAACTAACTGCAATGGTCTACTACATATTGACTTTGCAGAAGATAATGTAGAAAAGGCACTACGAAACCTAAAACCATCCCTATCTATTGGCCGTGGTAGAGTATGTGCATACTTCTTAAAAAAGCTCTCCTCTGCCATAGCAGAACCCCTAAGCATTATATATGATATATCATTTAAAACCAGCTCCTTACTGAACCTATGATCCTTAGCTACAGTCATCCCTATCTTCAAAAAAAGTGACCCCAGCCTGGTTGAAAACTACAGACCAATCTCACTGTGTTGTGTTACGTGCAAAGTCATGGAATCAGTCATGAATCAATTCATCACCCTCCACTTAGAGTCAAACAACCTACTCTCCCAAAAACAATTTGGTTTTAGGAAAAAATTGTCCTGCAACCTACAACTCCTACATTGCAAAAACATATGGTCTACTCTACTCGACCAAGGTAAAGCAATAGACGCAATTTACATAGACTTCTGCAAAGACTTTGATTCAGTGGTACATGACAAACTACTGTTAAAACTAAACTCTTATGGCATTTCCGGATCCCTTCATAAGTGGATTACTACATTCCTGTCAAACAGGCAACAAATAGTAAAAAAAGGAAGCGCTATATCAAACCCTGCTCCAGTCAACAGTGGTGTTCCCCCAAGGCAGCGTTTTACGACCCACATTCTTTATACTCTATATAAATGACCTTACGATCACCTTATTAGCAACTGCGTCCTCTTCATGGATGATGTAAAACTATTCAACACCACCGACAACGCTACTGTTCTTCAAAGTGACCTTGATTATGTGTCTGAATGGTCAAACATTTGGCAACTCCAAATCTTGACCAGCAAATACTCTGTCCTACACATTGGTAAAAAAAAATCAGTTCACCAAATGCAAGCTAGGCGGATATGACCTAGTTGATGACCCTCACTCTGTCAAGGACCTTGAAGTACTCATATCTAATGATCTAAGCGCTAGAGCTCACTGTAACAGCATCGCCAAAAAGGCATTAAGAGTTGTAAATCTAATCTTACGACGCTTCTCCTCTGGAAATATTGAATTGCTAACTAGGGCATTCAAAACCTTTGCTAGATCAATACTTGAATACAGCTCATCTGTCTGGAATCAGCACTGTATATCAGACATTAATACAATTGAGTGAGTCCAGAAGTATTTCATGAGAAGAGTAGTATACTCCTCTGCTTGCAACAGAATACCCTATAGCACCAGGCTTGAAATTTTGGGCTTGGACAATCTTGAACTATGCCTCCTAAGGTTGGACTTAAGTGTAGTACACAAAATTATCTGCTACAATGTCCTACCAGTCAATAACTACTTCAGCTTCAACCGCAAGAATACAAGAGCACACAACAGATACCAACTCAATGTTAACCGCTCCAAACTTGATTGCAGAATGTACAACTTCAGCAACAGAGTGGTCAATGCCTAGAATGTACTACCTGACTCTGTTGTTACATCCTCAAACCCCCACTCCTTTAACTTCAAACTATCCACTATTGACCTCACCCCATTCTTAAAAGGTCTGTAAGGGGCATGCATAAGTGCACCATCGTGCCTCCCGTCGCTGTCCTATTGTCCCCATTTATTTGTACCTATTTCCTGTATTCTTACTCATGTTTATACTTATACCTATTATCTTGTAAGCGACTGACAAATAAAATAATAAAATAAATAAATAAATATTGTAAGTCCAGAAGATCACAGATGATATAATAGACAGTTCAACAAAGCATACACATAGATTCTAACTAACTAAACCCAAAAAGGTCAGACAGATCTTGGAAGAAGATGTTACCATTTCATTTTTTACATGAAAGTGAAACAGAATAAAAATATACACAATGAAAATATAAAAATAACACCAGATTCATAATGCATCATTTAGAGCAACTGGAAAATTAAATACATGAGAGAATTAAAATGCTTACAAATAAATGGGGTGATACCAATAAAGGAGGCCTTTCAACTCATCATTCGCTTTATCTTGGATTTTTGGGGTGCCTAAAGGAAACATGACCTTATACCAGTGGTAGGATTCAAAAATTTTTTACTACTGGTTCTGTGGGCATGGCTTGGTGGGCATGGCAGGGGAAGGATACTGTAAAATCTCCAAGCAGAGGTGGTATTTGCTGGTTCTCTGAACTACTCAAAATTTCTGCTACCGGTTCTCCAGAACTGGTCAGAACCTGCTGAATACCACCTGTGCCTTATACGTATACTTTATTGGATATAAATTGGGACTACATAAAGTTAGAAATGAATTTCATATGCTGGCTCTTACTCCTACAATTTGGGTTGGTTCTTACCTGATATTTAATCAAAACTTAATTAAATGATGAATGAACTGCACTACTGTGTTCCATTCATTCACTGGCTCCCCTCACAACTGTCTGCATTGGGTCAATTTCTTAAACATTATAGCTTTGTAAGAGTTAAGCATGTCATCTGAAAGCAGAACGATAGATTAATCCACCTTAATAAAACATGGTTGCAGAGCGTAGTTGTGTAGTCGGAGGTAAGATTTATCTTGGTAACTCATAATTTTACAGTAACTTTCAGATGTGCAGGACCACAACTTCAGTCAACCATTCATGAACATGCTGGTAAGAATCTAATAAGCATATTACTATCCATATATCTGGAAAGCATCAGAATATAAATCCTCCTGAGAGGAATGCTATACTGCACTTGTACTCCCACACCTGTATTTATAAAGTCCAGGTTTTCAGATAGGAGAGAATAAAACTGCACCTGCAGAAATTCTGTTTTGTAAAACTCTTAGAAGACTGAGATTGTCTATCCTTCTTTATACAGTTCTTCAGATGAAAGAAACTGAGTTTCTTCCCAGGTGTTTTGTCTTCCCCTCAAGGCTCAAGGTTTAGGTAAGTCTCTGGTTCTCAAACATAGTTTCTCTGGGAATTCACAAATTTACCCTAAGGATGAGGTGAAGACCCCTATATTTTACCTCTCAAAGACAGGACAAGGTTCATAGTATCATAAGATGGCAAGGGACCTTTGGGTCAACATGCCTAAAACCAACACAATAATACATCTCTTTGCCTGAAAGCATCTCCAGGCAGAGGCAGAAGCCATAAATAAACAAAAAACAAATGTGACCGTATCTGGGAGAAGACAATACCATACATATTTTATTATTCAACCAAAGGAATATGCTCCGTTTTGACTCTGACAATCCCAGTGCATGAAAAAACCTAAACAATTATTTAAGTGACATATCGTTAAAAAAAAGATATATGAGTGAATATACATCTAAGAGGCTGGACTAAAATGCAATAGAAAACAAAGCTCAAAATGAAAATTTGCTAGCTATAGAAAAGGGCTGGGAAAGAATGATTTTAGTTTTTAAAGAACAATTTTAGAGAAAATGCTTAATAATCCCTGGTTTACAACAGGGGTGGGATTCAAAAATCCCAGCAACTGGTTTGCTACCCGGTTGCTGGGTGGGTGGGGCCAAAGTGGGCGGGGCCTACCAGAACTTCCTGTTTCCGGCTTCCAGTGGGCCTCCAGAGCCCAGAGGAGGCCGTTTTTGCCCTCCCATGGGTCCAGAGACCTCCCCTGGGCCTCTGGGAGGGCGAAAACAGCCTCCCCTGGCCTCTGGAGGCCCACCGGAAGCTGAAAATAGGCCTGTTTTGCCCCTTCTGTTTTTTCCGGGAAGGCCGTTTTTTGCCCTTCCAAGGGTCCAGAGGTCTCCCCCGGGTCTCTGGGAGGGTGAAAATGGCCTCCCCCGGGCTCTGGAGGCCCACCGGAAACCAGAAACATTCTGTTTCCGGACTTCCAGACGGTCCATTTTTCCCCCTCCCAGAGCCTCCATGTGGACCCTGCACTTATCTTCATCAAAAATGGGCCACGTGGAGACTCCTGGGAGGGGTGGGGAAGGAGGGGAAAGGCTAGCTGGTTGGTTGAAATGCTGGTTCAGCGAACCAGCTGTAACTTTAACATCCGGTTCGCCCAAAACAGCCCAAACTGGTAGAATCCCATCCCTGGTTCAGTAAAGACAATTGTGGAAATTACAACTATAACTAAGTCATCATGGTGTATGCAAAGGGCAGAGATAAGTTGCATCAAGGATACATGCTTTCTAGATTACCACATATTCTACTCTATTGTCTGCTGGTGAGGTAAGGCAAATGTGTAATTGAGTAATTCTGCCTGCCCCACATTTTAAGAAATATTTAGAAAAAAAGTAAAGAGATGCAAAAGAGGCCAAAGTAAGAACAAAATGAACACAATAGTCAGCATTTTTTAAGGAAATCATACCAAAAAAAAGTTAAATCTGTTTCCTGTTTGCCCAGAGACCAGGATCAAAAGCTATATTGTTAAATTATGGGGAGTTCTATTTCTGAGAATTATATTTTTTTCTTAAAAGTGAGGAAAAAAATGAACACAGTAGTCACTAAAAGTGGTAAGCAATTCACCTAAGTTCAAGAAAAGATGGGCACCTTGTGCATTAGCTCAGCTGTGTAAGTAAAAATAAATCCTCTATTTAAAATATTACTAAAAGCAAACGTTCCACAAAACAATATTGGTTAATGTTTTATAAATTAATTACAATTTGTCTTATTCTGCTTCTACCTTTGGTGATATAAATTTGGGACAGATTTTGATACAATTTCACAGTATCATGAGAACATCTGTATGCAAAACAATGATTTATATGTCACCCCGGAGACTCAGAGATTTAATTAAGAAGGTTCCAGGAAAGACATAGAGTATCTGAGCTAAATCCTTATTAGCCAATATGAACTAAAGTAAGCAATGAGTAAAAGTTCGGTGCATTCATTTATTTCCTGATTTCCCATTTACAATTTAATTGTGATTAATTCTGACAGATCTTTCAAGATAGTAATACCATAAGTAGTTGCATCACCTTACAAAATGCTTTATTAAAATTTGGTGGTGACTGTGTTAAAAGGTGATACCAGCATTATTAATATATCAAGAGAAATGTGGCATCTATCTACACATGGTAAGAAACCAAGAGACAGAAAAAGCAGATGAGATTGAAAATCATAATGAAAAATTTATTGTTCAGCACATTTCATACTCTTAATTTTTAGCCACAGAGACCAATCTAACTTCCATTTTATTACAAAAAGTCAATAGTAGTTCAGAAGCTTTACTCAGGTGCTTTGTTAAATGGGAATGTCAAGAGTTTAATGTGTCCTGTACAATAATAAATGAGGATGGCGGTATTGGGATCATTAAAAATATCAGCCTCCAAATTTTACCTAACAGCTGTCTTTTTATAGCCTGAAGATATTTTCTTGATGGACAATTAAACTACACAGAAATCTTAAAACAAAAAGCCTCTGCCTTTTATTATTTAGGAATCAAACTTTTGCACTGTTCAGTCAAACTACTCTTGGCATAAAGAATACTCTCACTTAGAGTACATAAAATAAAAATTAAAACATCCATGGACAGATTAAAAAGCAATCACAATAACATGGATGGATAAAGCCACAACACAAGATTATTAAAAGATAACAAGAGATAAAAAAAACAAGCAAGGGAAAAAAGCCCACCAAGAAGACATCAAATATAGACTTAAAGAAAAAAAACTCTCTACAAAAATTCAGTTTTTAACACTTTCCTAAAAGCTGGCAAGGAGGGGACAGCCATTAACAAGAATCCGTTCCAAAATGCTGCCGTATTGCTTCTTGCTTTAATCCCCAAACCTCTCAGAAATGTGGGACCAATTTGTATTTCCCTGGATATTCGCATAAAGGTAGTCCTCAACTTATGGCCATAATTGAGCCCCAAATTTCTGTCGCTAAGTGACACATTTGTTAAGTGAATTTTTGCCCCATTTTACAACCTTTCTTGCCGTAGTTGTTAAATGAATCACTGCAGTTGTTAAGTTAGTAACACGGTTGTTAAGTGAATCTGGTTTCCCCATTCACTTTGTTTGTCAGAAAGTTGCTGAAGCTGATCACATGACCCCAAGGCACTGCAACCGTCATAAAGATGAGTCAGTTGCCAAGCATCTCAATTGTGAACATATGACCCCGGGGATGCTGCAATGGTCATAAGTGTGAAAATTGGTCATAAGTCACTTTCTTTTCATTGCCGTTGTAACTTCGCAAAATGAACTGCTGTTAAATTGAGAACTACCTGTGTGTTGGGCTGATGCTGGTTGCAACAGGCAGTCCAGGTGCCACGCCATAAAAAGACTGTAGAATTGGGGCTTATGTATTGCAAATGACAGAAATCAGGAGGCACGTGGACCGCTGCATTCCAGTCCAATTATCATTTCTGAGGTGCCTCTAAAAGCAGCTTTATGGGAAATATATTGCAATTATCTAACCCAAGTAGTAATGAGGGCATAAATTCTTTAAATCAGGTCCTTTTGCCTTAGATATTACCGTTAGTCCTTGACTTACAACGTTTGTGTAGTGACTGTTTGAAGTTACAATGACACTGAAAAAAAGTGCCTTATGACCATTTTTCACACTTATGACCATTGCAGCATGGTCACGTGATTTACATTCAGATGCTTGGCAACTGACTCATATTTATGATGGTTGCAGTGTCTCGGGATCATGGGATCAACTTTTGTGACTTTCTGACATAAGCAAAGTCAACGGGGAAGCCAGATTCACTTAACACCCGGTTTACTTACTTAACAACTGCCGTGATTCACTTAACCAATGTGGCAACAAAAGTAGTAAAATGGGGCAAAACTCACTTTAAAAAGTTTCTCACTTAGCAACCTAAATTTTGGGCTCAATTGTGGCCATAAGTTGAGGACCACCTGTAGTTGTAATTGGTACACCCTGGAAGCTGGGCATGGGCCCCTCTGGCCATGGCTCTACCTGCTCTTCCAGAAGGCTCTAAAATGGCAGACCTGGTCCTCCATGGGTAGGGTCTGCTTGTCACGAGACATCACAGGTTGCAACAGGAAATCCTGAGGTAAAAGCAACAACTCTTAAGCTCAGCTTTTACACTGTTCTCTGCCAACCTTAAAGCCTCCAGGCCCAAGAAAGGACCCTAACAAAAGAATCTCTCTACAGCTCGGACAGCTCTTATATCATGGGCATCTTGGTGAAACTGTACTTCAAATTGTCAGATGACCCTATCTGGCGGGTTTACATAGATGTTGAACAGGGGACAGAAGATTGATCTGTGCAACTTCCCACATATCAGGCTGGTTCTCCTCCAACATTACTCCACGTTGAAATTGCCCACCTAGGACGGAATAGAATCTTTGTAAAATAACGCTTCACATATCCAAGTCCTGCAGGTGAACCATGGTTGATAATATCAAAGATGGCTGAGAGGTCGAAGAGGGGCACATTCTCCTAGTCCAGATCCTGGCAAACCAAGAATGCTATCACATTCACATTTAGAGTCCAAATAATCCTCTTTTTCTAGGGTGCTATGAAGCTAGTCTGCTAGTAGTAAAAGAAGAGAGGCCGGAAACAGGATGAAAACTATCGAAAAGCAATGGATTCAGAGAAGGCATCTCTATAAGGAGCCTCACTTTCTTGTATTAAGGAGTATTGGCAATCTTCTAACTCTCCTATGTTCAAACAATCCACTGGTTCCTAATTGACTGGTTTTATTGTTATTATACAGAAGCACAAGATACCAACGCGGGCCTGTTTTCACATGGTTCATGTCAAAATGGTGAGAGGAGAAAACAGAAATAGTAGCTCCTTCCATATGTCACCAGATTTCTACTCTCCTGGGAAATATAGCCAATTAACTCATCAAGGTAATGGTTTGATCCATATCTAAGAATTCTTCAGCTCTGGGAACCACACATCTTAGAATATCTGGAGTTGAGAAACACTACTAGTCTAATGGGCACTAATTTATAAGCTGTCCTTCACAGACTGCAGTCCCCAGCTTATCTCATATTAAAAGTATGAAGCCACAAGAATATAACTTCAAATGTTACATGATGGCGAGCTGTATATTTTGGGCAACTAGGATCATTCTTGAAATGATGTGAAGAGAACAGATGAGTGACCTTTTCCAGTCTATTTCCAGTATTCCTCTCACAAAAAGAGATTGCAAAAGGGATCTGGACATATCTATAATCTCTGGATGAAATGATCAATGAGGAGCTCTACATGAGTAATTCATTTTTGACAAACCGGACCTTGACAGATTCATGGGACAGCTCTGGTAGCATATACCTAAGAGGAAAAGTGATCAAAATATCCCTTGCAAGTTTGAAATGCCGGAAATTATCTTGTCCTTTTGTTCAAGATTCAGATACCTCCAGGAACTTTTAAAATCAATTACAGGTTATTAAGTGAATCATTGCAGTTGATAAGTTAGTAACCTGGTTATTAAGAGAACCCGGCTTCTGCATTGACTCTGGGACACTGCAACCATCATAAATAAGAACCAGTTGCCAAGCACCTGAGTTTTGATTGTGTGTCCATGGGGATGCTGTAATGATTTGGTGTGAAAAATGACCATAAGAAAAAATGGACACATTTTTTCAATGCTGTTGAAACTTTGAACGGTCACTAAAAGAACTGTTATAAGTAGAGGACTATCAATATAAGAACTATAATTCAAAAAACTCACAGTTCAGATATTTGGTTTTGTATTGATTTATCCATGGCATTGAGATAGGAACTTGTGACAGGCAAATTCCTGAGATGCTTTAGTGGGCAAGGGCAGTTTTAGAGCCAAATTCATTAGCAACTCAAGTCCAAAAACGAGGCAAACATAATATTGCAGTTTAGGAAAGAGAATGATCAGGAAATCAGACAATAATTTGAAAAAGAAAGCAACTGTTCTCTTCAAAAAGACTCTTAACTAGAATGAAAAGAAAATTAACCCCACTACAAGTTTGGCATTTCTTTCTGGATTTCACATCTCTAAATAGACAAATGAATTTTATATCCTCAAGCAATTCTTTTACTATCAACTTCAAACAAAAAAAAAAAAAATAAGGAGGCAAAGCAACCATGTAAGAGGGGAGCAAATAATCTTAGATCCATCATTATTCCGGTTATCATCTAAATTAAATTGGATTTAGAGATCGAGGGGTTGGACCCGATGGCTCCATGGCTGAATGGATTCCCCCCACCCCACCGCTCCTTCTAGGAGAGCAGCTCCCAGAACCCCGCCGGGCTCCCCTTCCATTAGGGATACCGAGCAGGGCAGACCCCCGCTAGCTTAACCGAGGGGAAGGGAAGGGAAGGGGGAAAAGGAGAGCCTTGCAGACCGTCAAGCGCCAGCATGGAGGGGAAGTCCTTGCAGTTGGACACCCCGGTGGAGTCGGTCACGCAGGTCTTCCAAAGGTTGGACCAGAAAGTAGCCGTGGTGATGACGGTGCCGTCGATGGACGACACCTTCCAGTAGTCGGTGGGCAGCGTGGAAGAGACCAGCACCCAGCCCGAGACGACTAGCAGGAAAGCCAGGATTTCCACCGACGCGCTTGCCATGGTCGACGGGACGCGACGGGACGGGAAGGAGCGGGGCGGCGAGGGCGCGCGAGCCTCCTGCCTGCCTGCCTGCCTGCGCCTCCGCTTGACGGCCGACTGAACACAGCCGCCTGCCGCGTCCCCGGGGAGGTCCCACCCGCGCGGCATCCTCCGGGCCCCGAGAGGGCGTGGGGGGGGGGCGGGAAGAGGCACGCCTCTCGCCTAAGCCGGGCCCGTGAGGGGGCGCTGCCCTCGGCTTCGACGGCTTGGAAAGAGGCACCGCGCCTTCAGATGGGGCTGCCAGCCCGCGGCGCTCACGGCCTGCCCGCGCGCCCGTCCGCGCCCAGCGGTGGCCCTCTGGCGCCTCTGAGCAGAGGGCGGGCCCGCCTTGGCAACACAAGCGAGGAGAAACCGGCGGCGGCGGCGGCCTCCTCTTTCTCAATCGCGCCCTAACGGGAAAAGGGACGGGGTCATGCCTGATTCATTCCAAATATTGGCAGGATGTTGGGGTGAAATTCCCACAGGGCAACATTGAGTCGTGGGCGTGTTGAGACACTGTGTCTAAATATAGAAAACAGGCGTGTCTGGGACCTAATTTGAGGCATTTCCCTCTCCCCCGCCCCCACCAACCCCAATACAGGTAGTCCTCGACTTACGGCCAACGTTGAGCTCAAAATGTGTTGTTAAGCGAGACATTCGTTAAGGGTGGCTTGCCCCCTTGGATGACCCTCCGTGCCGCTGTTGTTAAGCGAATCACTGCGGTCATTAAGTTAGGGACAGGATGGCTAAGTGAGCTGTGGCTTCCCCATTGACGTTGCTTGTCAGAAGTTCACAAAAGGTGATCACCGTCATAAATATGAGTCAGTTGTGAAGCATTTGAATTTTGATCATATTAAAAGATAACGATAAAAATAAAGGTTTTTTTTTAAAAAAAAACAAGCAAGGGGGAAAAACCATCAAGAAGATGTCAAATATAGACTTAAAGAGAAAAAAAATTATCTACAAAAAAATTCAGTTTTTAACATTTTCCTAAATGCTAGCAAGAAAGGGACAGCAAGAATCAGTTCCAAAATGCTGGCAGTACTGCTTCTAGCTTCAATCCCCTCTCAGAAATGTGGGACTATAAATCATATTTCCCTCATATATCCTCATAGTGTACTCTCTGGGGCAGGCTTGCCATTCCCCCGACTCCTGGTTTTCGGGGATGCTACCTGAAACGGGGCACTTTCCCAGGGCTGTGACCAGCCAGCCTTCTGCAGGTTCATACAATGACAAAAATCAGACTGGGTTCAAAACTGGATCCTCCTCTATTGACCAGAGCCTTTCTTTGGCCACCAAGATCCATGAAGAAACTCAACTTTACTAACTCCAATTGCTAAGTAATCCGTTTTCTACCTCTTTCCAGCCTGCATTTATCTTTGGGGGCATCTCTAGGTGAAATCATTTGAGACTTGCAGTTCTGTGTCAAATCCACAGCGGCAAATCATCAGAGAGGAGGTATAAATCTTGTGAAAACATTCAGCCAGAAAATGGGCTATTCTATTCTCACAGAATACGTGACACTCTATAAACTTAGCTGCAAAAGAGGATTTTCATCACAGCAGATGTTCATTCCACCCAAAACCAGGGAAGCTCTCCGTCGTAGCTGGACTGAGAGTCCAGCTGAACAACTTCGTTTGCAAAAGATGTAAGTCAATCTATCCCTCCATTCCAATAGAGGTTTTTTTTTCCCCCAAGAATAAAATCACCAGCAGCCATTTCTAGTTTCATCAATTATATTACAGATGACAACATTACTTGTTCTTTAGCCAGAGTGAACAGATTAGGGTCGTCATGCCTGTTGTTCTCCAGATTGGTTTTTCTTTTTCATTTATTCCTCTATGTTGGGCTACTTGAAGTGAACCTGTTTTAAGGTGTATTTAGAGCCCATGGATAAGAATAATTGGGTGGTTATTAATTGAGTTGAAAAGTTAACCTCTGTATATTTTACTGGGCTTGTTTAATTCTGTAAAGGAGAACATAACAGAAACAGGGCATTAGACAAAACTCCTTTCTGAATGAAAGCATAAAAACACAGTGAGTGATCTGGGAGCTAAATATAGCAAACCTGAACAATAAACTAGATTACCATTTTCTCTCATTAACCTAGCCACCCCACTCCATCAACACATACAAACACAATGCATGCATGAATATGGATACAAAGCCGTGTTTAATTTCAGAGGCAAGTCCTGCGATTTAAAGTTGCTTATAAGTTAGGTTTCCTAGCTTAACAGCTCTTTATAGTAGTTTTCATTGCCATTGCGATTACTCATTAAAAAGAAAAGATGCTCTGCCTCTGCTTAGTGCCACTCTTTTTATTTATATAAACTCAAATTCCAGAGTTGTGTGCAGACATTAAAAAACTTTTGTTTCTAAAAATTGTAGTTAAGATTCAGATCTTGCAGTTATACTAGTTGAGGGGAGGAGAAGGGAATGCAGAAAAGTAAAACTTATTATAACTTGTCCTCATAAAGTAACTCTTGTAAATGCTGTGCAAGTTCAACTGGGATTATTTTTTTCCTTCATTTTTTTCTAATTCTGCAAAGCAATATCACCCAAAAAGAAGAGAACTGCCCTAAAATGCATAAGAGAATAAAACTGATCCAATTTACTATTTCAAAGAAGCATATACATTTCCATTCATGAAAAATCACATCTTACATTAGTGCCACCTGTATCATTAATTTATTTATGTATATTTATTTATATGCGGGAATGAATAATATGGTGATAATAATGTTTAATGAATGTATACGTATATGTATGTGTATATATATATGTATTTTCTGAGGTTCTCGTGGGTATTTGTATGTGGATCTTTTGTTATTCGGGTTTTGTCCCGCGTAAAATTGGAAGTAGGCGACGTTTCGATGAAGTCTCATTCATCATCTTCAGGCTTGTGTCTTTGGCTTTGTGCTTCTCGGAGTAATGTGAGCTTGCAGCTGCTTCTTCCTTTTAACAGCCGAAGACACAAGCTTGAAGATGATGAATGAGACTTCATCAAACTCGCTAGATACCTGCGTGGAAAAACTCTATATATTTCTATATATATTCTTAAGTTTCGGGATTACATGTATACTTCAAATCTTACGCGGTAGAAAACCGCAGAACAACCAAAGATCTACATATAAATACAACTTTGAGAACTACTCAGAAAACAACAAATATATATATATATATATATATATATATATATATATATATATATATATATGTGTATATTCTTAAGTTTTCAAGTTTTTCGGTACTTACATGTATGGCATTCAGCTCTGTTTGGGAATTTCCCCACGTCATTGTAGTTGTGCTTTTAAAGACGTGAGAAAATACCCGAGCAAAGCTGAATACCATACATATAAATACCCACGAAAACTTAAGAAAACACACACACACACACACACACACACATATATATATTAAAATAGATTATAATTATATATTAATAAAAGACTGCGCTACTTTAAGAAGATACTTGGTTGATATATAGGATGCTGTCAGCAACCCGTATCAACCGTCAGAGCCAGTCATTGATATTTGTGATACATTTTTAAATGTTCAGTTGACTGAGTTTAATGTTTAATGAATAAAAGTTAATAATGACAATAATAACTACTACTACTACTGCTACTACTACATCTAAATCAAGGCAGGTAATTTTAATCGCTAAGAGAAATCACTTTTCTTCCACTTATCCACCCTGTCCCAAGTTTATTTAATGCTTATTTCTGTTTACAGTATTTTTCTACTACTGACCTCACCCCTTTCCTAAGAAGTCTGTAGGGGGCATGCATAAGTGTACCAACGTGCCTGTCCTATTGTTTCTTTTTATTTTTCTTATATGTATCCATTCCATGTATTCATAACTATGTTTATACTTATACCTGTTATCTTATAATCACTTGACAAAATAAATAAATAAATAAATAAACAAACAAACAAACAAATAAAATTTGGTTGGCAGGCAAAGCCCACCTATATCTAGAAGGCCATAATTTCATCAGTCATGCACTGTAAGGACTCATATCACTGCCAAAATATCCTGCTATTCTGAGGGAGAATTTGTTCTTGAAATCCGAATTCCACCATTTCAAAGTAAGATCAGGAAAAGATGAATCTCAAGGAAAAGGGGGCGTATGCATGCCTTGCTACATCAGGACCATTGTCCCTCTAGTCCAGAGGACTCCAAACTTGGCAAGTTTAAGACTTGTGGACTTCAACTCCACAAATCCACAAGTCTTAAAGTTGCCAAGTTTGGGGACTTCTGCTCTATATACTATGGCCCACAATGGCCAACTAGGTACAAAAATGGGCATGAGAATTATAATATTTAACAATATCACACCCCAGGATTTGATATTCAAAGTAGCAAACAGATGTTGATAGTCTCATCGTTCATGGATTTGTCCAGTTCCCTTTTAAAGCCATCTAGGTTAATGACACCAACATATCTGAGTACAGAGTGGAATCATGTGCTGTGCAGATATTACTACAAAGATACAAAAAATAACATTCCTAGCATTTGGGGAATGAGAATAACAAACCTATGAACAATGCATTGGTGCCATGCCTCTGGATGATTCCTTAAGGAATTAACCGAAGGGCAACTCCCTTTCTCTCGTATCCTAATATAGAACAGCTAGTTGGTATCGGTTATGTGGAATGGCTGTTAGAAAGACCAGATACCATAGAGACAAGGCTAGATGGGCATCACAATGGGTTGTTATTAAATTTACTAGATGTTCAATGTTAAAAATTACTATATTTTTTCAGATCAGAAACATGGTCCTACAAACTAAAGATTCAGGATTCGATGGAATTTATAGGTATCTATGAAGATAAAAGTCCATAAATGTGGGATATGGTTCCTGAGCTTTTTATCAGAAAACGATATATTTAATGCATAACTTTTAAAATGAAAATTGATAAACCTGGAATTGAGAATGTGGTTAAAGATAGTAGGAGTAGAATAACACATGCCTTTCTAACACACAATAGATAACTTTTTATATTATCCTGATATTTATGAATATTTTTAATTTTGTGTTAGTCATAGCTTTGAAAAACAGTTTTGGAACTGATCGCTGCTGCTTTATTGTGCTTCTTGAATCTATTTTAAATTCATGTGGAAATATTTAAATTGCAGGCTGTCTAGCAATGTTTCTACATTGCAATAATACATTTTAAGCATGCAAGAATTTACTGTTGTTTCTCAGTTGTGGGGATAATGCATTCTGCACAGTCTAAAAAAAATCATTTTTATGTTTTACTGAAAGAGTTGTTGTTTTTAAAGACAGTTATCTGCAAATGAGAGAATATTGCTAAGATAAGACAGCAGCAATTTCTGCAAGAGATCTAAATTATTTGGTGGTATAGCTGAGAATACATTACTTCAATATAACAGATGTGCAGCCTTATTCTTCATAGGATTAAAGTCAATGAATTGTGATCGTGGGTGAGCAGAGTTTTGTAATGTTTTACTATAAAAAGGTGAAATGCTGGCCAAATTGAACATAGTCATGAAAGCAATAATTGTAATGTGACTTGATGAATTAATTGGCAATATAGGGTGAGAAATTGCCAGAGTCAGTTGGCAAAGGAGCAATTGGAATGAGGAAAAACCATGGGGGGATAATTGCACCTGCAAGGAAACTGGAAGCCAATGCAAGCTCTTGTAGCAGTGGCGTAACATTGGCACACTAAGAGGTGCCCCAACAGGTGCATGCGGCTGTGTTGTAGACCAGTTGTAATTTCTGGATAGTCTCCAAAAGCAACTTCCTGTAGAGTGCATTGCAGTAATCTGGCTGAGAAGTGATATGGCTCATGAGCAAGGCCTACCAGTCTTGGAAGGTATTATCCTGAAGCCCTGTTTCTCGATCCAAAACGATGAAAGAAATGAATAAACGGTGTCATAGTGGACCACCATTTAAGTATGAGTCAGCAGTGAGGTGCCAAAAAAGCCAATGCAGCCCCTAGGCTGCATCAAGGGATAGCAATCAAGATCACAAGAAGTGATAGTGCCACTTTACATGGCACTAGTGAGCCCACACTTGGAGCACCACATCCATGTCTGGTCATCACAATACAGAAAAGTTGCTGAGACCTTAGAAAGAATATAGAAAAGAGCAACTAAAATGATAAGGAGTCTGGAGACTAAACCGTACGATGAATGTTTGTGGGAACTAAGTATGTTTAGTCTAATAAAGGGGTGTGTGTGACACAGTAGCTGTCTTTAAGTATAGAAAACAGGGTGTTGACCTATTCTACAAAGCACCTGAGGGCAGGACAAGGTAGTGGTTGGAAGCTGATTAAAGAGATTCAATTTGGAACTAATAAATTTCCTGACAGAACAATTAATCATTGGAATAATTTGCTTTCAGAAGTTGTGGGTGCTCCATCACTGGATTTTCAAGAAGAGATTTGTCCAGAATGGTGCAAGGTCTTCTTGCCTTGGGCCGAGGGTTGGACTGGAAGACTTCAAAGGTCCCTTCCAAGTCCATGATTCTAATTGGCACATCAGATGAATCTGTGCAAAGGCCCATTGTTTCCCAAAGAGCAGGAGCTGTGAGTCTTGATAGAAAGACTCCAGTGGTGGTATGCTACCGGTTTGGCCTAGATCTGCCGAGCCGGTAGTGGCAATGAGCAGCGGAGACTGAACCAGTTCTCTCTGCTGCTCTGCTGTTGGGCCCACCCGCCTGTCTGGGCCATCATATTCACTTTTATCTTCTGCTTTTGAAGCGCAACCGCTTTGCACAGCACAGAAGAGTGCCGCACGGCAGCTGCTGAAGCGACTGGGAGAGTGCAGGATTGCAGGAAGCGAGTTGGAATGCCTCTGTGCCTGCACAAACGCCTCTGCGCCTGCCCAAAGTGCGTGTTTGGTGCACGCATACATGCAAAGTGTGCACGTGCGCTAAACGTGCCCACCAAGCGCGTTTGAGCTGGTGGTAAAAGTTTTTGAATTCCACCACTGAAGGACTCTTAAATTGTGTTCAACTCCCTCCAGGGGATTGCAACACCAGCAAAAGTCAAAGATGGTATCTAACCTGAATCGAGAATCAAAGACCCAGAGCCATTCCATCTTGCTACAGTCTTATTTTAAATACTGGTTGTATAAACTGTATGGTAGCAGCTCACTCCATCCGTGAATTGTTTCAGATAACAGAACAGATAATCAGATTTGGAAGGGACCTTATAGGTCATCTGGTCCAACCCCCCACCCAAGCGGGAGACCCTACAAATGGCAAATGGCAGTCCAATCTCTTCTTGAAAGTCTCAAGTGATGGCGCTCCCACAACTTCCGAGGGCAAGCTGTTCCATGGGTTGATTGTTCTCACTGTCAGAAAGTTTCTCCTTATTTCCAGGTTGAATCTCTCCTTGTTCAGTTTCCATCCATTATTCTTTGTCTGGCCTACAGGCGCTTTAGAAAATAGCTTGACTCCTTCCTCCCTGTGGCAGCCCCTCAAATATTGGAAGACTGCTATCATGTCTCCCCTGGTCTTTCTCTTTACTAGACTAGCCAAGCCCAGTTCCTGCAACCATTCATTTATGTTTTAGCCTCCAGTCCCTTAATCATCCTGGTTGCTCTTCTCTGTACTTTTTCTAGAGTTTCAACATCTTTTTTATGATGTGATGAACAAAACTGGGTGCAGTACTCTAGGTGTGGTCTTACTAAGGCTTTATAGAGTGGTATTAGTACCTCCCTTGATCTCGATTGTATCCCTCTGTTAATGCAATTTAGGATTGTATTAGCTTATTTGGCGGCGGCTGCACACTGCTGGCTCATATTTAGCTGGTTGTCCACTAAGACTCCAAGATCCCTCTCACAGTTACTGCTATTGAGCCTGGTTTCACCCAGTCTATATGTGTACTTTTGGTTTTTCTTGCCTGAGTGTAGGACTTTACTTTTCTCTACATTGAATTTCATTTTGTTAGATATGGCTCAGTGTTCTAGTCTGTCAAGGTCCATCTGGATCTTGAGCCTATCTTCTTGGGTGTTAGCTATTCCTTCCAGCTTAGTATCATCTGCAAATTTGGTAAATTCCCCTTCTATTCCCTCATGTAAGTCATTAATGAAGATATTGAAGGCTACTGGGCCTAAGACAGAACCTTGTGATGCTCCACTGCTTACTTCCTTCCGTGTAGACTTGGATCCATTAAGGACTACTTGTTGAGTACTGTTTGTCAGCCAGTTGTGAGTTCATCTAGTGGTGGTGCTATCTATTCCACCTTTTTCTAGCTTACTAAGAAGTAGGTTGTGGTGTACTTTGTCAAATGCTTTGCTGAAATCTAAATATATTATGTCCACAGTATTTTCTGGTCTACTAATTTAGTTACTGATGAAGAATGAAATAAGATTGGTTTGGCATAATCTGTTCTTAACAAACCCGTGCTGACTTTACTTGTTTCTAGATCTGTTTTTTTATATTATCTTTTCCAGTATCTTCCCGGGTATTGTTGTTAGGCTGATTGGTCTATAGTTTCCTGGGTCTGTTTTTTTCCGCTTTTTTGAAGATGGGAACCACATCAGCTCTTTTCCAGTCCTCTGGTAGTTCCCCAGTGCTCCAAGATTTTTGAAAGATATGATGCAGTGGTTCTGAGATTATCTCTGCCAGCTCCTTTAAAACTCTGGGATGTAATTCATCAGGCCCCCATGATTTGTGTTCATCAAGATCAGGCAGGTGTTCTCTTACAATTTTTTTGCTTATTTTAACTTTTATTTCTGGTCTGTCTTTTACAGTTATGTTTTTGATGGGTTGAACTATAGTTTCTTTTTGCGTGAAGACTGATGCAAAGAATAAGTTAAGCAGTTTCTTCCATTTTTGTTCCATAGCTCCATAAGAGAAATGTTTTTTTTCTAAAGCCCAATTTCTTGATCCAAAATAAAGTAAAAAATGAAATTGATACAACAGGCTGAAGGCATATTTGATTCCATATTTGGTTCTCAGAACATCCAACCAGATGTTTTCTGGGAAACCAGAAAGCAGATTTGAATACATGATAGCATTTTCCAATAATGTTTTCTAGTTTCTGTCTTGGAATCTTCAGACGTAAGCATATTTTTCCATGAATTTATCTAACATTTAAAGTTTTCCTGGTTTGTGCTACAATTTGTAGAATATAAATACTTGTTAACTATGTGCTATATGAAAATTATTTTTGTGTTATTTTTATGCTTTTGACATCCCTGAATAGTCCAGGGTTTTAATATTATAACAGGGGGATGTTGAATCTTATATTTCCCCTTTACAAAAAAATCTCAAGTATATTGTAGGTTTTTCTCACTTGGAGAAAAATGATGGTAGTTGACTATTCTTCCATCTTTTCTATCTCTACATCAATACATCTCAACATTCTCTTCCCTTTTAAAGCTTACTGACTAGAACTTTTCCAAGTACCCACCACAATTCCAGTATTTCCCCCCTGGTCAGTTATAGCAGGCGTAGACCATTTTATGCTTATTGACAATAAATTATATGCAATATTTGAATATCTTTTCAATTTGGAAAGTGTTATCTATCCAAATTGATGTTGTTTAGTCACTTCACTATACTCCTCAAACTTTAGGAATTAAATTTCTTTTAATGATCACTGCCTGAAGCCTTATTGTGTGTTTTTTGGCTTACGCCAACACAGCCACATATCATCGGAAGCCAAGCTTATTTAAAACATGGATCAGATTAATTTCTCAAGACCAATTTGAAGTGAAACTGAGATGGCAAAGATCAAACAAGTTTATAGCGACAAAGAAAAGTTCATTCTCCATTTGCTTTTGCGGCCAATAAATAAAAGGCAACACAGACCAGCGTGAAAGTTATTTCAGACATAGGGATGTAGTTAATGCTTTCTCAAACAAATAATGGGCACTATGGCAAAAAAAATAAATAAATGCTTGTGACAAAGTATACCATTGTATAAAAACTGAATAAAAAGATTCTTTTGCTATTTCAGACCTAAAACCATGAAACCACAGTGAAGTATATTCCCAGAGTTGGTTATACACCCTTTAAAAATTATGCAAGAAGAAAAGCTGAACCCGTATGCACTATATTTATTAAATGATCCTGTTTCTACTTGTGTCTTAGAATAATAGAGTTGGAAGAGACCTTGGAGGTCTTCAAGTCCAACCCTCTGCTCAGGCAGGAAACTCTACCATTTCAGACAAATGGTTATCCAGTCTCTTCTTAAAAACTCCCAGTGTTGGAGCATTTACAACTTCTAGAGGCAAGTTGTTCCACTGGTTAATTGTTCTAACTGCCAAGAAATTTCTCCTTAGTTCTAGGTTGCTTCTCTCCTTGATTAGTTTCCACCCATTGCTTCTTGTCCTGCCCTCAGGTGCTCTGGAGAATAGCTTGACTCCCTCTTCTTTGTGGCAGTCCTTGAGATATTGGAACACTGCTCTCATGTCTCCCCTAGTTCCGCTTTTCATTAAACTAGACATACCCGGTTCCTGCAACCGTTCTTCCTATGTTTTAGCCTCCACTCACCTAATCATCTTTGTTGCTCTTCTCTGTACTCTTTCTAGATTCTCAACATTTTTTTTAACATCCTGGCGACCAAAACTGCATGCAGTATTCCGAGTGTGGCTTTACCAAGGCATTATCTTAATTCTATCCCTCTGTTTATGCAGTCCAGGCCTGGGTTGGGTTTTTTTGGCAGATGCTGCACATTGCTGACTATATTTAAATGGTTGTCCATTAGGACTCCAAGATTCCTCTCACAGTTACTACTGTTGAGCAAGGTACCACACATAGTGTACCAGTGCATTTTGCTTTTCTTGTCTAAATGTAGAACCTGACTTTTTCACAACTGAATTGAATTTTGTTAGATAGCGCCTAATGTTCAAGTCTGTCAAGATCCTTCTGTATCTTAAGCCTATCTTCTGGAGTGTTGGCTATTCCTGCTAGCTTGGTGTCATCTCCAAATTTGATGAGTTCCCCATCAAGTCCAAATCATTGATGAAGATGTTGAAGAGCTCTGGGCCTAAAACAGAGCCTTGGAGTAGTCCACTGCATACTTCCCTCCATGTAGATGCAGTTCCATTGAGGACTACATGTTGAGTGCAGTTGGTCAGCCAGTTAGGAATCCATCTGCTAGTGATGCTGTCTAACCCACATTTCTTCAATTTTATCAAGTAGTAGGTTATGGTCTACTTTATCAAGTGCCTTACTGAAGTCCTAGTAAATTATATTGACAGCATTTCTCTAGTCCACTAATTTTGTCACTTTGTCAAAGAATGCAATAAGATTAGTCTGGCATGATCTGTTTTTGACAAACCCATGTTGGCTTTTGGCTATTACTTTGTTTACTTCTATTATAAGGATTGACATGGAAACTAACCAAGGTATGAAACCCTTAAAATTGATGTAAATAAACTGTTGTGCTGAACTCTCAAGCTATTCTACTATAAGAATTGGGAAATATTTGTGAGCTTAATTTGGATTTTTCCAGCTATGATGGAACACTCACAAGCTTGAATTTTAAATATATCAATACCAACACTTCTACAACTATCAACCCATGATTAGTCTCATCTTCTTATCCTAGGAATTATTATTGCTTTTACAGTAGTTAGTTTCAGAAAGTAATCCTATGCAAAACTGAAGAATCTCTGATTACAAATACAAACACATGAACGACTTACAACCATTCATGTAGTGACTGTTTGAAATTACAACTGTACTAAAAAAGTGACTTATGATACTTTTTTACATTTATGACTGTTGCAGCATCCCCATGGTCACATGATCAAAATTTGGATGCTTGAACTGGTTCATATGTATCTCAAAATCATACGATCCACCTTTGCAACCTTCTGACAAGCAAAGTCCATGGGGAAATTAAATTCACTCAACAACCGTTGGGATGACCCATTGGATTCCCCATATCAAGCATAACATTTAACACAGCACAGTACTTAAGCAAAATGGTTCATCTGAGATCGCATATGTGGGACTGATTGTAGGGGTGACACCGAAATATAATTTTATCATATTTTATCTATATCTTAAATTATTATATTTTGTTCCAAGTTCATTTTAAATTGTATTTTATTCCAATTTCATTTTAAATTGCTTTTATCAAATTTTAGTAATAATTTTGCACTTTGATATGGCCCAAGGGCTAATCAATCAAACAATCAAGCAAGTAATTAATCAAGCAAGCAAGCAACCATGATACTAACTTTACAACTGTGATTCACAGTGAAACACAGTGAATTCACTGTGATTTGCAGTTATTCACTCAACAACTGTGGCAAGAAATGTTGTAAAATGGGGCAAAACTCACTTAACTATTGTCTTGCTTAGCAACAGAGACTTTGGGCTCAATTGTGGATGTACGTTGAGGACTAAATGTACCTAATTCTGCACAGGAACTAGATTTTATTCTAGAATATACAGTAAGCCATTTGAGGTGACTTTTAACAAAGGCGGAATGTTCACGTGATCACTTCCACTTCCTTGTCACAGAACTCTTCACTGATTCCTGAACAGTCTAAAATTGCTCCAGGTGAAAGAAATAAAAAAAATAATCTATTGTTAAGATATTTATGATTCAGGGTCATTTAAGGCTGCAGCAATTCTTTAACGTTTCCTTCTTAATTTTCTGATGGCTAAGCAATACTGGTAAGGTTTACATTAGATGTTAGTGTAAATAAAATCTTGTTGGTTGTAACCTGAGGATAAAATAAGTAGAGGGCAGATAAGATCTGCAAAAACGTTCTTCAAAAAGATTTAGGGACCTATCATGTCGGTACAAGAACAGGAGGCAGTTTTTCAGCAGTTCAATCCAACAACTACAGGCCAAATGGGCCTCTATTTCAAGCTCTCCTCCTTCTTTCGAACGTATCACTAGTTGTTCCAAAATAGATGGATGAATTTTGATTTCGTTGCAAGCGCGTGAGTCAGACTTTCATAGACGAACACAATACAGAAGCCTGATGATGGCAGATGAGATTCTGCCGAAACGTTGCTACAACTTTAAAAGCACAACTATAATGACGTGGGAAAATACCCAAACAAAGCTGAATACCATGCATGTGAGTACCCGCAAAAACTTAAGAATGAATATATATATATATATATATATACATACATATATATATATATATATATATATATATATATACATACATACATACATACATACATACATACATACATATACATATATGGATCTTTGGTTGTTAGGTTGTTTGGTTTTTCTCCCGTAAGATTCGAGTATCTAGGCAACGTTTGATGAAGTCTCATTCATCATCTTCAGGCTTTGTCTTGCTCTTGCTTCTCAGAGTGACTCTGAGAAGCAAGAGCCGAAGACAGAAGCCTGAAGATGATGAATGAGACTTCATCGAAAGCGTTGCCTAGATACTCGAATCTTACGTGGAGAAACCCGAACAACCAAAGATCCACATACAAATACCATGAGAACCTCAGAAAAAAATATAGATGATAGATAGATAGATAGATAGATAGATAGATAGATAGAGATAGATAGATAGATAGATAGAGAGAGAGAGAGAGAGAGAGAGAGAGAGAGAGAGAGAGAATAACTTTATTGTCACTTTGAATGTATACTAATCGGCATACATTTAAATGAAATTTTGTTTCATGCAGTTCTCAAAGGGTCACCACCTCCAATATACACTACATAAAGATGACAAAATAAATAAATACAGCATTATGTATACACCCACCTTTATTATATGACACAGAGAAACAACACAGTCTAGTTCAGATGTATATATGTGCATGGTGAGAAAAACGAATCCTGCAAGTTTACCAGACGAATGGCATAACCAACAAAGCTGCTGCAGAATCTGGCAGTCCTGCTGGAAATACTTCAAAACCTTCTCTCAGAGGGGAGCAACAGAAACAGACCGTGAAGTGGGTGTGCAGGGTCTCTAACAATGCCTTGAGCTCTAAGCATATAGCGCTTCCAGCGTGACACAGTACAATCTCCAGAATTCCCAGTCAGTGTGATAAAAAAAAATGAGACAGGAATATATCTAGGTTTGCTGAAACACATATCTATTGAAATTACATACATATTGGCATTTGACTTACAGAACCTAGAAGATATCTGGCAGTCTCTCCTCTTCTCACAAGAATTCTCAGTTGAGAAACTTGAGTTGTTTTAGCCAAATCAAAAAAGTGTTTGAGAAGTGACTTCAAAGAGGGGAGCTTCATGTATTGATTTCAAAGCAAACCCTGCCTTCTCTTTGTCCTGGTTTAAGAAACACCATGTTTGGATTCTTGATCATTTCAGAAGCAGCTAAACATTATGAAGGTATTGGTATTGCCATGGCAAGGAAAGAATTACTTTTTACCAATTTATATTACCCTTGTTGAGGTCATCCTTAACTATTAGAAGCTGAAAACATTCATACATGTCTTTTTCCTTTTTTTAATTGATATGAGTTCAGCACAGAAAGTAGTATCTACCTGATCTCAAAAAGAAAGAAAGAAAGAAAGAAAGAAAGAAAGAAAGAAAGAAAGAAAGAAAGAAAGAAAAGTGTTAAATCTGGGAGGACGGTTCAAGAACGGAGGCAAGACTCAGATAGCAACAACAGCTCTTTATTTGTGACTTCAGATCTGAGCAACTAACCCCAGCCGCAGCAGCCCCTTATATAGGGCTGGCTGCGGCTAGGCAGCCAATGAAAGCGATTTGAGTTTGCCGCTCTTGGCAGGGCCAATCGCAGCAGCCCGTTTACTGGCCAATCGCATCAGTCTATGGCGACCAATCACGATCGGCTTTCAGCGGGCCAATCAGATTTGCAGGCTACGAGCCTGCTAGTCCGGAACAAAACGAAAAGCTGATCAGGTTTGATCTGTTTGCACTTGAATGAGACACCATCAGGAAATCCCACAACTCTGGGCTAGGTTATATAGTAAAAAAAAAGATGAAGTATTGCAAGGGACTAGGTAGCGTTCCTGGTAGGAAAGACATTTCAGTGCTTAGTTCCTATACAGCGATAGGATTCTTTTTTTTTTTTATTACCGGTCCTGTGGGCGTGGCTTGGTGGGTGTTCCTTGCTGGGCATGGCAGGGGAAGGATACTGTAAAACCTCCATTCCCTCACCAATCCTGGGGGAAGGTTACTGCAAAAATCCCATTCCCTCCCCACCCCCTTAACCTGCTTTCCAGCTCCGTTCTCCTGTGCAGGGCAATAAAAGAAGACTGGGACTTGGGAGGCAGAGAATAGTTGGGGGCGGGGCCAGTCAGAGGTGGGATTTGCTGGTTCTCTGAATTACTCAAAATTTCTGCTACCAGTTCTCCAGAACTGGTCAGAACCTGCTGAATAGCACCTCTGTCCCTATTATTGTAAAGAAAGATCCCCAGAAGGGCCACCAAGCAACCTAAACCCTATGTGGAGCTGGTAGCACTCAGGTAGAATAAACTTTTTCCATTCCCCCATCTTCAAAAAGCAGCGTACAGCCAATTCACAATCATCTTCAAGGTTGCTGACCTCAAGCTGAGGATAAATGCTAAAGGAAGAGAAAGGAGAGTCCCCATGCCTGGGTGATCAGAGAAGGGGTGAGGCAGATTCCCAGCAAGGGAGAATAAGCTGCCCTGAAGCCCTGCAGTGCTGAAAGAAAGAAAGAAAGAAAGAAAGAAAGAAAGAAAGAAAGAAAGAAAGAAAGAAAGAAAGAAAGAAAGAAAGAAAGAAAGAAAGAAAGAAAGAAAGAAAGAAAAAGAGATTAGCTTTGATGCAATTTTGTATGCACTGCAATGGCTCCGTTAATAAGCCAACTGGAGTACTTGGTCTGATCCAGAATTAACTCCAAACCATTGCAAAGACCTCATAGGGAAACGCCCTGAACGTTAGAAATTGAACCAAATCTTCTGATGAGCAAAACTATGCTTAAGACTGAATTTTGGATTATTTTTTTTTTTTTTTTGCAGCAGTGCAAGATACCCCTTTGTGGGATTCATCCTGAGAAAAATGGCAAGCGAAGTAGGTGGGAAAGGATTATCTGTCTCCTGTATCCATTTCCTTGCCAACCCTCCCCCCTTGTTTTAAAGCACTCTGATAGTAATTTTTTGAAAATTTCCACTAGTTTTTAAAAAATTCATCTGTTCAATTATGATCATACCTCAACCTTCTGTTGTGAAGTGAAACATTTGTTAAGTGAATTTTGCCCCATTTTAAGATGCCTCAGTTGTTAAGCAAATGACGGCAGTTGATAAGTGAATAACACAGTCGTTAAGTGAACCTGGCTTCCCCATTGATTTTGCTTGTCAGATGGTCGCAAAAGGGGATCGCATGACCCCAGGATGTTGCAACAGTCATAAGTATGAACCAGTTTGCCAAGCATCTGAATTTTGGTCACATGATAATGGAAATGCTGTGAAGGTCGTAACTGTGAAAAAAACGGCCATAAGCAGGGGAGGGATGCTACTGGTTCTGCCCAGTTCTATAGAACCAGTACCTCTGAAGAGCAGCAGACACCAAACTGGTTCTGTGTCCGCTGCTGTTTGGCCCACCCACCCACCTGGGCTCTTACCTGCGCGGTAAGCTGAGGTTGAAAAAGCAGGGAAAAAGAGGCTTTTCAAATGCTGCGCACACGCACACTGCACTTTTCAGCTGCCTGGGAGGCATAGCTGATTTTTTTTTTTTTACACACATGCATGCGCACGAAACATAGTCACCGAACCGGTACTAACACCAGTTGAATCCCACCCCTGGTCATAAGTCATTTTTTACAGTGCCATTTTAACTTTGAACGGTCACTAAATGAACTATTGTAAGTCGAGGACTACCTATATTGATGAAGATGAATTTGTAAACTTCAAGCATGCTTGGATCAGGCAACTGGTTGGATCACTTTTAAAGGTTCTTAAGAGGGTTAAAGTCATTGCCCAGAAGATCATTGGTTGCCTTCTCCCCTCTTTGGAAGAGCTTTATAGCTCTTGCTGCCTTAAGAAAGTTCAAAACATTCTCAAAGATCCATCTCATTCTGGGAACTCTTTTTTTGAACTATTACCATCTGGCAGATGGTACAGAATAATAAAAACAAGGACAAATAGGTTGGAAAACAGCTTCTATCCCAGGGCAGTAGCTCTTTTGAATTCTACTGTATAGTGCAGTGTTGGTGTGGTGTCGAGGCTTTTTGGTTCAATGTGTGAAGCATGAAGGATGTGCGTTTGTGTTTATTTTCATGGTCATGATGAGCACTGAAGATGGTGTTTGATTTCGTTGTACGAGGTGCAATGACAATAAAGTAAACTAAACTAAATAAGCCCTCTGTCAACTCATAAAACATTTCTTTGCCTGTTTTAGTAGTTGCCATTAAAAAGGAAGGGAGGAGGAAGGAAATCTGGAATAGCAGTGCAGCAGTTTGAAATCAAAAGTACATTCCAACTCTTATCTTTAAAAGATTGTAACTAAACTACCAGAGCTTTTGCCCGCAGATATATTTAATTGGAGAAAGTGGATGATGACACCCAGCCTGTGAACGTGCTCAATTGGAGAATCTGGTTTATGAGAACCCTGGGGGTGGGTGGGGGAAACAGGGTCACAGGTGACTGTAAGTTACGTATGCCAGAGTTGGCTTCATACAGGTCAATGCCTATATGTCACCTCTAATAAATCCTTTGAAGTTGGTTGAAGTTTGGCTCGAGAATCGTGATTTAATTAGAGCGATTGCTGGAATCCTGACAGCCTCCTTATTTTGTGTTGGGCTGGTCATTCATGCTAAATTCTAAACATTCATCTTTATTTCTCTGATATTTGTTTAACCAAAAGTTCTGAGTGATGCTTTTGCTGTAGCAAAAGGGAATTTCATATACCTTTCTTTAATCGATTACATGCTAGACCTGTGAAGCCTATGAAGCAGTGTGAGAAAAAACAACAACCCACAAGCCCTTTGTTTTGGGAAATAATATTGCCATGCTACTTTATTTTGTTTGGTTTTAAATTGTGTCTGGGCTGTGAGCAATAATTTCACACATAACAAAACCAAAAACTCCCCAGCAATTATGCTTTTTCCCTTCCCCTTTGTAGTGTCATGGAAATCTCCCCCTCCTTCATATACCTTTGCCAGACACAAGAACAGGGTAAGAAAACATATTCTTGCCATTTCCTTAAGCTGAATGTGGGCACAGATTTGAAGACCTACTGGAGAGAACAGGACGTGCTCACTTTTGATACCTGGACCAAGACCAGCACACGAATAATGGAATGTTTGCTAGGTTGTCTCCTGAATAGGTCAGTACAAACATCAGTTATCTTAGGATAGGTGATCAGTTAAAAACTGGAGAGAAAAGACCAGGAACTTCTGCACCAGAGATAGTAACCTCTGAAACCAGCTTAGGGTGTCTTGGCAACTGAAATATCTAAACACGTGCTGCAACTAAGCAGCCATTCATGGGAGAAACCTCAACTATTCATTGATTGTGCTTATACATGCAAAGACAAACCTAACTAACCTAAAGAATTTTGTTCTGTTGTTAAGTATTGAAAAAGCTTGCAGTAGCAAAGTTTGACCTAGTTTACAACTTCTCCTAATGCCTATATTGAATGTGGTGCCCTCTGTTATCCGGCATCTTCTTTATTGACAGCCCATTTCATGATTAAGAGCAACTGCGTTCTCTTCGCTGATGATGTAAAGCTATTCAACACCACAGACAATACTTCTACCCTCCCAAAAGACCTTGACTATGTATCAGAATGGTCAAACAAATGGCAACTTCAAATCTCAACAAATAAATGCTCTGTCCTACATATTGGCAAAATATATATATATCAGAAAAAAAAATACAGGCTGAATAGTCAAGACCTTGTTGATGATCCAAACTCTGTCAAGGATCTTAGAGAACTCATCTCTAATGATCTAAGTGCTAGAGCCCACTGCAACTACATAGCCAAAAAGGCGTTAAGAGTTGTTAACCTAATCATACATAGCTTTTTCTCTGGTAATATCAGACTACTAACTAGAGCATACAAAACATTTGATAGACCAATACTCGAATACAGCTCATCAGTCTGGAACCCACATTATGTATCTGATATTAACACAGTTGAGAAAGTCCAGAAATATTTCACAAGAAGAGTTCTCCACTCCTCTACTCGTTGCAGAATACCTTATGCCACCAGACTTGAAATTCTAGACCTAGAAAACCTAGAGCTACGCCACCTTTGGTCCTATCTAAGTATAGTATATAAAATCATAAATTGCAATGTCCTACCTGTCAATGAATACTTCAGCTTCAATCATAACAACACAAGAGCAAACAATAGATACAAACTCAAGGTTAATCTCACCAAATTTGATTGCATGAAATACGACTTCAGCAACAGAGTGGTCAATGTCCGGAATACTCTACCTGACTCTGAGGTTTCTTCTCCAAACCCCAAAAACTTTAACCTTAGACTGTCTACTATTGACCTCACCCCTTTCCAAAGAGGTCTGTAGGGGGCATGCATAAGTGCACCAACGTGCCTACCATCCCTGTCCTATTGTTTCTTTTATTTTTTTAAATTTTTCTTATATGTATCCATGTATTCATAACTATGTTTTTTACTTATACCTATTACCTTGTAAGCAACTGACAAAAATAAATAAATAAAATAAATTAAATAAAGGTGTATCCCTGCTATTGTCAGCATTCCAAGTAACAACCTCCAGGGAAAAAGACTCCAAGAATATCATCTTCCCAAAGATTCATTTTATTAGACATGTCATATTGGCACATCCAGGGAAAACCTGAATCTGAGAGTTCTGGGTTTTCCCTAGCCCAAAGAAAACCCAAAATCCAACCGCTGCACCCAATCACCCAACTCATGATCCAATCATTACTTTGTTCCAATTGGAGACTACCCTCCAGTCACACCCCTCCAGGTGCAAAGTAATATGTCCTTGACTTTCTGAGAAAGAAATGTTGTTGCTAATCTTCCACCTCTCCTTGAAACCCCTCCTCCCAAATTCCCAGGCACTGAATGTGGCCAGCTCAGAAGCCTCAAAGAAAAATGGCTTCCCCAAGCTGACAGCTATCTGGGTTCATTTTACTTCCTGAACGTTTAGTTTGTCTAGATTTATAGGAGACTTTTATTTAGTGAGTTGATTTAATGCTATTAGATCAAACTACAATGAGATATACAGAAGCTAGAGCAAGGAGGGAAATAGTAAACAATCCTATGTTTGTATATTGCAAAAACAGAGTTGGTACAAGTGTAAGAGCAATTAAAATGCCAAGCTCACACCCTGAGAGGGATCACCAGTCAAGGAAGCATCTGCCAGACACAATCAGTCACCATTAAGACCATAAACCACTCTTCCAAAGCCAGTTCTAACTAAGGTACTTCAGATCCTGAGAGTTAAAAGGTGGAAAGTGATGTCTTGTCTCAATATTGTAAGCTTTACCAAGCATTGGTAGATTTAATTTCTTCCAAGGTAAAGCTTCACTTTTGGAATCTTGCCTACAATTGCCTCCTCAGAAGGTTGTTTACAAATCTAATGCTATTGATGTTCCATAAAATGATAACCTTTGCATGTAGATTTAGTTTAGTTAAGAGATCTATCATTTGAAACCCAGTTTGGTGTAGTGGAAACCAAGATACTATGAGTTCCAGCCCGGCCTTGGGTATGAAGCCACCTGGGTGGTCTCAGGCCAGCCACTTTGTCTCAGCCCTAGGAAGGAGGCAATGGCAAACCACTTCTGAAATACCTTGCCAAGAAAACTGCAGTGATTTATCCAGGCAGTCTCTGAGAATTGGACAGGATAGAATGGGAAAAAAACCCAATCTATTTAGGAAGCAGTGAATTCCCAGAATTCACATATAATTTAATGTAATTTTGAAGGCAAAGATAAGATGAAATAAGTGGTAGAATAAGTTCCAATATACTATAGGGCTAACAACAAATACACAATTTATTTATTAAACTATAAAATATTTCACTTTGTTTCAAGTTGAGGGCAATATCCCCTTTGTATCTCTAGATATCCCTGGTCTGGGCAGCACAACACTTTCAGAATTGGTTTGTTTTGAGAGAATTTAAGGTGCAAAATTGTAGAGGCATCTGTTTTACTTTTAACTGTCTCCAACTTCCATTTCAGCAGGCCATTTTTTCCTATGTTTGAAGAGGAACTGAGGAAGGGGCTGGAGGTTAACCCTAAACCTTGTGTCCATCTCTGCTCCTCGCTGTAACAAATGTCATCCCCCCAAAAACTTACACTATGCTTCCTAAGTCATTTATCAGCATAACCTCTACAAACACCTCTGTCATATTTTAGATGCATTGGGCAAATACTAGTATCTAGTAGTAGTAGTAGTAGTAGTAAATTGTGCAAAAGGTAAGAGAACATTCAAACAAATTCAGAATAAAGAAATTAACAGCTATCTCCCAGCCCACAAGATCACCTGCATTAGGTTAAACCTCCGTGATTGCTTTCATTTTGGCTTGGTCAGTGTCTCTATGAATTCCAGTTGATAAGCCACAGATTAGAGTAGACATCTTTGCAGCTGTTGAGTGTTATCATGTGTTGATGTGGTAACAAACATCCTAAATACATGCCACACTTCATTACCAAGATGTTAACACTGCATATATTTGATTTTGAGGTCCTGCAGACCCCGTTTTCATTTATGACTTGGGGTTCTGCCTGAACCTAGCCCTTTAAGTTTATTCAGCAAAATGTGATTCAATAAATTCCCAACCACTGGAAAGTTAAAAAAAAAATCCAAGAAGCTTCTGCCTTGGATCTGATTAAAAGCCAGAAGTTCAGTTATTCTACCCTAGCAGAGGGTTTTTCCCCCACCCCTTCCTCAAGTGAGGAAACAGGAAGGCTTGCTTGGGCAGAGAAGGATGTAGTGAAAAGAGCTGAGTTCCTGAAGAGAAGCTCAACAAAAATCCCCTTTATACTTTCTAACACAATGTAAGACTTTTAGAGATTGCTCAAATGTTTTATTGCTTGTTGATGAACTGGACTTTGCAAGCTCTATTGGGATACCACTTATATGTTTTTAAAACAGTTTTATTGTTTTTCTGAAATGGAACTTCTCTTGAGGATGTGGAGAGCTAGGTTTAGAAGCTAATGAAATAAAATCTCAAGGTTGTTATCATGAGATGGGTGAGGTATGGGATGATAGACATTCTGAGGTCAGAAGACAGCAGGGAACCTCGTAGGGGCAATGTAAGTGAAAACAAAGAAGGTTTTTCCAGTGAAATTACAGATTATTCAAATGGTATGCAGGACAAACACCTGCTAAAGACAATTATTGAGTTACAAAGATGATCCACTGTAATAAAAATAACTAAAGATGTCAAAATAAGAAAAATCAAGCAAAGAGATGAGATCTGTCATGAAAGAGATTGCTGGGGATTTTAACAAGAGATGTTTCTGTGAAATGGCAGAAGGAGAGGCGTTGGGATATTAGAAGCTGGGAGTGCCAGAAGATCTTTCATTATATTTTATTTGGAGCGAATGGACAAAATACTGGTGTAGATGAATAGCACATGGACAGCAGGAAAAATGAGAGATTCCTGGGAGGGTGCGACAAAAATAGCATGTTAGCATGGAAAGAGGTTATCAAGGGGCACATCAAGAATGCAGAAGAAAAAAGAAGACAAACTGGCCATCTAACTTGCTGAAGTATCATCATGATCGTCATCCCATGTTTTGAAAAAGGAAATCACCTTCCCACAAACGCATTCCAATTAAGATAGAGCCTATTCAGGAACCAAGGAATGTCAGAAAAGAAAAAAAGGATATTTGGAGAAGGCTGAGATGATTCATTGCAGGAAAACATGGCGGGAAGAAGGCTTATTTTTTAGGAACTGAGAGCATCGTGAACCACATGGCAGGCGGCATAAATTTGCATTTGATAGTTAATATGGATTACAATTGCAAAGAGCAATTGTAATTTAAAAAGAACTGTAATAATTCCTGGCAAGAGCTTTCCAAAAATAGAAGAATGGCATAAGCAGATGGCATAAGCAGCTACAACAATAGATAAATGAACTCAGCAACTTGTTCCGAATGTAGAGGTAGTTTTCAACTTACAGCGTAGTTTTGAAATTACAACAGCAGCAAACAAAGTGCCTTATGTGTGATCAGTTTTCACACAACCTTTACAGCATCCCAATCTTCATGTGATCAAAATTCAGGCACTTGGCAACTGACTCATATTTATGACGGTTTCAATGCCCGTGGTCATGGGATCCCCTCTGGCAAACTTCCATTGAGCAAAGTCAATGGGAGACTTAGATTCACTCAACAACTGTGTTCCTAACTTAACGTCTGCAGTGATTCACTTAATAATAGTGGCAAGAAAGGTTGTAAATTGGAGCAAAACTCACTTAACAACTGTCTTGGTTAGAAACAGAAAATTTTGGGCTCAGTTGTGGTCATAAGTCAAGGACCACCTGTATTTTAATAAATAAAGTCATCTCACTTCTCCTATTGTAGGTTTTAATGTACATCCACTTTGCTTTATGTGGTCCCTGTGTGAAATCTTAAATTATGAAGTTTAGGAATACATAAAGCCACTAGAGGGCAACAAATCCAAAGAATAAGTTTGTGACTGGATTCTTGCATATTAATAAAAGATTCTGCATTTTGGCCATTCACTTTTTTCTCCACCTATTTTTCATTATTTTAATCCAGGTAATCTTGTTCAAGTGAAAGGATGCTTTTTACACTCATATATGTAGTATTCAGTACTTAATAATCACATAAGAAATCATTTTCCGCTCATTTATTTTCTCAAACTATTAATTTGTTGAAAAATTATTGCATGATTTTTCCATGGCTTAACAAATACTAATTAAAATATAAATAATAAAAAAAAACATTGTACCAATAAAACATTAAGCCTATAAATTACTTGTTTATAGACCCACGTGTTAAAATGGCCAAAACATATAATGAAATATTTTACTAAATTATGAGAAACCAAAAAAAATTTATTTAATTAAAATAAAACTAAATTTAAAGGAATAGAATGGGCTTTGTCTGGAATCTAAAGGATAGTAATGAGGAAAGACCTTTTTGAAGAAAGTGGCCTGGCCTAAATACATATGAAAGATTTGGGGCTGTCATTGAAAGGCATCTTGACCCATCTGTAAGATCAGAGGTGGCATTCAGCAGGTGGCATCTGACCGGTTCTGGAGAACCGGTAGTGAAAATTTTGAGTAGTTCGGAGAACCGGCAAATACCACCTCTGACTGGCCCTGCCAGTCTGTCTATTCTCTGCCTCCCAAGTCCCAGCTGATTGGTTGGGTCTTCTTTTGTTGCCCTGCACAGGAGAACGGAGCTGGAAAGCAGGTTAATGGGGTGGGGAGAGAATGGGGATTTTGCAATATCCTTCCCCTGCCACGCCCACCAAGCATACCACGCCATGCCCACAGAACCGGTAGTAAAAAAAATTGAATCCCACCACTGGAATAGATGCATTATAGTTGTTGTTTTTTTTCAAATATGCAGTGTCAACTACTGGGACCACCCTTTCACTACATTGGCACCTGCTCCCTGGAACAGCACCCTCCCAGAGATCTACACAGCTGCTGCTCCAAAGACTGGCTGTGCTCCCAGACCTGGTGCTCTAGTGGGTGCTGAGCCCGTTGTTATGTCAGATGATTCCCAAACACACCTGGCTGTTTATTCCCCAGTTCTATAGGAAGTTGCCTAGAGTCGTTCGGTGTCAGGCAGCCTCTAAATTAAATAAGGAAGAAAGGACGAAACCAGGCAGGTTTTTTTTGAGAAGAATACACTGTCCTGCAGGCAAGAGCCCCATAAGGATGGCTTTATAGTACCATCTCACATTTAGAGTAGGTATGTGTAAATAGATAGCTAGACAGACAGACATGTTTTTTGCTATTCTATTCGATATTATGTTACTAGCTTTGCTCACTGAATCCCTTCAATGTTGTAGAAATACAAGCCCAGAATTTCCAGTCAATGTTCTCCTTGGTGGAAAATTACAGGAGTTGAAGTTTAACCCATCTCAGGGTGTGATCCCAATCCTGTTTTTGGTCCAGAAGAAGAGGGAAAAAAACCTATTCCCCTTTATGGTGAAAATGCACTAAGACACTGGCCTCATTACACTCAAGATTAATCTATTGGGGTGCGGGCCATCATACAGACATTGTGATTTGTAAACCACAATTTGTATCTTTTAAGATACTGTTTATAATAGGTGGGAACCAAGATGAAATGTCTTGTTCGTCTGACAGGAATGACAGCTCTGAACTGAAGATTAGGTTGGGCAGTTGTTTCACGTTATTCATGGCGTTGTAGTATTCTCAGCAGTTCTTAGACAGATCTCCAATTTTAAAGGTTGATAACTGGGGGAAGAAAACTAGCTTTCACACAGAGGTGGCATTCAGCAAGTTCTGACCAGTTCTGGAGAACCGGTAGTGGAATTTTGGAGTAGATCAGAGAACCGGCAAATACCACCTCTGACTGTCCCCGCCCCCATCTATTCTCTGCCTCCCAAGTCCCAGCTGATTGGATGGATCTTCTTTGGTTGCCCTGCACAGGAGAACGGAGCTGGAAAGCAGGTTAGTGGGGTGGGGAGGGAATGGAGATTTTGCAATATCCTTCCCCTGCCACACCCACCACGCCACGACCACCAAGCCACATCCACCAAGCCACGACCATCAAACCATGCCCACAGAACCAGTAGTAAAAATGTATTGAATCCCACCACTGCTTTCATATATAACTGGGCATAATAAAACAGGAATGAAAAAATATGCTGCTAGTCCATGTAGTCCTGTTTTCTGAATCCCAAGTCCAACTGAAAGCATCCAGTGATTCCAGACCTCCTGCTTTTAAAACGGCTGTCAGACTTAGGAACTGCTAAGAATTTCTGTAAACTTGTTAGGTCCTAGTTGCTGCCACTTCTACAACTGCTATCAGTTGATATGAATTCTGCAGTTCACTTATATCTTCATGAAGAATATTTTTTTCTGTTGAGCTTGATTATTTAGATCAACTATTCAATATTAGTTAATTAAAAATAGATTGCCTTTAATGTCACTTCTGCTGCAAGCATTGGACTGAGCTAGCATCATTCTTCCTATTCAGCAGTGTCTTGTCTGTATATCCCCAGACTGTCTCAAATCTTTAGAAATTGAGTATTTAATTGAAATAACTTTGTTGGGTCAAGTCAGATGGCTGTCACAGCCACACAATCAACCCTTGCTGCTTTTTTAAAAGCATCACATGAAAAAAGGAGCTAATTGCATTATTATGGCCATCCTGCGTAACAATACCTGGTTAGCTTTGAGATTAATTCTGAAGAATAATTCATGTATGCTATAAAGCAAAGATTAACAGCAATCTTAGTTTAATACAAGTAGTGGTTGATATGAAATTAAGCAAAGTGTAGTTCTGTAGTTGTAGTAAGAGGCATTGTGAAAGCTGTCATGGAATCAGATGTAGGTGTAAGCCTAATAAAGAATGAAAAAAAGCATAGATTGCATTGTAAATTTATGAAGAAGGATGATATTTTATGTTTTATGTTGTATGTTTTATGTGGTTTTGTTTGTTGTTAAAATAAAAACACTTTTTATAATAAAAAAAGAAAAAAGCATAGACAATCACTCACACTTTGTATTACTGAAACAATAGCTAAGAAAGAACAAGCAATGCTTGGCACACAAACTGGTATGAAGAGCATTTTCTGGTACAGTTTCTATTAACTTGTCAAAATACCGCAGTGCATAATTCAACTTGGGAAAGGGAGGGTGAAAGTGGAAACAATTTTAGAAGCAAAGAACACCAAGGCAGAAATAACATTCAGGAAAATCATTCCTTAATCTAAATATTCTGGCAGGAATGAAACATGGCTGTATGCACTCAACACCTCAAACTCACTAATTGGACATCGAGGATATAAGTGAGATATTGGCCTACAAACCTTTGGCTTGTTAATTGGGTTGACCCTTTATTATCTTCCTTCCAAAGATAATAATGTTTATCTACAGGTAGTAGAAAGCCATTCCAACTGTTCATTTTTTCTAGTTAGTTAGCAAATTTGTTTATTAAGAAGAGAAATATTCTGTTTCTCTTAAGCTGGAACGTAACTGGGAAGCCAGATGCCCTGTTTAGCTGAAATCACAGCATGGACTTTCAGGTTTACTAATTAAACAATTATATACATAAATTAATTAAATCTCATAGTGTTTGACATAAAAGGATTTTTGAATTCCAAATAATGTGGGTTTTTAAAAATTCACATCCCAGTTTGCAGTACTCAAAATGAGCTGGAATTGTAAATATTCTGCACAAAGTACTTTAAATTATAAAGGTGTCTATGATTTGGTGATTGAAGAAGTTCTCAAGATTAGAAGGCCATTAAATCCAATAAAACATTGTTAAAAGGAAAAAAAAAAAGGTATTTTCACCCGTAAAGTCATGTATTGAACTTTTCTTTTTAAGACCAGAATGCCCTCATCTGCTATTGGAGTTTTCTGGAATATCAGAGAAGTTATCATGGATTTTATTGAGAGGGAGTTGGCAGAATCCACCAAATTCATAACATCAAGAGCCAATTTGGTCTAGTGGTTAAAGCACCAGAGTAGAAAATAGGAATCAGGAGTTTTAGGCATGAAAGCCAGCTGGGTGACTTTGGGCCAGTCACTTACTCTCAGCCCAACCTATCTCACAGGATTGTCCCAAAGGTGCTTTTTCAAGAGGCAACTGGACTTTCTGGTTTTTCTTTGAAGATGTTTTGTCTCTCGTCTAAGAAGCTTTTTCAGCTTCTTGATGAATGATGGTAGGGAATGGAAAGATTTATACTCCTTGCAGACAGCTAGTCATTTGCATTCTTTTAGTGAGTTGCTGAGGCCACCTGGAGGTTTATCTATGTCCTCAGGGTCACCTGAGTAGTGCAAATGGGGGTGGAGCCTTCTGGGAACCATGAAAGGACTGTGTTATAGACTGGAGATAGAAGATGTTGTATTTTCCCCCCTCTGTTGAAAGAATGCTGTTCAAGAAAAAACAAACAAACCAGAAAGTCCAGTTGCCTCTTTTTTTTTTAAACAAATTTTATTCAGTTTTTCACATTAAAAACAAAAATCTCTTTTTAGTGGACAACATATTTCCGGGTCATCACCTTTACATACAAATATGACAGCATTTATACATTCATATATGCATACTTAATTCTATTATTACCTTTTCCATTCCAAATTTTCAGTAAGGAGAGAAACACATTAATTCTAGCCTCTTTCAATCTCAGTCCCTGCAGAATCCCCTTTTTAATTCATCTTTTTGTTTCATTTCAATTATTTCAAATATAATCCTTTAATATTTATTTTAAAAATAAAGATAAACAATATGTGCTTGTCTAATAATAATAATAATAAAAATAAAAAGGTTACCAATGTCTCTCCTTGCTTTTAATAGTCTATATTAACTTATTAATTTAGTTGGTTCTTTAGTCTGTCATATTCCCTTTCCATTACACATTCTTTTTATAAATTCTAGATTAATACAAATTTTAACACTAAAGAAAAAAAAAGTATAGGTTTCCCCGCTTTTACTGCTTTGAGTGTGACACCTCAATGATTAAAATATACCTTTATTCCCCCATCTTGATTCCCAATAAACGATTATTTTTAAGAAGTTACAATAATAATCATTACATCTTTTCATTTGGATTTCGCAACATACTTTCCCTCCTTAATTTTTAATAAGAGTTATCAGTATCTATATTACCCTATTTTCTAAATATTTTTAATTGCAGAAATATTCTTATTACCCCTTGTCACCCTGCAGAATCCCCTTTTTAATTCATCAACCATTATCTCTGAAAAAGCAATTTCTTTTCAACATTTTACTACTTCCGTAATTCTTTATTTCATGCACCTGTTTCTTACAGCTTCTCCTCCCCCTCTTTTCCCCATATCTTTTCTCATTCCAGTTTATACCCCTCTCTTTCTTCATATCTTCCTTTCCCCTTTTCTGCTGGGTCTTTCTGTCTTTCCCGACTTCACAGGTATTCCCCCTTTTGATTGCCTTCTTAAATCTCAACTTTTTAACCTTTCTTCTTTCTCCACTTCTTTGTAGTGTTCTTTGTGTTAATTGTCTATTTAAAATGTCTTCTCCTTGAGTCGACTCCTCCTCCTCTGAAAATCTTTCTTCTTGTTCTTCAATCACCATTTCCATTTTTTTCTAACACAGAGCAAAGTGATTCGCCTCTTTCATGTAGTAATTCTCTCATATTTTTAAGTTCCATTTTTAATTCCTGAAGAGATATCATCATTACACACTCTTATATTTTATGATCGTTAAAGTCCACACAAAAAAAAACCCCACTTTACTTTCCTCCTTTCTTCTTTCAATCTTCTAAAGTTCTCAATTATTCCAGCCCAGGGTCTATACCAAAAACATCAATCAATCCCACAGTCAGTCTTTCCTTGCTTTTTCCTTTATTCTGGTTCTGCTTCCACTTTCTAAGATTCTTACTTTATTTCAATATTTCTTTAATGTTATATCCACACAAGTACATTCAGAAACAGGATGCTTTCCATTTTGTTTGAACTCAAGTTTTTGTCAAAAGGTGGCACTCTCCATTATACAAAGTCTTCACCTTTTCCCCCTATTTTTTTATTTAGGGTTTTTCGAACCTCAATATTCCAGCACAGTCCAGTCTCCAATTTGTAAACTTTATTATTATTATTTTTTGACAATCTTAAGTCCAGCTTTATTTTATGCCTGTTTATTCCCAAAACATTTTAGTCCAATTTAGTTAAATCTTTAGTTCCAGCTTCTTCCTTTCCCGGTTCGAAGCCCCGCGTAGCTGTCAAAAATATTTTCTTTTTTTCCCCTGTCCCTTTGTAATTTCACTGCTCACTTTTCTTTTCTTAAAAATTCCATGTTACCTTAATCCCGGGGTACTTTTGTTTAGTTGTATTGCCCAGTTGTCCTGGTTCAGATGTTATCCAGCTCTTCCTTCCCTCCTGCACAAATCTTAATCCAGCTGAGTCCTCCTCTTCAGGGTGGCCATTTTAAACCACCGCTGCAGTCATCTTCAGGGGGGAAAAAGACCAAGACTAGGGGGGGAGATGCACTCCCCTCAACCTGTTTTGCAGCTTCCCCTTACTCCGCCGCCCTCCAAGGCAGCTTCAGCCCCTAATTGTAATGATCGGGACTCTCCAACGAAAGAGCACGGACCATAGCCGCAGAGAGTCATGATCTACGGTCCTTCAGCGAGGAGGCTCCACCTTCTTTGTCCAGTTGCCTCTTGAAAAAGCACCTTTGGGACAACTGCAACCTGGATGAGTGAGAATCTCCACAGACAGATAACAGAGAGTGTTGTTGTGGAGAAAGTAGGAGAAGGAAGTTGTGTTGGATATATTTGTCACCTTGAGTTATTTGTAAAAATAATAAAAGGGGTTACAAATAGACCCTGTATATTTAATGGCTTTTTGAAATTAGCTATACCAAGAGAAACAATCCTTAATAATGATCTGATGAATAATTGTTTCTAAATTACTCCCCAATCATTGTTCACTATTAGAAAAGTCCTGACCAGCTGGTGAAGTGAACCAAAAACTAAACAGAAGCTTTTGATGGGTAGACGTGGGAATGTAAGGAAAATTTCTGGCTAGGGAAAACCTGATTGTAGAGGAGGTGCAATTTCAGTGAGAGAATCTGACAGGCATAGCTGATTCAGGAATAAATAGCTTTTATTGTATGAGGAAGAAATTTAATGATCCATTAAGAATCACCATGACTAGTACCAAATACACACACACCACATGCACGCACGCACACACACACACACACACTTTTGGGAAAGCAACAGTCACTGTTACATAATTTAACTAGTTGTAGCTCTCAAGACTTAAATCTTCGAGATAGTTTCACCTAATGTCTCATAACATTTCTAATCATACTTTCAAGTCCTAATTCTAAAGCAGATAATGAAATAAGGAGCATTTTAGTCAGGAAAAAAAAGCCTCGGTGTCATTAAAATTATTTTATGGATGCTAGTTCTCAGCACCCAGAGGCAAAAGCACTAGAATAAGATTAATTTCAGTTTTGTGCCAATGCCTCTTATTTCAGCATGGCCACTTAATTAATACCTAGCCCAATTCAAATGAAGTTTCCGTTTGTTTTGTTTTTTAAGTCAGGTTTGGAATGTATTTGCTGGAATTAATTCCTTAATGAGCCATCTAATCCTGTTGCTTAGTTTGGGACAAATTGTGCAGAACAAGTCTGAGCTTGATTTTTCTGCCTTCTGCACAGAGGTGGATTTGAAGCTGTACAGATGCAGATAGATAACTCAACAAGACGTCCATAAAAAATTACATTTATTTGTTCATCAGGTATCCTCATAACTCACGTTTGTGATGAAGTTCTTCTTTAATGACCAATCCTTTGTATATCTGCCTTGTAGTAAAAGATGGTTATCTCCTAACCCATCTTGTAGCGATAGAAAGCAGCTTCCTTGAATTAGGGAGTTCAGGCAAAAGTGAGGGAAACTCCCCCAACCCATCAAGGGTCAAATTAGTGACCAATCAGGATTACAGATGTGGTCACATGACATGAACTACATTTCCCAGGATACCTTTAACTACATTTACCATGATGCATTCCCTTAAGGGGACAGCTCATAATTCCTAAGTAACTATCCAATTCCCATAGACTGGCTGGGACAGCACATTGATTATATGAGAAGCTGGAAAGGAAAGGAAAAAAAAGGAATGTATGAGATTCAGCAATGTCACGCAGTTCAAATTCAGCTTAGAAACTTAGTTAGAAGTTTGCTTAGAAACAGAGTATATGGCGAGCATTTCTCCTACACCAGTATTTCTCAACCTTGGCAATTTGAAGATGTGTGGAATCTCCTTCCAGAATTCCTGAACCAGCTGGCTGGCTGGGAAATTTGGGAGCTGAAGTCCATATATCTTAAAAGTTGCCAAGGTTGAGAAATATTATCCTACCCTATAAGGGTAATTGTCATCCCTGGTCCAATATTTAGGAATAGACAAGTGTGTATTCTCACCATCATTAGGTGCAGTGGATTTGAAGAGAATCAGACACAAGCAATTTTAGATACTGCAACTATATGGTCACAATAAAATCTGAATTAGTGTGTAAGGCTTTGCCTTAAACATGTGGCAAAGAATGAGGATCCTGGCATTTGAGGGTTAACTTAAATCTTTTTCTCTAAACTTACTGCCCATGTCTGTGCCAAGGCTTAGAGTTGCTTGGGGTGATGGCTTAGGCCAGTGGTCTCCAAACTTGGCAACTTGAAGACTTGTGGACTTCAACTCCCAAATTTCCCAGCCAGCCAGCTGGTTCAGGAATTCAGGAGTTGAAGTCCACAAGTCTTAAAATTGCTAAGTTTGGAGACCTCTGGTGTAGGCATTCGGCTACTGTCAAATGCTTCAGTGAACCGGCATGGTTGATGACCATACATTGTTTAGAAGCATTTACCTGAGAAGGTACCATTAATACTGAGACTTGCAGTAAAGACTTGGGCAAAGGTCTTTCTTACACAGAGCATTATACAACAGTGCAAATAGAGAGGTGAAAAGTTCTGAGCTTTTTGGCTTTTCAGCTTTGGAGGAACAACATTGGAAAGGCTTATGACACCCATGATAGCTCTTAAAACCTCCAATGTCTCTAAATTGCCTCATTTTATGGTGTTTTTTAAAATAAAAATATTGTCAGGATCAAAATGGGTCTCCATTTTGTATATATATATATATATATATATATATATGTATGTATTAAAGTCTTGAGTTCTCATTTCTTTTGGAAACCTACATCAGGGTTCATCCTTCTGAACCAATGGGCCATTTCAAAATGACGTATAATTCCAGGAACAGTTTGCTTATCATTGTCACTTGAAAAACAGTAGACAAAGTCCACCGTCCCTGTTTTTGGATTCTATGAAAACATCATCTCATGCGTTAATATAGTTAATCAGATATTACATCTTAAGATAAAAGGTGCACAAAATAACTGTCCATAGAAAGCTACAAGGTTCTGGCCAATTTGGGCAATAGAACATCATGTGAGAGTTCCATGTTTTCACATCACCACTTTTAGCAGTGAGAAATTATCACACCAGAAGTCATATACCCTTATGCAACATATATCTCATAAAGCTGTGTCCTGAATATGCAATCCAATCCAGACCATATCTTATTGATCTGAATAAAATAATAATATTTTTATTCTACTCTGTCTAAAACTTAAAAATATACTTTCCGATATTGGCCTATTTCCTTTTAATTTCTATAAAGCTATTGAATGTAAAGCAACAACCATTAAAATGGATTCATATTATTAGGAAGATGAACCATCAAATTCAACTATTCATTTTTCCATGGTGATCTATGATTGAATAAAGATTGGATGACAATGATTCATTTTTCTAACACTGACTGTCTCATTGCTCCAAGAAAAATTTTCAGCCCGGTTTTTTAAAAAGTGACATTTTGTCCACAGTTCCCTAAATATACCTATTTTTGTATGCATTTTTCCATACAAATTTAAAGGTTTGTGGATACTATATTTGTCAATATAATTTAATGCATTTTAATGCACTAATTCTTTACTGTTTATTGACTATTGCAAAATCAGAAATGTATGGAATTCAGCAGATAACTGCATTCTGATCCCTTTAGGGCAAGGCTAACCTCTGGCCCATGGGCTGGATGTGTCACTTGACGGCCATGTCCACACCCAGTTTAGTGAAGGGAAAAAAAGTCCCGATACATCATGTGATGCCACTGTGACACGTGAGTTTGATACCCCGGCTTTAGGGAGTTTAAATAAGATAAGATTGCCTCCAGTAGGAATGAGACACGTTTCTCTCTGCTTCATATATTACAACTATATTTACCTAGAATATTTGGAACATCTCTCAGTATTACATTGGGAAAAGAGGTTTGGGAATACTTGGTGGTTATTTCAAAAATCAACAAAACCTCTAAAATGTATATATATATATATTGGGATAACATGTGAATTGCGCCATTTCTAAACTGTATATTACATGACCTAAAATGGACACCTAACATAAAAAACGTCATCAAAAAAAGTACAAAAAAGAATGTTCTTTTGCGCCAACTCAAAAAGCTCAAACTGCCCAAGGAGCTGCTGATCCAGTTCTATAGAGGAATTATTGAGTCTGTCATCTGCACCTCTATAACTGTCTGGTTTGGTTCTGCAATCCAACAAGACAGACACAGCCTCCAGAGAGTAATTAGGACTGCAGAAAAAACAATTACTACCAACCTGCCTTCCATCAAGGACCTGTATACAACACGAGTCAAAAAGAGGGCTGTGAAAATATTTTTACATTTTACATTTTACTTGATTTGTTAATCGCTTACAAGATACAGGTATAAGAATAAATATAGTTTTGAATACATGAAATAGATACTTATAAGAAAAATAAAAAATAGGACAGGGATGATAGGCATGATTGCCTGGCTTATGCACACCCCCTACAGGCCTCTTAGGAAGGGGGTGAGGTCAATAGTAGACAGTCTGAGGTTAAAGTTTTGGGGGTTTGGGGAAGAGTCAGGTACAGTATTCCAAACATTGACCACTCTGTTGCTGAAGTCGTATTTTCTGCAATCAAGTTTGGTGCAGTTAACCTTGAGTTTGTATCTATTGTGTGCTCTTGTATTTCTATGATTGAAGCTGAAGTATTCATTTGCAGGTAGGACATTGCAATGTATGATTTTATATACTATATTTAGATCGGATGGAGGCGGTGTAGTTCTAGATTTTCTAGGTCTAGAGTTTCATGTCTGGTGGCATAAGGTATTCTGCAATGAGTAGAGGAGCGGAGAACTCTTCTTGTGAAATATTTCTGGACTTTTTCAATTATGTTAATATCAGATACATGATATGGGTTCCAGACTGATGAGCTGTATTCAAGTATAGGTCTAGCAAATGTTTTGTATGATCTAGTTATAGTGTGATATTACCAGAGAAGAAGCTACGTAGGATTAGATTAACAACTCTTAATGCCTTTTTAGCTTTGTAGTTACAGTGGGCTCTAGCACTTAGATCATTAGAGATGAGTACTCCAAGGTCCTTGACAAAGTTTGGATCCTCAACAAGGTCTTAACTATTTAGCTTGTATTTTATTTTCTGTTTTTTTCTGCCAATATTTAAGACAGAGCATTTATTTGTTGAGATTTGAAGTTGCCATTCAATTGACCATTCTGATACATAGTCAAGGTCTTTTTGAAGGGTAGTAGTATTGTCTGTGGTGTTGAGTAGCTTTACATCATCAGCGAAGAGAACGCAGTTGCTCTTAATATGATCACAGAGGTCATTTATGTAGAGTATTTACAGACCCCTCACATCCTGGACATAAACTATTTAAACTCCTACCCTCAAAACGACACTATAGAGCCCTGCACACCAGAACAACTAGACACAAGGACAGTTTCCCCCTGAAAGCCATCACTCTGCTCAACAAATAATTTCCTCAACACTGTTCAAGTATTACAAAGTCTGCGCTACTATTACTATTAACCTTCTCATTTCTCCTTATCACCCATCCCCTCCCACTTGTGATTGTATGACTGTAACTTTGTCACTTGTATCCTTATGATTTATACTGACTGTTTCCTAGTATGATTTGATTGCTTATTGTACCCTATGACTATCATTAAGTGTTGTATCTTATGATTCTTGACTCTTTATGAAAGTGTCTTTTCTTTTATGTATACTGAGAGTATTTGCACCAAGACAAATTTCTTGTGTTTTCAACCACACTTGGCCAATAAAGAATTCTATTCTATTCTATTTATCCTGTTAAAAATTCTCTCTAGCCTCCTGTAACATCCAAATATGCTACATATTTTATTGTGCATATGTAATTATTACACATACATACACACTTACACACTGACTAACTGACTGAGTGACTAACTCACATAGAACTAATTTTGTTTATTCCAATAAACATTCTGTCCTCACATATTATTCACCATCTTTATAGAATGAGACCTCCAAATTGCCTTCTAACGATGTTATTCTAATTCTGGAAGGAAAACACTCCAGTCCAATTCAAAAAGAAGACATAAATTATTGCATAAGAGCCCTCTCTGAAATTCCAATGGGTCAAGGGGCTAACTTGGTTCTTGAACTGAGGAGAAATTAATCTCTTGTTTATTCATGAAACGTGTAACCTCTCCTTCCTCCGAAAATTGCTGAGCAAGATGTCTTTCCTTTATTGTGGAAACTGTTACTATATTGGAAAATCAGAAACAATGGCAGCAATTATGAGACTTGTGTATCTGCAATCCATTTCTGCTGCTGTTTTTCCATATTATTCCAGAATCAGAAAGCATCTAATATATCTCTGAACTCGCCCATAGCTAGCTTTACAGAAAATGACATACAGCTTAATTTTGTAACATAGATCAATCAAGTACATTGCCCCAGAAATGACTGAGTACATAGAGGCGTTTGTAAGCCTTTGAGGGATGTGAAGAAGTGAAGTAGAAAGCATTATTTCTATCCAAAATAATAGAAATAAAACCATAGCTCTGCTGAATTAGTCAAAACCAGTTTTTACTCAAGTAGAAGCAGGACAGTGTGATAGAGTTAAGGAAATTAGACAGGTACCAGCTTAACCCGGAACTAATAAGATAACTTCGAACAGCCAATCAGTCTCAAGGAACTGTTACGATGTTGATAAAATCTCCATCTGTGTTGTCTGGGCCCGCTAGATGAATAGTGAGATATTTACTTATTCATTATTATTAACTTTACAGTTTACTATTAATTTAACTTACAGTGTATGTACTATAACTTTATTTTTATTTTTTTTAATAATAATTTTTATTGAACTTTTCTACACTTTAAAAACTCATATAAACAATCGTTGCAGTATTGTGACTTCAACTTTTCCATTTGGGTTAATATACATATTTACATATATACATCAATTTTTATTCCTACTGTCCAACCACTTGTACCACTTCTACCAGAGCATATAGTATTCCTTATCTTCTCTATGTTGCAATTCTAATGTGAATTTGGCCATTTCTGCACAATCCATTATTTTCTTTATTATCATACTATGGGGTGGGTGGGGGTGGGGGTATCTAATTTCCAACACTGTGCATAAGCGATTCTTGCTGCTGTCAGTATATGCATTACAATATATTTAATTTCTTTCTTAAATACTCCTCTTATTATTCCTAGGAGAAACATTTCAGGTTTGAGTTCTATTTGCATGCCTGTAATTTCCTGCAACCATTTCCTTATTTTGTTCCAATATTTTCTTGCTTTAGGGCAAGACCACCACATATGATAGAAGGTACCTTGTTTGTATTTAGATCTCCAGCATTCTGGACTCATGTTTGGGTAGATTTTGGCCAATCTTACCGGTGCTAGATGCCAACAATAAACCATTTTATAAAGGTTTGCCTAATAGGCAGCAGCTTATAACTTACAGATTATAATTTATAGCTTAATTTACAGTGTATGTACCATAACTTTCAAAGAAAGAAAAAAATGCTGCACATTTCTTCATGATGTGGATTTATATACATAATTCATTCCCACAGGCTTGTATTTAAGAGTACATATAAATGTTTGGTTACGTCCAACATGGATATTCTCACCTAACTAACAAAAAGTCCATTGTGATAAGGCAGAATGTGATAGAGAAACAGTAGAAACCTTTGGAAATAGCATCAGGTCCAATACATAGGAAGTGCCAAGAATGGAAGCCTATGGATTCGACGTGGGTTTCTTTCCTAGATGTTTGGGTCCCTTGAGTCAGAGAAAGGCCACAAACATTGCCATTTTAAGGTTGTCCCCAGACCCCCCCCTCCCTTTACTCATGGGCTGAAATGGAAAGGAAAGATTTTCTTCGGGAAAACTCCCAACACGTGGCCTATCTACAGTATGTTGCTGGTTATCCCATTCCATGCAGAGTTTATCATCTTCATGCAACATATGCTATTGTTAATCTTATGCTGAGTAAAGAAAACCCTAATGGGGACAAAACTGATTAAAATCTATCCTCATTTTGATAGATCTCTCTGTTTGGATGTAGTAGAATATATTTTTAATAACTGTAGCTTTTAACTGTTCTCAAATTGGTTTTAATGGTGGAACGTTGCGATGTTTACTTCCACTTTAACTGTGCATGGAGGTGAGATGGGTAGCCATACTCAATAAACCAACCAACCAACCAACCAACCAACCAACCAACCAACCAACCAAGGAATTTATATATGCAGATACTCATGATAAGTACTTTGCAAATTAATCATTTGATTGATAGTTGAACTTTTCTCCAAGAGTTGAAGAATATGTTTAGACTGTAGCTCTCCCTTTTCCTACAGGTAGTTGTTGACTTACAACAGTTCATTTAGTCACTGTTTGAAGTTATGATGGCAGTGATAGTTTTTCACACGTACAACCTTAGCAGCATCCTCATGGTCATCTGATCAAAATTCAGATGCTTGGCAGCTGACTTATATTTCAATCAGAAATTATCAGAATAGAGCTGGAAGGGACCTTGGAGGTCTTCTAGTCCAGCCCCTGCTCAAGCAGGAGATCCTATACCACTGACCTCCTCTTCTTTGTGGCAGCCTTTCAAATACTGGAAGAGTGCTATCATGTCCCCCCTAGTCCTTCTTTTCTCTAGACTAGCCAAACCCAAATCCTGCAACCGTTTTAGTCTCCAGACCTTTAATATCTTGCTCTTCTTTACATTTTTTCCAAAGTCTCAACATTTTTTTTGTAATGTGTTAACCAAAACTGGGTGCAGTATTCCAGGTGTGGCCTTACTAAAGCTTTATAAAGCAGTATTAATACTTCATGTGATTTTGATTCTATGCCTCTGTTTATACAACCGAGGCAGTTGCAATGTCCTGGGGTCATGTGATCATCTTTGTACCCTTCTGAAAAGCAAAGCCAATGGGAAAGCCAGATTCATTGAACAACCATTTTACTAACTTAACAACTACAGTGTTTCACTTAACAACTGTGGCAAGAAAGGTCATAAAATGAGGCAAGACACCCTTAACAAATGTCTCACTTAGCAACAGAAATACAGGACTACCTGTATTTTCTCCACTACAACAATCCTGTGAAACGCATTGACTTGAGAAAGGAAAGTTGATTTACATCTTCTATTTCATGTCATAGCATTTTCTGATTCACTACATGGCCTTGACAAAGTCAGTTCTTATCTACAAAAGCAATTAATAATTGTAATTATGTCAAATGTTAAAGTGCCATAGGATTGTTGGATTCATGAAATGACAACTCTTTATCAGTAGTATGGCAATATGATGATTACAGAACAAACATGTTATGTCCTCCAACGACTCTTTTAATGCAATGAAAGGGTTCAAATGTTTCAAGCAATGAGTTTCCATTCTTTTTTTTCTTGGTTCCATTCTGTTGAAGGTTCATGAAAGCACCTGTCCTAATGTATTCTCAGTGGTAATCTAGTTTATTGTACTAACATTTTTTCAAAGACGACTACTGTGCAATGATTGGTGGAGCAATTCTAAAGCCTTGAACGAATCTATGTGAGATTATGCACATGCATTCTGGAATCTTTTTCCAGAAGGAGCCCTTTGGAGGAATGTGATTTTTCCTTTTAAACTGCAATGTGCTTCTACTACAGCTACCTGTATTTTTGTTGGTACATTTTAGCTGCTATATGCATTTGTGAAGCTATGCAACTATAATAGGGTGCCTGGAACTGAATAGGTTTACATTTGAATCCCAGAGCAGTAAAATAGAAAATACACAGTTGTAATGTAATAGATCAAGAGATTAAATATGCTTTTCCTTTACGGGAGAAATTATAAACGTTAGTAGACAACAGGTGATCCTTTGGGTCCTCATTTCAGAGGTATTTCCTTAGCAGATTCCTCAATGCCTTCAACAATGGCAGAGGTTCTAAAACACCTGAAAAGTTCCTAAAATTTCAGGGAGTTCTTCAGACATGTATTGCCTTGAAATTAGCCCTTGTTCAACTGCATAAGACAGTCAAACATCAGGAGTTGATTACAGAAAATGTTTGATGACACCTGGTACTATTCATAAAATGTTTAATGATAGTTTTATATCATGAAATGATTTATAAGATTTGCCAAATTTCAATTCCACAGAGTTATGGGGCCTGGATTTGGAATAGATTCTGTACATTTTTTGGTTCAAAAATCGTTGCCCTATGCTGCGTTGTTTTTCCCAGTTAAAGATTATGAGAACAAAATATTTAATAGTAGATAAATTGTTAGTAATAATAGTGATAAAACAGTCTGGAAATCAGCTTCTGTTCCCTGCAGAGCTCTCTCCTGCTCCAAACCTACAAATATCAGGGCACCAATAAAAACCACCATTGGTTCCTAGACATCCATGCTCCGTTTATTTATGAGCCCCTCAAGTGTTGGAGGACTATCCGCCACTGCTCGGTAGCTTACCCTCTATGCTGAAGATAGTCAGATGAGGCCTACAGTGGAAAGCACCCATCGCGTTTCCTGCACAGTTCATCCAGAGGCCTTGAAAGACCCAAGTTGCCGTTATCACCGAAGTTGCTCGGCTGGTGACTTTCCATTCGTTTGAGGCCGTGGCGGCGATAATTGCTCCTATCCCACAGAAACAGAAAAGGAAAGCAACAATTTGTATTCCCGACATGTTCCACGGATGCCAATCAACTTCCAGTGGCTTATTCTGTTGCAACAGGGAGCAGCAAGCCCGTGTGCCTGTCTAGTATAACATTACCACATTACATGAGAACAAGTGTTCAATGAGTGGCAAGGCCAATGTAAATGCAGTCATTCTTCATATCTGACTGATATCCAACGCCACAAGCCAAGTACCTCTGTGAGACAATGAATACAAAATGCTGGGATCCTTCCGCTGTAGCCCCCAATTTAAAATGTAGCATAATTAATTTGTAATTCTGGAATGTTATTCTTTAATATTTTTCTGTTTTTTGTATCCTAGCCTTCAGTTAATGCTTAATATTTTTTTGTTAATCTGAAACACAACACATTTCTAACTAAAAAAAAGAAAGAAATAGGTGCAGAGTCCAAAGGGAACTTTTAGCATTTGGCATTTGTTTGGCCTAATGTGTTTAAATATTTTTTAATAGAAGGCTTTGTAAGCCAAAGCTTACATAAAAGAAGTTCTGCGAGGTTGCACCTATCAAACTCAGGACACTGTTGCAGGTGGAAATCCTATACTGAAGATAGGTAGAATCATAGGGCTGTCTGGTATGGACCTTGTAAGTCTTCTAATCCAACCCTTTGCCCAAGGCAGGAGTCTATCTACCATCCTAGAGGCAGAGGTGGTATTTAGCAGGTTCTGACCAGTTCTGGAGAACCGGTAGCGGAAATTTTGAGTAGATCAGAGAACCGGCAAATACCACCTCTGACTGGCCCTGCCCCCATCTATTCTCTGCCTCCCGAGTCACAGATGATCAGCTGGGTCTTCTTTTGTTGCTCTGCACAGGAGAACAGAACTGGAAAGCAGGTTAGTGGGATGGGGAAGGAATGGAGATTTTGCAGTAACCTTTTTCTGCCGTGCCCACCAAGCCACGCCCGCAGAACCAGTAATAAAATTATTTGAATCTCACCACTGCTTAGAGCAGGTGTCAGCAAGCTATGGCTCTGGAGCCACATGCGGCTCTTTGGGCCCTCTGCTGTGGCTCCCTGTTGTGTGATCCCACCACTGGCTGGCCCGCCCCTCGCCCTCCCCTCCCAGTCACTCCTCACCTGGCCTGAGAAGGTAAAACACAAAAAACAGAAAGAGAAGGAGGGATGGAGGGAGGGAGACCCATTTCCCACAGAAAAGAAAACATCAAGAGTCACAAAACCTGGGTAGGCATGGTGGTGGTGGGCTGTCATGTGACTGGGTGGGAGTGACATTGAGATGGTCACACCCACCCAGGTTTTGTGGCTCCCGATGTTTTCTTTTCTGTGGGAAATGGGTTCAAATGGCTCTTTGAGTGTTTAAGGTTACAGACCCCTGGCCTAGAGGGTTGTCCGAGCCTCCAGGAAGGCAGCACCCATGACTTTGGGAAGCAAGCTGTTCAATTTGATTAACCATTCTCACTATCAGGAAATTCCTCCTTATTTCCAGTTTGGCTCTTCCTCTGATAAGCCTCCATCCATCATTTCTTGTCCTGCCCTCAGGTGTTATGGAGAATAATCAGCCCCTTCTTCCTTATGGCAGCCATTCAAGTCCTGGAAGACTGCCATTGGAAATATGAGATGGGCTCAAGAACAATGTCATTACAATTAGAAGGACACAGCAAATATTGAATACTTTAAGAAAATGAAGGATTATGTGCTTATACAAATATGTATAATAATATTAGAACCATGTAAGTTTTGATTAATGCAGTAGTTTTTATTTGTATTAATATTATTATTTTTTATCAAAATGATTGACACTCAGATGCCACACTGTCCATGCAACGATATTGATGTATATTTAAAAATAAAAAACTTTACCACACACACAAAAAAGGAAATATGAAATAGTCCTCAATGATAAGGTCATTAGAGCACCTCCTTGGGCTCAAGTTTCTAGTTCTGGGGAAAGTAGGGCCTCACTGTGTAACTGAGGTGGAGATAGTGATAATATCTTGAGGACAGAGTCCTAATCCTATATAGCTTGGTAGAGCCTAGAAGAGAGCTACATAAGGTCATTTCTCCCCCAAACTCTGCCCGTTCTTCTCCGCCATTGGTGACTGTCTCCATTTGGCCCTTAAACACTGTTCCTGATGTCATGGACCTATGATGGCAAACCTATGGCACGGTTGCTGGAAGTGGCATACAGAGCCATCTCTGTGCATGTATGCACGCCTCCCGCCACCCAGCTGATTATTGGGTATCTGCTGCACATGTGCTGGGGGTGGAGCGCATGTGGGAGATGCATGTGCATGTACAGGGGGGTGGGGGGGAGTGCAGGGAGTTGCCTGTGCATGCGCAGGGGCATGGGGAGGTTGCACGTGCATTGCATTATGGGTGCAGGCAGGCATGCATGCGCAGGCATGTGCATGCATGTACTTTCAGCACACGATGACGAAAAGGTTAGTCATCACTGTCATAGACCCACTGGAGCAACTAGGGCAGAGTGCCAAATTCACATAATCATGGCGGTGTCGTGTGATGTAACGGGACTTCCCCCCTTTTGCTAAACCGGGCGTGGGCATGGCCAGAGCATGATGCATCGGGCCCGAGGGCTGGGAGTTTGACGGCTCTGAACTAAGGTGTGCAGCCTCTTAAGCTAGATTCTAAGTTGCTCAAGTTTAAAACACCTGTGCATATTTGTGATATAAAGCCATTAATACCAGATATCATAACTGTGTAAACTAGCACTGCATATGTCCCTAGTTTTGAAAAGCCAATGACCCCCTCATGTAATTTTAAATATAATATAATTAAATATAAGCGTGGGTCCATAACAGACATTATTTTGCTGGTTATAAACATTGCCACAGCTTTGTCCTTTTAGCTGAATGTAGTCTTTGTATAGGATCCACCATAAATCAAATTGGCCAGTTTCTTTAAATTGGCTCTATTCTTCAGGCAGTTTGGGCCATTTCTTTTCACGTAAATGTTTTGCTTGATTCTTCATAGATTTCTGAGGAAAAGAAGATGGTAAATCCCAAGTCTATTAAGAAAATCGTTTCTTTTGGCTGTTTCTTCCCTGCACGTTGTGGGCGTTTTGTTATTATTTTAAAAGGGATTCATCTTGGCAACCATCCATTTCACTTGCCTTCAGATTTTTCAAAGTAGGTGGGAAATCCCAAAGATGCTTTTTTCAGGGGGCAACTGGACTTTTTTGTTTATCTTTGAAGAGGTTTCGCTTCCTCATTCAAGAAGCTTCTTCAGCTCTGATTGGATGGTAGGGAATGAATTTATGTTCCTTGCTGGTCATTTGCATTCTTTTAAGAGAGTCGTTGAGGCCACTTGGAGGTTTGTTCTGTGGGAAATGGGGTACCTTCAGGACTTCTGCAAGAAACCTGATGCAGTCTTGATGTTTTAAAAAGAAGATAAGTGCAGATGTATTCAGAATCCATAAGACAAGACAGGAGTTAACATAAATAAATATATTTTTTTTGGATCAAAACGCATTGAGATAGAGGAGTCCTCTGGATATTGAGGTTACAAGCGTGCTTCTTTCTGCCAAAAAATATCCCAAATTATTATTTTTTTCTTCCTGTGGTGGAAATATAATTACGAGAAAAGTCTTCAGAAGGGAAGGGGATGTGGAAGAAACAAAAACAACAGAGCAGAACTCCAAGGAAATGAGAATTGGGCAGTGATTTCCTGTGCCTGATGCACACATACACTTGAAGCAGTACACAGAGCCCCGGCCACTTACATTCAGCTCTTAATGATCACACATTATTCAGCCAAAACACTTAGAAGTTCTGAAGTGGGAGGAGAGAGTTAATCAGTCATTTATTTTAGAGTTCAAAGCTCATTTGTTAACCTATTTGCATCTTTAACTCTTCTTTTTAGGCACACATCTGAACGAAAAGAACTTTATCCTAATAGATAAAGGGCCTTTTGGGTTGTAAGGAGGCTGGTGAATCACAAAGATTTGGTAATGATCTGCCATATTACTAACTTGAAGGTGCAATCAAGCAAATGGAAATAATAGACAAAGAGGAATTGGTCTCCAGAATTGGTCCGAACCTGCTGAATAACCAACTCTGGTGGGGAGGGGATGGTTCACGCAAACAGCCAGCAAGTGTGCATGTCTGTGTGCAATTCTGTTTGCGTGAGTGGCATCATCATCATCATCATCATCAATCATCATCATCATCCCAGAAGTCTGCTCAAGAGGCAAATTTCTAAGGATAGAAAATTTGATGAGTTCCAATGAATGGATTCTTCTCTATAGTCTCTTATGGAATCCCATTAAGTTCTTTTAGAAACCTAAGGTTGTGCAAGACACATTTGAAAAACCCTGCACCAGACATATGACTCACCACTTTGAGTGGCCACTGAGTAACAGCCTGTACAGTCAGGAAGTGTCTTATGTTTTTCTATTTTAATTATGGCGGTTGTTTTCCAAACTGTTATTTCGATATACCTTGAGCGATAGAACCTAGGAAAGGAATGATTCCTTTTGGTTCCGTTCCACAACAGGGACCATCTACACAGAGGTGCTATTCAGCAGGTTCTGACCAGATCTGGAGAACTGGTAGCAGAAATTTTGAGTAATTTGGAGAACCGGCAAATACCACCTCTGATTGGCCCCACCCCCATCTATTCTCTGCCTCCCGATACTCCTGTATCAATTTTATTGTGAAAAGTGCAATTTTCATTAAATTGTAACCAAACCAAAGTGTTATATATTTTGGTAAATCCAGGAGGTTCCAATGACTCAGCAAAGATAGATTCGAGATCTGGAAGGATCTTGACAGGGTTGAACATCGGCCCCTTTCCAACAAAATGCAATTCAGTAGTGAGAAAAGTAAGGTTTTATACTTAGACAAGAAATGTAGGATAGAAAGAGTGCAGAAAAAAGCAACAAAGGTATTAGGGAGCTAGAGGCTAAAACATATGATGAACGGTTGCAGGAACTGGGAATGTCTAGTTTTGTGATAGCGAACCTGTTATGACTCCCCTTCGAAATTCAAATGAACAAATCAGAAAGCAGCCATTTCACAATTAAATCAAACGGAAAGAAGTCTTACAAGATAACGGCTGGCAGAAACCACAGCATAAATCTTTACTCTGTCCGGCAAACCAGTTCTGGCAATAAATCTCAAGTCTCAGAGCTTCTTGCTGTAACGTCCTCACTCAAATAGTCATTTTGTTCCTGGCAAAATGTACCAGCCCAGCTGTGTCCTTTTATACTCATTGAGGCAACGTGCTAATTTACTGACTCGCTCTCCTCCTTCGCTCCAGCTGATTTTGCCTTCTCAACCGTCTTCTGTTCCTTACATTTAACCACAAATTTTCCAAGTTCTCATCTCCACTAGAAGACTCTCTCAAAACTTCCCTGTCAGCCATTCCCGGCTGTTGATCAGATAAGGAACCAGAGGAGGTCAAAGGTCCTGACAATTCTAATACATCAGGTCTGTCATCCTTTATCACGTCCATCTCCTCATCCTGGTTATCAGTCCAATCACTAAGCCAGGCTGGCTCATATTTTTCTGCCATGACCTCCTCACTTGAACTCATATCAATCACAGGAGCTGAATCCAAGCCCGGAGCCACAACACGAACCTATGGCACGTATGCTGGAAATGGCATGCAGAGCCACTTCTGCTGGCATGCAAGAGGCTGCCCAGAAGAGCCCCACTGCGCATGCTTGCAAGCCCCCGCCAGCCAGCTGATTGTCGGGTATCTGCCGTGCATGCGCAGAGGGAGACACGCATGTGGGAGGTGCAAGCACATGCACAAAGGCATGCAGTGTGCGGAGGTTGCATGGGCATGTACAGAGATGTGTGGTGCAGGGCGGTTGCATGCACATTGCATCATGGGTGTAGGCATGTAAACACACACACACACGCATGCATGCACCCTTTTGGCATACAACATGGAAAAGATTCGCCATCACAGGTCTAGTCTAACCAAGAGAAGGACTAGGAGTGACATGATCACAGTCTTACAATATTTGAAGGGCTGTCACAGAGAGATCAGCCCAGGGGTGGGATTCCACCAGTTCTCACCTATTCGCTAGAACTGGTTGTTAACATTCTAAGCAGTTCGGAGAACCAGTTGTTAGAAGAAATTACTGGCCCAATCCTGTAAGGAAGGCAGGAAGGAAACATTCTGGTGTTGCTTATAGAAACTGCCGTTAACCCTTATTACATTCTTGGCAGGACTAGACTTCCTGTCTCAGGAACGTCTCTGGAGTCTTCTTTTCCTCCTTTGCTGGTACTTCTTGTGTGGAGTGACAATTCAATGTTACAATGACACTGAAAAAGTGACTTATGACCATTTTTCACACTTACGACTGTTGTAGCATCCCCACAGTCATGAAAGGCCAGGTGAGGAAATGAGCTCCTCGTTGTGAGTGATTCTGAGTTGGCCACGCCCAGCCAATAACATGACCACAAAGCCATGCCCACCAACTTAGCCATGCCCACAGAACCGGGTGTTAAAACATTTGAATCCCACTCCTAGGTCAGCCTATTTCCCAAAGCACCTGAGGGCAGGACAAACTAACAGATGGAAATTTATTAAGGAGAGATCCAATCTAGACTTAAGAAGAAATTTCCTGATTGGGAGAACAATTAATGAATAGACCAACTTGCCTTTGGAAGTAGTGGCTGCTCCAACACTGGAGCATTTTAAGAAGAGATTGGGCAGCCATTTGTCCAGAATAGTAAAGGGTAGTGGTGGCAAACCTATGGCCTCTCTGTGGGCACATGCGCCATTGTTGTCCCAGCTCAGCTCCACCATGCACGCATCTCAGCTGGCATGCAGCTGGCATGCATCTTTGGGCATGCATGCATGCATGGGGAGGCACATGCCTTACATTTTGGATATGCACACGTGTTATGATATGTACAGAATAATCCTTGAGTAACAAGGATATGCACATGGAAAGGTTTATGAGAGTAGTTATGAATAATTATTTAGCCACACATAGCTACACTAAATTGAGTTAAAGTTTACTTTAAGAAATAGCACCGTCCAATAAATGATCCAGGTCATATACGTTTAACAGTCCAAAGAATATCCAATTACAAAGTCTTCTTAATGGTTGCCTTTATCATTTACAGTAAACAAAGACATCTAAGTATAAGCACAACAGAGAACCTTAGATAGCAACAGAATGTCAGAGTTATAGAATGTCAGAAATACAAAATGTCAGAGAGACAGAATATCAGAGATACAGAATGGCAGAGAGAGCAAGCCATGATCTCTAGCTCCCTCTTATGGCAATTCACAATACAATCAACCAATTGGAACATAGTACAAATCAATACAGTAACTTTGTCTTAAAGCTACAAACATACATTGTTGCTTTATATATTGCCAACCCAACTAATTGATGGACAGATTCCGAACAACGCATGTGCACTTTGGGCACTCAGTGCCCAAAAGATTCACCATCACTGGTATAAGGTCTCCTGCTCAAGCAGGGAATTGTATTAGAAGATTGGCAAGGTCGTTTCCAACTCTGTTGTTCTGTATTCTAATTTATAACCCACACCTGACTTTGCAATATTCTTCCTTTAAACCTGTAATTGACTCTGATTAGTGTTAAATCGGAGCATGGGAGACTGGTTTCCCAAGCTGGTTACTGGCAAGATGCCGAGCACCTCTTGAATTTTTTTTTTTTAAAAAATGCAGATAAATGCCAGGCAGACCCTAATCCTTGAAGCTATTAAGGAAGGAGGCTGAAACATTTGATTCTGGTTCTGGTTCTGATCCTGTTTACTATAGAGTAATGCAGATTTTGCAGTTTGCCAGGTTACACTGACAATACAATGCAGGGTTTCCCTATCACTCTCAAACTCTGAAACTTGCTCTCCGTTGCAGGAGCAACCACACCATGTAAAAAGTTAAGGCAACCCAGCACTTTCAATCATTGCAGGATTAAACAGGATTTTTAGATCATTGAAAATGCCAAAGTTATTTTTGGTATTTCTACACAACAGCTGAAAACAGATCTCCCACCTGCAATAAGCATAAACCCGGTTTTGTTTTCCAAACCAGTGGAAGTGAGGGTCAGCTTGTCCCCTGGGATCCTTCTTGATCATTGGGAGCTAGCAAACATTTGTCAAACTTGGATCCACTCCACTGGGCACTGATTATCTATTGATTCTATTAACTGCTAACAGGAAATATTACACTCACTTTTCACGGAGGTGTAGGTGTTTCTTGGTGTTCATAAACTTTTATATTTCCCTGTTTGGCAATTAATGAGTGGCAGTTGGGGAAAACATGAGAGTCATGACAAGAGCCGGGGTCATGTCAGGTCAGCAATTAACAGTCAGCCATCTCTGAAATTGAGGCAACGAGAGTCACTTTTTACCTAGTATCAAAATAAAGTTTATATAAAGATAATTATCATGGAGAACCTGGTGATTTGATTCTCAGCCAGGTTCTTGCGAGTGAATCATAAAACTTTTATGCCAAATGAATTTTTTTCAGATGTTCTGCTTTAGGCTACATCTTCATATTTTTGCCTGCTTTTCTTCAACAATCTTGTTTTGCTGTCTCAATATTGCTAACAGAGGGAAGTGTTTCCTGCCGCAAATCTTTTTTTAAAAAGTACTTCCTCCTTTGTTCAAAAGACTGCACATTTGAATTCTAGTATTTCTAGAAACTAGGCCTATGCATATCAGCACTGACAGAATTAAATGGGGTTTGATATTTGAAAAGAACAGGATCTGATTTAGATATGATTTCAACATAAGTGCACATTCCAATTTACATCGATGCCAGCATGGCATAGCACTTAGGCTTATATAACATTTCACAGTACTTTACAGCAGTCTCTGAGCAGTTTACAGAGTCAGCATATTGCCTCCCAAAATTTGGCTCTTCATTTTACCGACTTCAAAAGAATGGAAGGCTGAATCTACTTGGAGCCAGTTAGGATCGAACTCCTGACATCGGGCAGAGTTAACCTGCAATGCTGCATTCTAACCACTGCACTGCCATTTATTATGCTGCCATGACACCAGGTTCATTTTTCCTACGTGCGTGAGTATTGTGCAAGTATGAAGGTGGCAGAATTCGGTTAGTGACATCATACTATATATCATCACTGCTCACTTCATCCCCTTCTCATGGATACTGAAGGATTCTAACTAGTTCAAGATTCATTTTTAAAAATTTGTTCATGGGCTATAATGTAGAAAACTTCATAATATCTGAAACTTATTTTTTTTTAGTCCAATAAGAGATAGACCTAGGAGAAGACAACATCCATGCAAAGTTTCAGTATATGCCAGTGATGGCTAACCTTTTTGTCGTCACATGCCAAAAGTGTGTGCATGCACGTGTGTATGTGTGCATGTCTGCCTGCACCCATAATGCAATGCATGTGTGACCCCCCCATGCTCACCCCACATCCCTGAGCATGCATGTGGGACCCCTCTGTGCTCCCCCACCCCCTGTGCATGTATATGCATCGCCCACATCTGCCCCGCCCCCCACAACATACGCAGCAGATTCCTGAAAACCAGCTTACCACTCTTTGTATGGACTTTCTATTTGAGGCACTCCTGAATAATGAGAAGCAAGCTTCCTATAACCTTCTTGGTTGACCTTACCACTCTCTGTATGGACTTTCTATATGCAGCACTGCTACAACCAAACCAAACAGCGATGCAGTTTGTTAAAATGCTCTCAATTGCGCCTCTGTAAAAAGTGGCTGGGACAGAAGGAGAAAGATGTGCTCTCTTTATTCAACACAGGAGGTGCAAATGCTGGTTTGTAGGCATCACTAAAAATTGAAAGTAAAACCACCAAAGATTAAACCTTGAATCTATATTCAGAGCTAAATTTGTGCAGACAGAGTAGTATTATCATTTAGTGCAGTGTTTCGCAACCTGGGCAACTTGAAGATGTACGGACTTCAATCCTCAAAATTCCTCAGCCATCTTGAGAGTTGAAATCCACATATTTTCAAGCTGCTGAGGTTGAGAAGCGCTGATTTAGTGCAAGAGGGATGACTAAAGGTTGAAACCACCCCATTTATAGGAGGATCAAATTCTGCCTGCTGATCAATAGAAGGGTAAATACGAGCAAACAGGATGTCTTTCATTTGAGAAGTCACACCTACTCACAGGCTTAACTCCAAGAATACACAGGAACAGCTCTTTTATTGGTCTGTGCACCTGTTTGTTTACTGCTGATTTGCCATTTAATCCTGTCCTAGGCTCATCCGGCAAGTCTTCTGTTGTGCCTGGCAGGTCTTGAAGATTAAGAGTTGGAAGGGACCTTGTAGGTCATCTAGTCCATGGCCCCTGCCCAAGTAGGAGACCCTACAACATTTCTGACAAATGGCAGCCCAATCCCTTCTTGAAAGCCTCCAGTGATGAAGTTCCCATAACTTCCGAAGGCAACTTCTGTTCCCTTGGTTGATTGTTCTGTCAGGAAATTCCTCCTTATTTCCAGGTTGAATCTCTCCTTGTTCAGTTTCTATCCATTATTCCTTGTCTGGCCTTCAGGTGCCTTTGAAAATAGATTGATCCACCCTCTGTGGCAGCATCTCAATATTGGAAGACTGCTATCAATATCTCCCCGATCCTTCTCTTCACCAGACTAGCCAGGCCTGGTTTCTGTAACCGTTCTTCATATGTTTTAGTCTCCAGTCCCTTGTAAATCTATAAGTCTTTGAAGACATAACCCCAGAATTGCCAAATATAAAGAGACCTGTGGGGTCCTATCATAATTCACCATGGCCAACTCACCACAGGACAAGAATTACATTAATATCAAAGAAATGGTGGAATAGAATCATTAAAAAAAGGATGCAAAAGGAGGGACAGGATGAAATGTGAATGGCAAAAATTCAAATAATTTTAACTTATGTTAAATAATGAAAAAGAATTGTTAAATTGTTCTGCAGTGAGTTGTTCTGTGGCAAGTTAGCCATGGCAAATTGACTGTGGGAAGCTGTCCCATTCCCTGTGAGCCTCTCCTTCCTCTCTTGGACCACTTCAGTGGTGGGATTCAATTTTTTTTTACTACTGGTTCTGTGGGCGTGGCTTGGTAGGTGTGGTATGGCTTGGTGGGCTTGGCAGGGGAAGGACTGTAAAATCCCCATTCCCTCCCTACTTCACTAACCTGCTTTCCAGCTCTGTTCTCCTGTGCAGGGCAACAAAAGAAGTCCCAGCCGATCAGCTGGGACTCAGGAGGCCGAGAATAGATGGGGGCGGGGCCAGTCAGAGGTGGTATTTGCTGGTTCTCCGAACTACTCAAAATTTCCACTACCGGCTAAAAGATATTGAACAAAAATACACACATGGTTGGAAAAAATGATAAAACACAGAGTTTTGAAACCTGAAATATTTTTATTAGGAATGGTACCTGAAAGTTACAGTAAAGAAAAAACGTATTTAATTATACATGCATTAAAAGCAGCTAGAATTGTATTTACTCAGAATTGGAAAAGCGAGAAGATACCAACAGAGGGAAAAGTAATTGAGAAAATATTTGAATGTGCAGAAATGAATAGATTAACATTGGTAATCAAAGAAAAAGAAGAAACAGAATATTATATGGTATGGGGTTTATTTTATCAATGATTGGAAAATAAAACAAATTAAAGTGGATTAGATGAATATATAAAGTAATAAGATTGTTAAAAAATAAAAGATATTTTAAATAACAGCTATAAGAAAAGGTGATTACTGTTATACTGATAAGAAAAGTATTAATTATAATTGTAAGCACAAGATATATATACCCAGTCGACACATGGTTGAAATGGAATTATTGTAAAGTATAATTTGTTTAAAATTTAAAAAACCCACAAAATTTCCACTACTGGTTCTCCAGAACTTATCAGAACCTGCTAAATACCACCTCTGGACCACCTGGCTTCTTGGGAACAGCAAAAGGCCATCCAGTGGCAAATGTCAGTGTAACTTAAGCTCAACAAGGGCAGCTAGAACATTACGGGGAACATTTTGTACAGCTGCTAAACCAGCAGGGTGTAGTGTCTGTCTCGCTTAGGGTTACCACTTGCTTTTGTGGGGGGTGGGTGGGGAATGTCCTTTTGTGCTGCACTCTGCCAATAGCTTTGACACTTCTGGTCCATGAGGTCAGTGGCGGAGACAAAGGCAGTGGCTTGCCAGGTTATCCAGAATTGTTTCTGCCTTGTGGATGGACTGTGATGGAGAGAGGAGGCTCGTTCAGGTGTCTCCTGAGCTGGGATGAGGCGGTCAGCTGGATCTGGGAGGCAGTCATTGAGGGAGGGGTGTTTCCTGAGGCAACTTTAATAGCAATAGCACTCAGACTTATATACTGCTTTATAGTGCTTTTACAGCCTTCTCTAAGTGGTTTACAGAGTCAGCCTATTGCCCCCCTCCCCCAACAATCTGGGTCCTTATTTTACTGACCTTGGAAGGATGGATGGTTGAGTCAACCCTGAGCCTGTACAGATTAAACTCCTGGCAGTGGGCAGAATTAGCCTGCAGTACTACATTCTAACCAGTGTGCCACCATGGCTCTAATCCCATCTCTCTCTCTCTCTCATCCCCCTGCACTCCTCTCTCTCTCCCTCCCTCCCTCCCTCCCTCTCTCTCTCTGTTCAGGTGGTGGGAAATATACCTTCAGAATACCTACAAAGGAATGGATGACCTGGCTTATCTATAAAGATAAGGCCGATCATCCTTTACGCATTCCAAGTCTTTAACTACTCCCAAACCATCCCTGGACGGGAGGGCGAATCCTTTATTTTTTTTAAAAATTGATTTGTCAATCGCTTACAAGACAATAGGTATAAGAATAAACATAGTTATGAATCCATGAAATGGATACATATAAGAAAAATAAAAGAAACAATAGGACAGGGACGGTAGGCACATTGGTGCGCTTATGCACACCCCCTACAGGCCTCTTAGGAGAGGGGTGAGGTCAATAGTAGACAATCTAAGGTTAAAGTTTTTGGGGTTTGGGGAAGAAATCACAGAGTCAGGTAGAGTATTCCAGACATTGAGCACTCTGTTGCTGAAGTCGTATTTCCTGCAATCAAGTGTGGTGCAATTAACCTTGAGTTTGTATCGATTGTTTGCTCTTGTGTTGTTATGGTTGAAGCTGAAGAATTCATTGACAGGTAGGACATTGCAATATATGATTTTATATACTATACTTAGATCGGACCGAAGGCGGCGTAGTTCTAGGTTTTCTAGGTCTAGAATTTCGCATCTGGTGGCATAAGGTATTCTGCTATTATCCTTTGCAGACAGGAGTGACAAGCCAAAATGGGGGAGGGGCTCAGGTGCTATTCAATCATTCAATCAATCAATCAGAATCAAAATAGAGCGGGAGACCCTAGCCCATTTCAGACAAACCAATCTCTTCTTTAAAAGCCTCCAGGCGATGGTAGCACCCACAACTTCAAGAGGCAAGTCGTTCCCCAGGCTTCATTGTCCTCCCTGCCTGGAGACGTCTCCTTCATCCCAAGGTTGCTTCTCTCCTCGATTTAAGGGCAAGGAAAGTTCCAACTCAGGTAAACAAAGTCACTAATCTAAAGGAGGATTAGAGAGAGGAAGTAAACATATGTTAGACTTTAACTAGAGATAATTAATTACTGTGCTAAACAGTAACGAAAGTTAAGCAGTAACCAAAGTTAACCAGTGATGGAGGATAACTAAAAATGTGTTTAAATGCAAGACTAGACTCCAATAAAGATCATCACGATTCAATTGTTCATGATCAAACAAGTCGACTGCCTCGTCATTACAACACCGGGCTTCATTGTCCTCCCTGTCTGGAAACCTCTCCTTCATTTCAAGGTTGCTTCTCTCCTCGATTTAAGACTTAGGGGCAAGGAAAGTCAGCCTGCCCGCTCTGGCTAATAAACTTGGCTTCGAGCTTTCCGCGGCCGGCTAGATTTTACTCGGAGGAACCGAGGCGCGCTTGCAGGTCTGGAGGGTGGTTTTGTATTTTGGCTCCCCCAGGAGAAGACCTGCCTCTCGGCTGGCGTTAGAAGGCGGCGGCGTTGGCGGCGTCCTCAGTCCGATTTAGCGAGGCTCGACTTCCGCGGAGGAGAGCCGGGCCAGGCGCCCACCGCCACCGCCGCCGCCGAGCCTTCCCGGTGGGCAGGAAGGCGCAGACGCTTAGCGCCGGCGGCGGGCGGGCTGCCAGCTCTCTCCGGCCGGGGCCGGGCGGCTCCCTCTAGAGGCAGCCGCCGCGGGTGAGCCGGGTGTCGGGTTGCCCGGAAGAGCCTCCAGCTCTGCCCGCCGCTCGCTCGCTCGCCGGTCTCTTCCTGAGGGAAAGAAAGCTTGGCCGCCCGAGGCCACGCAGGTTCCTCGTCTTCTTTCTCCCGGCGAGCGGCGTGGAGGGCTGCCCCCATGGAGGCGCTTCCCTCCCGGGACGAGAAAGCCAACCCTTCGAGGGATGCCAACTTCTGCTCGCGGCTTTTCTTCTGGTGAGTCGTTCCCTCCCGGCCCCCTCAACACCTCTCCAGCCTCCCCCGCTGCCCTCCCGAATCAGCCGCGCTTCCCGCGAATGAATGAGGCAGCCGGCCGGCTTGGAGCGCCCCGACTCAGGAAGGCCATTCTTTGGGGAGTGGGGGGGCGGCAAGGAAGGTGCTTTCGCCGCCCGGGGGAAAACAAAAAGGGAAAAGAAAAGAAAAGAAAAAAGAAAAGAAAAGAAAAGGAAGGTAGACGCGAATCTCCGGAGAACAGGTGCGGGCAGCTTCGGCGCTCGGCTTCGACTCTCGCGGTAGAAGCGCGTCTGAACGCTCGCAGGAGGCCAAACGAGCGGGTGGGAAACACGAACGCACCGCACCCCACCCCCGAGCCTTTGGCCACTTTGGGCTAGAGGTAGTCCTCGACCTACGAGCACCATTGAGCCCAATAATTCTGTTGTTAAGCGAGGCCCCCGGTTAAATGAGTTTTGCCCCACTTTACGACTTTTCTTGTCCCATTTGCTAAGCGAATCACTGCAGGGAAAATCAGTTAGTGACCCGGTTGTTAAGTAGATCTGGCTTCCCCCCCATTGGCTTTGCTGTCAGAAAGTTGCAAAAAACGGGATCACCTGACACAGCAAAAAATAAATAATAAACCAGCTGCCAAGCATCCCAACTTTGATCACATGATCATGGGAACGTTGCAGAGGTCCATAACTCACGTGAAAAAAACTGTCATAAGTCATTTTTTTCAGTGCTGTTTTAATTCTGGATGGTCTCTAAATGAACTGTTGTAAGTCGAGGAATACCTGTAATTTGAGAATGCTTTTTCTAGAATAAATGGAGTTCTGGTGACCCTTGACAGAAACAACAACAGATTTTTTTTGATATTGTAGACAGATAGGTCTCATCTTACAACCACAATTGAGCCCAACATTTCCGTTGCTAAGCAAGACAGTTGTTACCCGATTTTATGATTTAAATGAATCATGAAGTGGTTAAGCAAATCTAACTTCCTGTGCTGTCCAGACAGTATATGGTTAATTAGGAATTGGGAGTTGTCCCCTTAAGGGAATGCCTCATGGTAAATGTAGTTAATGCCTCATGGGAAATGTAGTTCATTTCGTGTGATCACATCTGTAATCCTGATTGGTCACTGAATTGATCCTTGGTTGGGCTGGGGGAGTTTCCTTTATTCTTGCTCAGACCCCAGCATCGTGCTGGTGTCTTTCCCTTTGCTGCATCATTATGGGATGAAGATCACTATATTTTCACACTATGAAGATGACTATGCAAAGATTGGACATTAGATGAATCTAGGATCCAATAAAGAGAACTTTGTATGGAAGCCTTTGTAGAGTTTACCTGACCGTCTTTATATTCAGCCAAGAAAGTTAAAGACTTTCTCCATTGACTTTGCTGGTTGGAAGCTAACTGGGAAGGTTATAGATGGTGACACATGGCCCTGGAACACCACAAGTGTCATAAATATGTGACAATTGCCAGGTGCCGAATTTTGTTCGCTTCACCATAGGGATGCTGCAAAGGGTGTTAAGTGTGAAAACTGGTCATAAGCAGGGGTGGGATGCTACCGGTTCTGCCTGGTTCTAAAGAACTGGTAGCTCTGAAGAGCAGCAGACACAGAACCGGTTCTGTGTTCGCTGCTGTTTGGCCCACCCACCCGCCGGGGCTCTTACCTGTCCTTTATTTCCTGCTTTTTCAACCTCAGCTGCTTTGTGCAGCACAGCTGAGGTTGAAAAAGCAGGAAAAAAGAGGCTTTTCAAATGTGGCACACCTGTGTGCAGCGCTTTTCAGCTGTCCAGATGGCACAGCTTAAAGTTTTTTTTACATGCGCGTGTAGTAACACCAGTTGAATCCCACCCCTGGTCATAAGCCACTTGTAACTTTGAATGGTAGCTAAACAGGTGGTTGTTAAGTTGAGGGCTACCTGTACAGGTGTAGGACGAAAAGGCTGGAAGCGATTGCAAATGCATGATGTAATTACTTTCACCCACCACGATCAGAAATCAGTCACCAGGTTTGAAAGAGATTTGAAATCAACAAAGCTCCCAGAATAATGTATTGAACTGGGCAGTCATGTAGATCTACTGAATAAATAAACAGCATAATTTTTAAATTTGTGACTAAGTGAATTATCTGAAGAGATCAACGAATGAATGAATTCTTTATTGGCCAAGGATGATTAGACACACAAGGAATTTGTCTTGGTGCGTATGCTCTCAGTGTACATAAAAAGAAAATATACATTCGTCAAGAATCGTAAGGTACAATACTTAATATAGTCATAGGGTACAAATAGGCAATCAAATCATGCTAGGAAACAGTCTATAAATCGTAAGGATACAAGCAACAAAGTTACAGTCATACAGTCACAAGTGGGAGGGGATGGGTGATAAGGAGTGATGAGAAGATTAATAGTAACGGTAATGCAGACTTTGTAAATAGTTGGACAGTGTTGTGGGAATTATTACATTGGTAATGATGATCCCATTTTTTAAAGAAAAGTTAAAGCCGATTTGAATAATTATTATTTTATTGTGGTTCATTGTGTAGTCAGCCAGATTTTAAACTGGATTTGGCATTTTTATCCACCTGTTGAGTTTTTCTCATGGACCTTTGAGAGGGAGAGGTTGTTTGATAATATTAAGGGTATTGTTGCAGGATGGAAGCTGCGCCAAGCAAAGCTGACTTTTGCAATTGAACTAATTGTGATTTTCTCAATGTAGATGGATAGATAGAATTCTTTTATTGGCCAAGTGTGACTGGACACACAAGGAATTTGTCTTGGTGCATATACTCTCAGTGTACGTAAGAAAAGATGCATTCGTCAACAGTCAAGAATCATAAGGTACAACACCTAATAATAGTCATAGGGTACAATAAGCAATCAAATCATACTAGGAAACAGTGAATATAAATCGTAAGGATAAAAGCAACTAAGTTACAGTAATACAGTCACAAGTGGGAGGGGATGGGCGATAAGGAGTGATGAGAAGATTAATAGTAATAGTAGTGCAGACTTTGTAAATAGTTGGATAGTGTTGAGGGAATTATTTCGTTAGCAGAGTGATGGCGTTCGGGAAAAAATTGTCGTTGTTTGTAGTTGTTCTGGTGTGCAGTGCTATATAGCGTCATTTTGAGGGTAGGAGTTGAAACAGATTATGTCCAGGATATGAAGGGTCTGTAAATATTTTCACAGCCCTCTTTTTGACGTGCTCTATACAAGTCCTTGATCAAAGGCTGGTTGGTAGTAATTGTTTTTTCTGACCCCTTCCTCTCTGTGGCAGCCCCTCAAATATTGGAAGACTGTTATCATGTCTCCCCTGGTCCTTCTCTTCCCTAGACTAGCCATGCCCAGTTCTTGTAACCGTTCTTCATATGTTTTAGTCTCTACTTAACAAATGTAACAAGAAAAGCTATTTTCTAAAGCACCCAAAGGCCAGACAAGGAATAATGGATGGAAACTCTCTGTGGCAGCCCCTCAAATATTGGTGACTGCTATCATGTCTCCCCTGGTCCTGGAGGAATGGAAGGTGGCCGATATAACTTCAATTTTTTAAAGAAGGGTTTCCAGGGAGATCTAGGAAATTATAGGCCTGTCAGCACAACATCTGTTCCAGGAAGATACTGGAAGTTTCTTTTAAAGATAAAATTACCAGATACATGAAACACTGACCTTGCTCAAGAATTCCTAACATGGCTTCATTAAGGGTGGTCCTGTCTAGCTAATCTACTAGAGTATTTGAAGGCTGTTAATAAATGTATGATTAAGGGTGAGCAAGGAGACGTAATCTAGTTAGATCAAAAAAGCCTATGACAAAGTCCCTCATCAACAACTCAGTAAGTTTAACATCCATGGAATAAAACTGGATAAGCTAAACTAAGGCTAAAGAATAAAAAAGCAAAACAAATAAATGGAAATTTTGCCCAATGGAAGGATGTAGTAAGATTTATGTTGATTCTATCACTAAGTGTTGTATCTAATGATTTATGATGAATGTATTTTTATGACTATGATCATGATTTATCACTTATTTTAGCTTTTATGTACAATGAGAGCTTATGCACTGAAGACAAATTCCTTGTGTGTGCCCAATGAATCACACTTGGCCAATAAAGAATTCTATTCTATTCTATTCTATTCTATTCTATTCTATTCTATTCTATTCTATTCTATTCTATTCTATTCCCTTCCCTTCCCTTCCCTTCCCTTCCCTTCCCTTCCATTCCATTCCATTCCATTCCATTCCATTCTATTCTATTCTATTCTATTCTATTCTATTCTATTCTATTCTATTCTATTCTATGTAGTTAGTGGGCCTCCTTATGTTCTATTCTAGAGCTGGAATATTTTAAACTAATAATAAATAAAGTGTGGCTCCATTGGCTGTGGAAGAAACTGGGGAAGCGCAAAGTCCAACTGGGCAGAGCAGGAGAGAGGTAGAGCAATTCAGAGGAAGACCCAGGGACAAACAGAGAAGGGAGCAACATGAGTTGTGTGGCTTACGGGGGAGGAAAAGGCACTGATTTCCCCTCATTAGCTGTAGCTGGGAACACAGTGGAAAAAAGAGGAAGCTGCGCACAGCAAGTTGTTGGGAGCAAACGTGAATTTATCTTGTATCATCATGGCTTATCTGTGTTCCTTGTGTCTTCCCAACTGCGTGAGTTTTGCTGTGCTTTCAACTTTGAAATTCCTTCTCCTGCCTTGTCAAGTTAATTACTGCACCTTGGTTTGTTTGGATTTTTAATTACACTTTGTACATACTTTGTTTTCGGACTGAATTTCCTCCACTTAAAGACTGTTCCTGGGAGAGTTTTTCTCCAGCCGAAAGTAACCTGGACGTTGGGGGCAAAGTTGGAGATAATAAAGGGACTCTTATTGCTTATTTGGCTGTTTTGCCTTTGTGCCATGTCCCAGGTGATCACAATCTGCTGTCAAAAAAGACCAACAGTATTTAAGGCATAATCAGAAATAGTATTGCAGATAGAGATACAATATGATAATTTTATTTATTTTTATTCATTTATCAGACTTAGAAACCACAAAGATATAAATCACAGGTGCAACCGTATCTGGAATATTGTGTGGAGTTCTTGGTGCTTTGCCTCGGTGAGCTGCAGAATGTTCAGAGGAAGGCAGCTAAAATCTTCAGATTAAGGGTCTGAGGTTTCTTCCCTATGGGGAAACGTTGCTTTAGTTCTTAATCTAGAACAGTGGCCTCCAGAACAGTGGCCTCCAACCTTTTTGGGCACCAGGGATCGGTTCCGTGGAGAGAGGTTTTTCCATGGACCGGAGGGAGTCTGGTTCCATGAGCTGCCTGCATCCTGTGTGTTTGCGTGGGCTGGTTTCTGCCATGCCAGGACCGGTGCCCGTCCATGGATTGGAAGGGTTGGGCACCCCTGATCTAGAAAGATGATGAATGAGACGAGGCAGAATTATGGTCCTTCTCTTCACTAGACTAGCCAAGCCCAGTTCAATTAATTGCCAGGCATCTGGATTTTGATCTCATGACCATGGGGATGTTGTAAGTGTGAAAAATGGCCATGAATTGCTTTTTATCTGTGCCGTTGTAACTTTCAATGGACATGAACTGTTGCAAGTCGAGGAATAGCTGTATTGACTGAGTTTATCAGTCATTTGTTTCCTCAGAAGGTTTTGAAAACTTTTTTTTTTAATTGCTCCAGCTACTTTTAAAAGTACATTCTGTACCCGTAACTCTTGGCATCTACCCAAAGAATTATTAAGGGTCTTAAATCTGAGATTTGTAGACCTACTAACTTAAATAGGCAACCTGCCTCTGCGTTCAGTTTCTCTAAGGAGGAATGGAAGGTGGCCAATATAACTTCAATTTTTTAAAGAAGGGTTCCCAGGGAGATCTAGGAAATTATAGGCCTGTCAGCACAACATCTGTTGCAGGAAGATACTGGAAGATTCTTTTAAAGATGAAAGAATTATGCATGGTATGGATAAAGGAGAACAAGGGGAAGCTTTTTTTCTCCTGTTCTTTTTGTCTTAAAAAAAGAGGTTGGAACAGATAGTGGAAGTCATGGGAATCAACAGCTTCTAGGCAGTGTGACTACCTTTCAAGACAATCTGTTAGGACACCAGCAGGCTTCCTTGTGTTGACTAATATTGGACTAGCTGGGCCAAGGGTCTGATATAACAGGGGCACTACTTATATTGTTATATTCTCAGGCCAGAATTATGAGTGCATCTATTTTACTGTTGTTAGCTAATTGTGAATTAAAACTGTGGCATGTTAGCACTCATCTCTTTCCTATAGAATGAAATATTTTGAGGACTATTTTAAAAAAAAGGCAGGATAAAATATTTTCTCTAAAAGAGAAATAAAAATCTGAAGGGAGTCAGAAACTCAGAACCCCAGATCCCCACAAGCAGATACTGAGCCGAGGCAGCTTTAGAAATGCAGATTTGGTAATCCATGACTCCCTGCAGCAAGGTCTGAACAAAGGTAAGATTAAACCACTATCATCTAGCAGCAGAGCTCACCACATTGCACAATCTCCTAAGGATACCCTCCAAACTTCCATCAAACTTAGCTCAGACAACCCACAGAGCCAGGTATGACCCCTACAACAGCCAATAGAATACATGTTCTTGCACAGGAACAGGAAGTTCAAGTGCAAAGCCCACGAGAAGGTAGAAAAACCCCTCAGTCTCAACTCCATATGGTCAGCTGCCCAGAACTACCCATGTGGTTCTGCTTCATCAATAAATGGACCTCTTTCCAATCCGCCTCCAGCCTCCATTTTGTCTCCCTGCCTGGAACTGGACCAAATGGATATTTCTCCCAACAAAACAAATTGAGTTTGAGCTATCTGTAGATAATTTTAGTAACATGGATCCAAGACTATGGCTAGATTAGGAGAGGACTCTTCTTTACCTCCATATTTAGTAGGGATCTCTAAAGAAAAAAACACTTTTGATTCCCAGAGGATATTAATTGCTAGTAGAAATTATTAGAGCAGTTTCACTTGTTTCATCTTTTGATTACAGAAAATACTTTATATGGGGCTGTGTGAAGTCTAGTAGATTCACTTCTTGTCCAGAATCTCTGAAATTCCAAATTCTTTTTGTTCTGTTTTTACATTTTTTCTTAACTTTACTTTTTACACGTTGGAGATGTTATTGTCTTCCACAGCTGTTAACCGTGGAATCATCCATCTTCATTTTCTTTAATTGAAAAAAAAAGAAACAATAAAATAAAACTTAGGGAGAGGCTAAAAGGTCAAAAGTAAGTAAGTACTAAGTACGTAAGTAAATTAATTTATGTATTTAGATTTGGAAGGCTACCTGACTCTCAAATAACTCTTAAGTGGCTTATATAGTTAAAAGGAATAAAAAATAAACAATCGAATAGAAAAAGGGCACACAAAACCTTTGCTCTACAAAATAATTCCTCATAAACAATTATCCCATGCCTGGGAGCAAAGCCACATTTCAAATATTTCCAAAACCTTTGTAGTGGAACTCTTGGACGTGGGGGGACGCTGTTCCAGAAGGCATCAGAGTTGGTATTCAGCAGGTTCTGACCAGGTCTGGAGAAGCGGTAGCGGAAATTTTGAGTGGTTTGGAGAACTGGCAAATACCACCTCTGACTAGCCCCGCCCCCATCAATTCTCTGCCTCCTGAGTCCCAGCTGAACGGCTGGGTCTTCTTTTGTTGCCCTGCACAGGAGAACGGAGCTGGAAAGCAGGTTAGCGGGGTGGGGAGGGAATGTGGATTTTGCAGTAACCTTCCCCTGGAGTGGGGTGGGAGTGGAGATTTTACAGTATCCTTCCCCTGCCACGCCCACCAAGCCATGCCCACCAAGCCACACCCACAGAACTGATAGTAAAAAAAATTTAATCCCACCACTGGAAAGCAGGTATTATAACAAAGAATGCATGCTTCCGGGATCCTACTAGATGACATGGTTTAATAAATGCTACCTGGAATGCTCCGCTCTGCCAATTCTGCCCAAGCAACAAGAACAAAGAGGGGACTAGAGGATAAAACATTCAAAGAACTGTTACAGGTACTGGGTATGTTTACTCTAATGAAAAGAAGGACTAGGGGAGATATGACAGCAGTGTTTCAATATTTGAGGGGCTCCTACAAAGGCGAGGGGGCTAAATTATTTTCCAAAGCACCAAAAAGCAAGACGAGAAACAATGGATGGAAACTAGCCAAGGAGAGAAACAACCTAAAACTAAGGGGAAATTTCTTAACAGTAAGAGCAATCAACCAATGGAACACTTGTCTTCAGAACTTGTGGGTGCTTCCTCAGTGAAGGCTTCCAAATAGAGACTAGACAATCATTTATCTGAAATAGTGCAGGGTCTCTCTTGTTCAAGCTGAGAGTTGGATTAGAAGACCCCCAATGTTCTTTCCAACTCAATTATACTATATTTTTTATGGCTGATCTTGAGTATATTTCCTATATTGCCTACTTTGTCACTGGGTTTTTCATCCTTCCCGTCGCTCTCAACCTCATTGTTTGGCTTGTTGTTTTGGGTTTGTGCTTGGAATTAAGTGCCAAAGACCCTAAATATTGTCCCAGAGATCCTTAAAGCTTGTCACTCTTCCTCCTCATTTTTAGTTTAAAGCCCCCCCCCCCATAAGTTAACCCTGTTGTTTTCTGAAAACATTTTCCTCAGTTCCTGTGATGTACAACCCATCCCTGGCCAGAAGCCATTAATATAGGTAGTCCAGACCATGGTTTAGGACAGGGGTCTCCAACCTTTGCTGGCTGAGGGACTTTTGAAGTTCAAGTCCACAAGTCTTAAAGTTGCCAAGGTTGGAGACCCTTGGTCTATGAATCTAAAGTTCTCTTGGTGGCACCAACCCTTGAGCCAGTGGTTCATTTCTAAAAACCTTTGATCTCTCATTGGATCTTGACCTATTGTTAGGAGTACCAATATGTACAATATATTGATACCAATAAGTATCAATGTACAAATGATATCATTGGATATCTTTTGCATATTGATGATGCTGAACCTTGGTGGATGACCTGACTCAGAGGTTTCTCATTGATATTAAACAGGAAGAGCATGAGCATCAAACCCTAAAGAACCCCACAAGTAAGGGATTCCAAATGTATGTTGGAGATGTAAACAAAGGTAAGGGACATTTTGGTGGAGTAGCTTGGAAGTGCATATTTATTGGTCTGCTCAACAGCCTGCCTCTTACAAAACTGACTCCAATTCCAGGCCCTTCTACAGTTTTGAAGAACACCAACTGACCTTTAATATCTGCATATGGATTTTAAATTCAAGGTCAAGTACAAAATCAACAGATAAATGAACACTTTCTGGCCTGCCATTCTGATCTGTGAGGCGGGCCTATCGTAGTATGCAGAATCATGTGAAATTCTCATCCAAGAATTACACAGCTGGCTCTTTTTAGAGCTTATTAGAGGGCTTTAAACATTACTGTTTTATCTGACTATTAAGTGCATAGGATTTTATAAAGAACATTCATAAATGGTATTGCACCAGAAAGAAAATTGTAGCGCTAAACAACTAATCAAAGTGCAGGTAAAAATTGTTGCCAACCAAATATTTTTTTGTCACAAGGCAAACCTTCTATATATCTATGGGTCTCACTGAATTTGCTCCGTAAAATACCAACAGCTAGTAAAAAAGTTTGCTTGTACCCCAATATATGAACTGTTTAAAGGGGCAAGCTACATAGCATATGCTCATTAATATGTTATGGATTTTTTAAAATAGAAATGAGTATATAAGATATGTCCTTCTTTATAGTTGAGTTTTAGCAGTAGTATCTAAAGAGCTGTTTTAGTGGATAGAAAGATTTTAAGAAGGATTTGCTGAGATGTTCTGCCATGAAAACCATGTAATAGGCTAAGTTTTATTTAAGTTATGCAAACTGTTTGACTCTTATGTCTGCCTCTATCTGCTGAGTGTCACTGAACTTTTTTGTGTTTCTCTTAACTGTTGGACAATTCTTATCAGTAATATTTGTTTCATGTGATAATTTCTGTAAACAGAACCAAAGGATTAGCTGGACAGTGTTTGTTTTTGTTTTTTTTGCAAAGCATCACCCTATTTTAATGGATTTATTATTAAACAAGTAACTCTTTATCCTAAAACTTGGTTGAGCTGATTTATCATGTTGTTTTGGCAGTTCTGTTTTGATATTCAGTTCTAAGTGTTTCAATGAATTGGAGTCTTTAAAGGCAAAATAAAATGTTATATATTTAAAAGAAGCAGATGTTTTCTTCCTGTTCTTATTTTCCATGCATCAATTTGGGTTTTACGGTAGATTAATACACGTTTTGGGGGGTTTTGGGGACTGTTTTCAGGCCATTTTTGGGGTTGTTTTTCAGGCATTTTTCAGGCTGTTTCCAGACTGTTTTGGGGGCAGTTTTTGGGCTGTTTTCAGGCCATTTTGGGGGATGTTTTTCGGGCCATTTTTCAGGCTGTTTTGGGGTGGTTTTTGAGCTGTTTTCAGGCCATTTTTGAGGGGAAATGACCTGAAAAAGACCCAAAATGCGCCCAAAGCAGCCTGAAAATGGCCAGAAAACAGCCCAAAAAACAGCCTGAAAATGGCCCCCAAATAACTTATTTTTTGGCCATTTCAGGCTGTTTTTTGGGACTTTTTCTGGTGCTCTGGCACCTACGAAGACCAGCTGGCCTGCACGTGTGCCCATGCAGACCAGCTGGCCTGCATGCCACCTTTGTCACACATGCCATACATTCACCATCATGGGTCTAGCATAAAACTTTGCAAAAAATAAATAAATTCCCAGACAGTCTGTTTGCCCAGCCTACAGAAATTGCCAAACAAGTGCAGGTAGTCCTTGACATACAACCACAATGGAGCCCAAAATTTATGTTGTAAAGTGAGACATTTCTTAAGGGAGTTTTGCCCCATTTCTATGACCTTTCCTGCCGCAGTTGTTAAGTCAGTCGCTGCAGTGGATAACTTAGTAGCCCAGTTTAGTGGTGGGATTCAACATTTTTTGCTACCAGTTCTGTGGGCATGGCTTGGTGAGCATGGTGTGGCTTGACTTGGTGGGCGGGGCTTGGTGGGCGTGACAGGGGAAGGATACTGCAAAATTCCATTCCCTCCCCACCCCACTAACCTGCTTTCCAGCTCTGTTCTCCTGTGCAGGGCAACCAAAGAAGACCCAGCCGATCAGCTGGGACTCGGGAGCCAGAGAATAGATGGGGGCGGGGCCAGTCAGAGGTGGGATTTGCCAGTTCTCTGAACTACTCAAAATTTCTGTTACCGGTTCTCCAGAACCGGTCAGAACCGGCTGAATACCACCTCTGGCCCAGTTGTTAAGTGAATCTGGTTTCCCCACTGACTTTGCTTGTCAGAAGGTCATAAAAGAGCATCACGTCGCCTTGGAACACACAGCAAAGGTCATAAATATGAACCAATTGCCAAGCACCTGAATTTTGATGACATCATCATGGGGGATACAGCAAAGGTCGTAACTGTGAAAACCGGTCATGCTGCTTTTCTCACTGCCATTGTAACTTTGAAAAGTCACTAAATGAACTGTTGTAAGTCGAGGACTACCTGAACTACTGGGAATAAATATCCAACTACTAAGAATCGAGGACGTTGATGCAAAAGGATGGCAGTTGTTCTTTGTTGTTTGTTTTTTTGGTATTGGTGGGTTTTTAATTGCTGGTGTGAGTGACCTAGAATAGGACAAAGGGTAGGCAGAATATTCAGAATCAGCACTATGTGGAACTGCGTGTCCTCTCCTTGTTAATATGCAACGCTCTTCAGGACGTAGTGATGGGTAGATACACAAAACGCTGTAGCTTTGATGACTTATTGAAGGGTTTCCCACAAGAAGAGGCACGGAAGCTGGCAAATGTTCCAGCATGTCCTTCAGGCTGCTTTCCTGTTGACGTTGCTGGAAAAAGAGGGACTTTGAAGAGAATCTCCGGGCAAAATTCCTTCCTCTGTGGAGTCTTTCCGAGCAAGGCCTTTGCTGGGAGGAGAGCAGGGGAAGAATGGTATTATTGTTGTTAGTTGTGAGGTTGTGTCTGACCCATTGCGACCCCATGGACAGTGTTCCTCCAGGCCTTCCTGTCCTGTACCAGTCACTGGAATGTCAGATCCTGTGACTTAGAGAAAACAATCCTCCTCCTCCTCCTCCTCTTCCTCCTTTTGGGGACACTTTTTATTAAGTGGGATCCATTCAGGGGGTGGGATGCTACCGGTTCGGACCGGTTCGGGCATACTGGTAGCTCCAAAGAACAGCTGTCCTAGAATTGGTTCGGTCTGACTTGCTCTGAGGATCTTCGGTTGGGCCCTTCCACCCGCCCGTGATCCTAAGTCCTTTTTATCCTCTCAGCTGTTTGGCATGGCAGAGTGGGTTGTTCTGCTAATCAGCTGAGAGGCTCGGGGGTTTTACTTTAGTCTTAGGACATGCGTGCGCAGCAAAGTGCGCGACCCCTGAACTGGTTGTTATGCCGATAGCCTCCCGCCCCTGGATCCATTCTAGGACTGCCTTGGTTCACCTGCCATCAGTTTTTCTTGCTAGGCAACCAGCCCATTTCCATTTCAATTCTGTTACTCTTTTGATGGCAATGTATACTTCCGTTAGTTCTCTAATCCACCTTCTATCTTGTCTTGTGATGCCGAGCATGTATCTTTCCATGGCTCTTTGTGCCACTCATAGCATTTGTATCGATTGTGCGGTTAGCGTCCACGTTTCACCGGCATATGTTACTGTAGAGCAGGTAGAGAAAACAGAAAACAATGCGTAAGTTAGTTTGGGCGATGTCTTGAGGATAAGGGAAGATCACAGGATGGATGGGCTCATGAATCAGGGTGCCAAATGTGCATCAGTCCGTAGGTATGCGCACGTGCTTATGGTTTCCAAAGCTCTTCAGCATGCCAGGGCATGAGCCTAGAGCAGGGGTGTCAAACTCGATTTCATTGAGGACCGCATCAGGGTTGTGTTTGACCTTGGGGAGGCCAACTCAATGTCACTCTTGTCGGGGGTGCCTGTGGTGGCCTGAGCATTCTGGCAGCAAAAACAGGCTCCTGAGCTCTCTTTTGACTGACAGGAGGCCATGGTGGCTGAAAATGGAGCTTGGGAGCCCGTTTTCACTGGCAGAAGCACTGCAGGCCGGTCCTTCACTGTTTCCCCGTAGGCCAGGTCTAAGTACCCTGCAGGCCAGATCCAGCTTCCCCCCCCCCCGGGCCTTGAGTTTGACATCCCTGGCCTAGAGACATATTTGGTCCCCAGAATGGGCAGGTCCTCAAATATTCAGCCCAGCCTTAAAACATTTTGGGGAAGTTAGGATTTCGGCTGGAGGCGCCTTAAATCAACCCACTTTTGAGTACAGCCTTTGAGCCAACGGAAAATGGGTTCTGCCTCAGAAACCATAGGAGATCATTCCCCCTTAAATTTTAACTAAAGGCTGATGATGTAGCTGGCAAGATTGCTATCATCTAAATTGATCTCCATTTCTCTACAGATCTTAGAAAAAATGCTAGGAGCATAGATTTTCTTCTTCGGTGATAGAGGTTGTGTGTGTGTGTGTGTGTGTGTGTGTGTGTGGTCATGCATGCATTTCTGGAAATGGCTACTGGAATAATTCTTGGGTAATTCATTGTGGAAAGCTGTCTGGGCAATAAACCAAGTTAACATGCGTAATTTATGACAGAGATAATTAAAGGAAAAAAAAAACAACCCCTGAAATGATTGCAGATTGCAAAACAATGTAGTTGTGACCTGTCAACTGACTCTGGTTTAGAAATGATGCAAAGTGAAATTTTCATACTTCTTTAATTTATATCATGATGACAATAATAAGTAGTTGAATCCCCACCTATCCCTCAGTTTGGAAGCTTTTAAATGAAAGTCACAGGAATATAGTGCAGTCTCTGTTTGCCTCTAAGAACAAAACACCATATACTGTAAGGACCTGCCTCTCCTTCTAACTCAAGAAAGTAAAAACTCCTGAAACTGAGTATTTCAAAAGGAACCTTTTACTGAGTAGAAGTGAAAACAGGACAAAGGTAAAGCAGACTCTAAATCCCCTTAGGCAATACAGTTAGACTTAAGGCATTAGAAACCCCTCCGTCCAGTCCGATGTGGATTCAGCAAATCCACAGGTGTGAAGATGTTATTGTAACGGCTGTCCTGTGATAACCAGGCATTCCCAGGGCCATCTTCCTCTGGCTTTTAGAGTGAAACAACCCACATGGCCCTCCCCCCTAATACATTCCCCAAAAGGTGAAAAAATCTCAGGCTCCTCAGGTGCCAGGATAAAGGTTATAAAATAGCAGTTGTCAGAGGCAATAAGAAAGAATCACATTCGAGGTTCCCCTCTTCTCCCAATTGAATGGCAGTATCACTTTAAGGATCTATTCTTGTATTTTCAAGAATAGACCTGAGCCAAATTTAAAAAAAAAAAAAACAACTTTTTTGCATCTACTTCATATCATTTAAAATACCAATTTATGCCACACCCGTATACTTTTATACCTTTTTATTTGCAGAATTTATTCTTTTTTTAAGAGCTGTATTTGCTGAGTGTATTTGCTGGCTAAGTGATACCCTAAATACTTTCAAGGGCAAGGACAGTTCATTCAGGTTTTTTCCTTTATTTGGTCATTGCAAATTCAAATTATGACTTGTGGGCCTCTATGAAATAGGGAAGAGGACCCATAGGGCACTATAGAACATTATGAAATAATGTACAGTAGTGAGAAATGTAGCTGAGATCTTGTCACTGAAGTAGGGGCTTCCCTTGTCCATAGTTCCTTAATGAATCATTAGAGAATAGTAGAAGCAGTGACAGGCTGAATATAGGCATTGGATTGGTTTTAGTCCAGTGGTGGCTAACCTTTTGGGGCTCCTGTGCCAAAAATTGTGTGCACGCTCGCATGCCAGCACCCAGAAGGCAATGCGTGTCCCCCCACACCTCCTGCGCATGCACGTGCAATCCCCACCACCACCCCCTTGCCTGTACTGTGCCTCACAGCTGATTCTTGGCTGGTTTGAGGCCTTTTTGGGCCTCCCAGAGGCTTGAAAAAAGCCTCTGCAGGACGAATAATAGGCCCGTTTCATCACTTCCGGTATTATAGGAAGTGACGAAACGGGCTTGTTATTTGGCCTGCAAAGCCTGCAGAGGCTTTTTTCAAGCCTCTGGGAGGCCAAAAAAGGCCTCAAACCAGCCAAAAAATCAGCTGTGAGGCATGCACAGGTGCAGTGAGGTAAGTTTGTCTGCGGCTCGCGTGCTGGTACAAATGGCTCTTCGTGCCACCTGTGGCATGTGTGCCATAGGTTCGCCATCACGGTCTGGGTCTACCAGAAGAGCATTTCTCTGTTCCCCAGATTGCTTCTCTTTAGCTCCTGAGCACAGGAGGAATGATTTTAGTTATTAAGTTTATTTATTTATTACTGTTTATTAAATTTGTAGTCTGGCCAAAAGAAAACATGATAAAAATGAAAATGAAACAAACAGACAAAACAAATGAGGAACTAACATCTTAGGGAGACATTTCAAATGTCAAATATTTGAAAGGATCAACTTTCTAGGCACATTATAGGTAACCAAGCATTACTTAATTACAAATCCCATGGGCTGCTCCAATTGCAACTATGTGTGTAGTCTAGACCTCGTTCTTTTTTTTTTTTTTTTTTGAAAACAATTTTATTAGTTTTAAAATCAAACAAACAAAACATAAAAACATCCAGCTTTCTTTCATAAATGTACAAGCAGTGTGTCGGTTGGTTTACCAGTTTTTGTGCATTCATTTCATAGTCTCAATTAAAGTACCTACCCATCCGTCCATCCATCCATCCATCCACCCACCCACCCATCCATCCATCCAATTAGTCTGTCAGGCTACAAATCAAAGAATGTTAACCTTTGGTACTTTTATTTCCAAGAATATCTGCGACTAACATGAACTCTTTCATTTCTCAGAAAATAAAAATATGATGGCGTGTGAGAAGTTATGGAATATGAGGGTGATCTTGAAAGACAAGGAGAAGAGATACTGCCTCGGATATAATGGGGAGGAGCCAGCAACTGAGTTACATCAGAGAAATAAACTTAAAAAGGACCCATCCTAATTTTTCAGACAGTAAAAAGAGAGAGTGGCATTTATACTTTCAGACTTGCAAGATTACAATGATGTAGTTTTGCAATAAAGTAGAATTACCGCGACTGGTTGAGTTTACTGTCAGGTCTGTTTGGGAGGCTGACAAGCAGTTTCCACTGTGGCCCTTGAGAATATCCTGGAAATCATGTGGAGCACCTTCGTTAAGCTGTTTTGGCAATAAACAAACCCTTCACAGATGCAGCCATTTTCATGACATATCGGCACAAAGGAAAAAAAAAATAGCGAGACCTGTTCTTACATAACAGGACAAACTAGCATTATTAATGATCTGTGGCTATTCTAAAAACACTAGCCCTCTGAAGGTTACTATATTAGGAATCATGGTATTGAGATCCAACATATTGTTATGTTTGTAATCCACTGTTATTTATATATTGCTAACAATTTCATGTTTTGATGAACATTTCTGATATATATAGAATGGCGTCACATAAAAACTTTGTCCTCCCAATTTATTTGTAACTTCTAAAGTCCTCCCTACTCCATGTGTTAGAATTTTAATTGGAGCTTTGTGGGCATCCTCTCCAAAAGTGTGTTTTTATTTTTCTGACTGTGTGAACTAACGTTAAATCTCTTTAAAGAGAGGTAGGTGTGTATTATGAGAGGGAGAGGGAGAGAGGGAAAGGGAAAGAAGAAAAAGAAATAACGTTAATTTATGTTTGTCTTGTACAATAATTACATGGAGAGTAATCTTTCTTTTGACAGCTGGCTAAACCCTTTATTCGTTATTGGCCATAAACGGAAACTAGAAGAAGATGATATGTACAAAGTTCTCACTGAGGATTCCTCTAAGGTGCTCGGGGAAAGACTGCAATGGTATGTAAATCCCAATGTCTCAGTACAGATAATTCAGTCATTTTGTTCTTGATAGTCCAATGTCAATAAAAGTAATATCCAAATCTAACAAAATGAAATTCAGTGGTAAAAAAAGTATGGTTCTACATTTAGGCAAGAAAAGCAAAATACACAGGCACAGTATATGTGGTACCATGCTCAATAGCAGTAACTGTGAGAGGGAGCTCGGAGTCCTAGTGGACAACCATTTAAATATGAGCCAGCCATGTGCAGCAGCTGCCAAAAAAGCCAACGCAGTTCTAGACTGCATAAACAGAGGGATAGAATCAAGACCACGTGAAGTGTTAATACCACTTTATAATGCCTTGGTAAGGCCACATTTGGAACACTGCATCCAGTTTTGGCTGCCATGAGATAAAAAATATGTTGAGGCTTTAGAAAGAGTGCAGAGAAGAGCAACAAAGATGATTAGGAGAGTGGAGGCTAAAACATAGGAAGAACGGTTGCAGGAGCCGGGTATGTCTAGTTTAATGAAAAGAAGGGCTAGGGGAGACATAATAGCAGCGTTCCAATATTTCAGGGGCTGCCACAAAGAAGAGGCAGCCAAGCTATTCTCCAGAGCACCTGAGGGCAGGACAACAAGCAACAGGTGGAAACTAATCAAGGAGAGAAGCAAGCTAGAACTAAGGAGAAATTTCCTGACAATTAGAACAATTAACCAGTGGAACAACTTTCCTCCAGAAGTTGTGAATGCTCCAACACTGGAAGTTTTTAAAAAGATGTTGGATAATCACAGGGATGGGATCCCTGTGATGGGTATAACTACCGGTTCTGTGGCTCTGCGTCGCGTGCGTATGCGCGAGTCGCATGAGTGCAATTTACGACCTGCTGAGCAGCACTGCGTGTGGGTGTGCAGCGGTTGGAAAAGCCCTTTTTTCCTGCTTTTTCAACCACAACTGTGCTGCACAAAGCAGCTGAGGTTGAAAAAGCAGGAAATAAAGGACAAGTAAGAGCCCGGGCTGGTGGGTGGGCCAAAACAGCAGCAGACACAGATCTGGTTCTGTGTCTGCTGCTCTTCAGAGCAACCGGTTCTACAGAGGTGGACAGAACCGGTAGAATCCCACCCCTGGATAATCATTTGTCTGAAGTGGTGTCAGGTTTCCTGCCTAAGCAGGGGGTTGGACTAGAAGATCTCCAAGGTCCCTTCCAACTTTTTATTCTATTCTGTTCTAATAGGACCAAATTCCATGTGAAAGAAGAAGTGAGCAAAACAAAAACTGAGGTTGAAAATCAATCTCTGGGAGTGGAATTGTGCATGTATGGCTATGTACACACTAAAAGAAAATACAATAATCAGTTATGGCCATTGCAAGCAAAGAGGTTAGGTCTATAAATCAAGAAAGGACTTGTTATTCTTCTCAGTGGAATGGAACATTGAAAAATAATAAAGAGAAAAAGGACCCTGCCTAACCAAATTTGTTATGGGAAAAAGAAAGACTTAAGTTTCAAAGTTTAAAAAAAAATTGGCAGGGGATGTGAAGAAAAAAAAAATCAACTCAGCTCTCTCCAGTTTGAACCGGAGGGAGGATGTTGGAGAAACCATCCAAAAACCATTAAGATGACAAGTACATAAGCATGCTTTGAGCCCATGGTGGCGGGAAATTATTAGAGACTCAGACTGGTGACCCTCGACTCCCTGGGCTAAAAGAGAGAGAGAAGGGAAAGCAAAGAGTTGTGCATTTCTGTTACTGTACCTGTTGTGGGTTCACCAGCAGCCTGTGCAGACAGCAGCGGAATCGGATAGTGGGGAAGAATGGGGGTCAGTCCGGGAATCTGGAGAGGACTTGGACGAGGGTCCTGCATCCGATGCAGAGATGGGGCCTGGACCATCTGGGAGTGGGGTGCTGCCTTTGGAGCCTTCGGAGTCTGGCAGCAGTGAGGCAGAGGACCCAGGGGAGCCTGTTCCCAGTGCGCGTGTGCGCAGAGCTGCTAGAAGGCGAGAGCAGCTGAAACAAAAGGGGCAATTCAGGAGTAAGGCTAGGAGGTGATTGCCCCTCCCATAAGGGATAAAGGACAGGCGAAGGTGAAGAAACCTTTGCAGGAAGCAAAAATAGTTCGTTTGGTTCAGATTCATTCTTGAAGCTCTTCGTACTTCGGTTGGTTTTTTTTTTTCTAGTTCATTGGATACTTCTGTTATTGGCAGCACTTCACAGTAAAGAAAGGTGGGTGCTTATCTGGAGGGACCGTTTGAGATTAATTCCGGCTGGGAATGAAAACCATTTCCAGCATTGCGATAAAATAAGACTTGTTTTTAAATTAAGCGTGTGCGTAATTATGATCTAGGAAGCCTTGGTCAGAACAGCACCCGTTCTCAACAAAATAAAAATTCATTTTTCCTATGGAATCTACTTTCTGATCAGGACCACCTTGAAGAGCTGATACCAATGCACTCCTATCCCTGTAAGTCTGTTAGGTGACTGCATGGCCTGTTAGTGACTCCACTGTTCTTCCTCTTTCCTGATCACATGACCCATCACGATGCCCTTAAGCCAGGGGTGTCAAACTCGATTTCATTGAGGGCCGCATCAGGGTTGTGTTTGACCTGGGGGGGACGGGTGGTGGTGGCCGGTATGGGCATGGCCAGGATGGGGGTGGCCAGGGTGGGCATGGCCAGCTCAACGTCACTCACTGAGGACCCATTTTTGGCCATGACGGCTTACTTCAGCCCTCTGCCAGCAAAAATAGAGTTTGGGGAGGCCCGCCCAGGCTCTGTTTTTGGCCACAACAGCCTCCTGCAGCCCTCTGCCAGTGAAAATGGAGCCTCCCCAAACACCGCAGGCCAGTCCTTTGCTATTTCCAGGGCAGGTCCATGGGCAGATCTAAGATGGGGCCGGATCTGGTCCGTGGGCCTTGAGTTTGACACCCCTGCCTTAAGCTGTGTTCCTCTTTTTTCCCCTTAACTTGTTATCACTTTACAACTTGAATTTTGTGCCTTTGCAGAGGTTGCCCTTTCTAGATCCAAGTATGATGCCAGGAGAAATCTTGAAATCTTGCCTTATTTCTTTCTGGGTAAGGTAGAATTTTCTTGAGTTGAACTTGGCTCATGGTGACTTCTGTTGAGCTGGAAAGTGTAATAGTGATAGGCTGAAAAGTGTGACTTCTGGATTCTTTCCAATGGCAACGGTAGAGAAGTGTTTTGCCACCACCTGTTTATTGATTTTTTCTCTCTCCAGAGTTTCCAGCATAGTCTATAGCCTTTGGCCACATTTCCAAATGCTAAGCAAATATGAATCTATCTCAGCTCTTCAGGTAGGCAAAGTCAAGAAACGAGCATGATAGGGATTCCTGGAAGCCTGTCCAGATTTATTTTTGTCCTGTTTTATAGTGACCAAATCAGGGCAGAGTTATTTTGAACTTTTTACCTCATGCTCTCCTATGATTTCTTTTCACAAAGTCCTCCTCATTGCTTCCATATCCCAAAGTCAGCTCTATAATCTGTTAAACTTTGTCAAAGTCAGTCAAGGTTGGTTAGGAGCTGTCACTTCTTATGACTACTATCAGAACTTGCCGTGAAATCTTTGTGTAAACTTTGTACAAGTTTGCCTCTATACTTCTTTAACTTCACATGCTTCAGATAGGTTTTTAGGAATGTGGGACACTTAGCCAACATATCTAAGAATACAAGGTTGCAAAGGAGTTTGTTTTTAAATGAAGATTGATATTGGGCCATATCTCACTGTAAAGTTACTATTTTATGACTTGATTATGAGCTATAAGAAATGCCTGCAGATAAGATATATTGAATTTTTTCTGACTTCTCCCATCTAATTTTAAATCTTATATTTCTAGGTACTGGGATAAAGAAGTGCAAAAGGCTGAAAAAGAAGCAAGAACACCACGTTTGACAAAAGCAATTATACTTTGTTACTGGAAATCTTATTTAGTGCTGGGCTGTTTTACATTGGTTGAGGTAACAGACTATAAGAGATGTACTATTTTAAAAAATCTGCAAGCAAAAATTGTGAGATGGTTATATTAACATGCCTACCCCCTGCTTAATGTTACAAGTTTTGTAGAAAATTTTAAGCAACAGCAAAAGGAAGAAGAAGAAGAAAAAACGGGGAAAGTGAAAATGTATTCAATACTTCTTTTGGCACCCTTTACCTCTCTCTAATACTCATCCCACCGTACCAACTACATACGGACTGTTTTAGAAATATAATACATGCATACCTTCCAGAAGAGTTCCAAGTTCAAAATATTTTGAGTTCAGGATAATTTTGTGGTGCCTGCAGTTTGGAATCGTTCCTGTAAGGTTAGAACATTTGTAACCCTTTGCACAACCTCACTTTAGCAGCCTACACAGGAGAATAAAAATAATAAGAAGAATATTTTGTTTCAATTGTTCCACTTTAACCGAAATTTTCTTTTCTTTTTTCTTTTAAAGGAAATTCTGATCCTTATTCAGCCAATATTTCTGGGGATGATTATTGGGTATTTTGAAAAGATTGGTTCCTCACAAGTTGACGAAAATGCTTTGGCCTATACCTACGGCTCTGCTGCAGCCTTATCTGTGTGCACTTTGATTCTGGCCATCACTCACCATCTGTATTTTTATCATGTACAACGTGCTGGCATGAAGCTGAGAGTAGCCATGTGCCATATGATTTATCACAAGGTAGGTAATAGGTTTTCTTTATCTCAATAAACAGGGACCCCAAACAGAGGTGAGTGCTTGTCTTGCATTGTGAGTGAAGCAAACAAGTGTTTCTAGAATCATTAGCTTAGCGGGGTGATGAAATACGTGGCTCTTCGTGAAAAGAATGTTAAGATTACATCAATGTGCCATATGTAAATTCTGTTCTGGGTGGACAGGACAAGGGCTGAAATCTCCGGGAAAAGCAACAGGCTAGAAAGACGTTGGCTGCAGTTATGAATGGCTACTTCTACCCATGACTTTTAATGCAAAAAAATACCATATAAGTGAAAAATGAGGGGGGTTGAAGGGGGCTGGGTAAGACTTACTTTCTGTTGTCCAGTTTTAGGCTTCCTTCTACTTTTATTTTTGTTGTGGTCAAGAATTATTTCGAAATTCTTCTAGGTGTGCTACACTGATCCACTTGCATTTACAATAAGGAAGGGTGTGATGTAATTCAGCCATCCCTCAACTAACTTTTCCATCTCTGCCTTCTGTCCAAGATGTCTTCTAGCTTACCAATACAGATAGTTCTTGACGTATGATTGTAACTGAGCCCAAAATGTCTGTTGCTAAGCGAGACATTAGTTAAGTGAATTTTGCCAGTTTTACGACCTTTCTTGCCACCAGTTGTTAAGCAAATCACAGCAGTTGTGACGTTAGTGACACTGTGATGACCAAGGGTGGGATACAAAACAAACGCAGTCACAGAAAACAGGTGAAGCCGCTTTTATTCCTTCATTTTGCTTCCAAGCTCCAAATATCCTTGCCGGAAGACAAACAAACTCCCACACAAACAGTTACAAGAAGAAAGAAAAAAGCAACACAAACCAGGCAAGATAAGGGCTGGAGGACGCCCACAGATAACAGAACACACACTGGGAAGTAGCCAAACTCAGAGAGGAACCATAAACTAGAGATATTTCCACACTTTGTTTCTGGCATTCACCCATACGCAGGTCCGTCCTCTTATTCAGTTGTCACAGCTGCAGCCCATGAAGAGGATCAAAGCTCTCTCCTCCCCAGTAAACCACATCTCTCCTACGTGCCCTAGGATATAGAGGGGATGGGCCTGGGTCCTCCTCTGACTGCTCCGCCGGCCTCTGCCCTTCCCCAGCCTCCTCCACAACCTCTGGAGCCACACTTCCACTCCCTCTTGGTTGTTCCTCCTCTCCCTCATAGTCAGTCTCCACCAGGGGCATGACAGACACGGCGGTTAATGAATCTGGCTTGCCCATTGGCTTTGCTTGTCAGAAGGTCACAAAAGAGGATCACACGACCCAGGGATATTGCAACCATCTTAAATATGACAAATGTCTGAATTTTGATCACCTGACCAAGAGAATGCTACAACGGTTGTAAGTGTGAAAAATGGTCACAAGTCACTTTTTCACAGTGCCGTTGTAACTTTGAGTAGTCACTAAATGAACTGTTGTAAGTTGAGGAGGGCCTGTACTAGGATACTTTTAAACACTGCAGTACTTCTGAGGGAAATTGGCCCATCCGTTCTACTTTAAAAAGCATTCGGTACTGCATGTGTGTAGAAGGGAATACTTTATCTAAATCTACTTTTATTTACTTATGCACTTAAATAGTGGTGGGATTCTATTTTTTTTACTACCAGTTCTGTGGGCATGGCTTGGTGGGTGTGGCAGGGGAAAGATACTACAAAATCCCATTCCCTCTCCAACCCACTGATCTGCTTTCCAGCTCCGTTCTCCTGTGCAGGGCAATGAAAGAAGTTCCAGCCAATCAGCTGGGACTCGGGAGGCAGATAATAGATGGGGGCGGGGCCAGTCAGAGGTGGTATTTGCCGGTTCTCCCAACTACTCAAAAATGTCTCCAGAACAGGTCAGAACCTGCTGAATACCACCTCTGCTTTAGATGTACCTTATATTTTATAACTGTTCTATTCTATTTGTAATGGAACCACTGCATTTTGTGGTAGCTTATGCGTATAAGTTGCATTGTAATTATAGCTTGGGTATATATTTACTTGGTGCAGAAGGACATGTTTATAATAGCTCATACCTTCATTATGACTCAATTAGACTACTGCACTACATGCTAAGTTGGCAGCCTTTGAAGACTACATGAAAACTGCAATTGGCCGAGAACAGAATGGCCAGTGTGCTCATTGTCACGTGTTATTTCGATCAGGCCAATTGATCAAAGATATTAAAAATGGAACTCCTGTATTTACTATTTACTTTTAACCAATCTCAAGCATTTCTTCACCTGTTACTCTTTTTTTCAAAAAAATAAATATATCTGTTTTATTTTGTAGTATTTTACTGCAGTTTTATCTTACTGGTTTGAGCTTTTATGCTTTTTATTTTAGAACTATTTTTAATTATATTGTGAAAGTTTTAATACTTTTCTATATTATATACCATGTAAGCCAGTAGGAGTTGTTGGAATTTGGCAGGAAAAAAAATACAAAATGCAAAGGAATATTTAAATTACAAGTGTTAAGTACGGTATGATTAGAATAAATAAGAACATTTTTGTCCCATTTTCTCCTATTGGCACCATAGTTTGTAATTTCTTTTTTTTTTTTTACTGGAAGGATAACTATGCTAATATGACAATTTTGTTAAATTTTGAAGATGTGTTACTAAAATTGGTGGAGTAATAACTGTGTTGTCATGCAAGATCTTGTAGTAAACCATATATGTACAATGCATGAGAGGACTGCAGATTTTCCCCTTAGCAAATGCATCACAGGAGCTTCTTACTTAAGGCTGAAGTCTACAGTCAGAGAGTATCTGTAGTTCAGATGAGAAACAATATGTTGCAGCAATAATACAGTGCGGTACAGCAATAGTACAGTCAGAGAGTATCTGTAGTTCAGATGAGAAACAATATGTTGCAGCAATAGTACAGTGAGGTACAGCAATAGTACAGTCAGAGAGTATCTGTAGTTCAGATGAGAAACAATATGTTGCAGCAATAGTACAGTGCGGTACAGCAATAGTACAGTCAGAGAGTATCTGTAGTTCAGATGAGAAACAATATGTTGCAGCAATAGTACAGTGCGGTGGTGATATTCTACCCAGTTCTGCCAGGTTGGTAGTGCCAATGAGCAGCGGAGACCGAATCGTTTCTCTCTGACACTCTGCCTGTTTGGACCACCCACTTGCCCGGGCTTCCAAATTAACCTTTATGTCCTGCTTTTGAAATTCAGCTGCTTTGCGTGGCAGCTGCTGAAGCAACAGGGAGAATGCAGGCTTGCTGGAGGGGAGTCAGAAAGCCTCTGTGCCTGCGCCAAGTACGTGTTTGACATGCGTGCGCAAAGCAGCCCACCAAGCCACGCCCACCGAACCAGTGGTAAAACTTTTTTGAAGCAGACTACTGATATAATGACCAAATAGTTATAATTAAAATTATATAATTATAATGTATCATTGAAAGGGACACGGTGGCTCAGTGGCTAAGATGCTGAGCTTGTCGATCAGAAAGGTCAGCAGTTTGGCCGTTTGAATTCCTAGCAGCACATAACGGAGTGAGCTCCCGTTACGTGTCCCAGCTTCTGCCAACCTAGCAGTTCGAAAGCATGTAAAAATGCAAGTAGAAAAACAGGGACCACTTTGGTGGGAAGGTAACAGTGTTCCATGTGCTTTTGGCATTTAGTCATGCCAGCCACGTGACCATGGAGATGTCTTCAGACAGCGCTGGCTCTTTGGCTTTGTAACGGAGATGATCATCGCCCCCTGACTGCTACCGCTGCACCATAGAGAGTATTTTAACTTACTGCACCTCTGTATGGTTTGCCAGTTGCACAGTGGCAGATGGGAAAGCACTCCAAAGGGTCACTGCCCAGAAGATCATTGGTTGTCCTCTCTCCACTTTGGAAGAGCTTTATAGCTCCTGCTGCCTTAAGAACATCCTCAAAGATCCATCTCATTCTGGGAACTCTTTTTTTGAAATATTACCATCTGGCAGATGGTACAGAACAATAAAAACAAGGACAAATAGGCTGAAAAACAGCTTCTATCCCAGGGCAGTAGCTCTTTTGAATTCTGCTGTATAGTGCAGTCTTGGTGTGGTGTCGGGGGTTTTCGGTTCAATGTATGGAGAGCGAAGGATGTGTGTTTGTGTTTATTTTCATGGTCATGGTCATGATGTGCACTGAAGATGGTGTTTGATTTCATTGTACGAGGTGCAATGACAATAAAGTAAACTAAACTAAACTAGAGCCGGAAATGACTAGCACATATGTGGAAGGGAACCTTTACTTTTATCTTTAATGTATAATTAAGTCTCACTCTCCTTATTAGAATGCAGTCAGAAAATACAGAAAATTTGGGAGCTAAATGACAAGCTCAGAGAGCAAACCGCTGCTAAAATCTAAAACCCGACCTACAAGTTTTTTTCTATTATTTCATACAGAAAATTAGTCTGTGGTATTCAAAAAGAGGAAAAAAACAGGGAAAAAATAACTTCCATAGGCTAAAGCAGGGGTCCCCAACCGCCGGCCCTCAACCCACTACCGGGCTTCAGCCTGTTCGAAACCGAACCATTCTCACATGAGTGGAGCTTCGCAACGACCACAAGTGTCTGCCGCTCATGCGTTTTGCGCGTTGGTACAAGCACCCTCCGCTGGCATGCAAAGCTCTGTTTGTGCAAGTAGAGTATGCACACACCCGCCACTCTCACAAATGAAGCTGTTTGTGTGCACGTTTGTCTGCCATTCACATGCTCCCCCCCCCTCTCCTCGTGCCGGGCTGGGCCACCAAGCTGAAAAGGTTGGGGAATGCTGGGCTAAAGTGGCAATATTTAGTGTGATTAGCCCTTTACACTTGAGCAACAGCAGATATTTGTCTCCCGTAAACCTAAATGGATGGGACCTTAAGTACAGTCATTGCTAATACCTGTATGTGTCCTACTATGTCAACAGGTGTACAATACCAGATTTGTGCAAGGCATGCTTGAGCATCACATACAGCGCAGTCACATGTTTTGTAAGTGTAACTTGTTGGATGCTTGCTAATGGGAGCCACTTTCAATCACATCATTCCAGTCAAAATGCTGAAGATCACAGAATTTGACAGACATAAAATCATACTTTTATAGTAGCAAGGCTAGTCTTAAAGGGAAATCAACAAACAAACTGGATATTTAAGACGTAGTACTCAAGGCTGAAAAATAATTATGGATGTTGTCATTATAACTTTGCTAAAGCAACAAAGAGAGTGGTGGCCAAACACTTTTGGCCAGTACTATCTTTGCTATGATGCATTTGTAGAAAAGCTAAGTTTGTTTTTCAGCCTGCACACTCTTCCTTCTGAAGCCTCCTAGGAGTTCTGTTGTTATTAGGTAGGATGCTTTCTTGTGCATAAAGTCATCTCTGGGGAATTAATTTGTCATTCTGAATAATATTCTACAGAGTGTTTTGGGAGTCATGAAACAAGCTTTTCAACCAATGCTGCATCTAAAAACAAGAAACAGAGAAAAGCTTATTGGTTCGTGACAGGCTTCGGTCTCTTTATTTTAGGGTTCTAATTATTTTTCCATTTTACCTCTCATTATTACAGAAGTCATTGAAATCACTAACTTTTTTTTCAGTTATGGAAAATTACATTGGATGCACAAGTTAGGGAAAACTAGTGCAATCGATTTTGAATGAAATAGATGATATTCTCATTCTATTTATGTTACTATGATGTAGATTATATAATTTGTGTAATGTTGCTGCAGAGGACATAATTAAATAGTGGTCAAGAACTGTGTGTGTCCCTCCTCCACCTGATTTACTAAAATTGAAATGGTAGTTTCATTATATTCATAAAACCTCAGTTAATCAGCATATTTTCTTCTACTTTTAAGTGACAAAGGCTTAAAAATCATTGAACCACACTAGTTTATATTAAAACATTTTTAAAGTTAATTGGAAATTCTATTCTCTAGTGATGTATGCATTGCTGATACCTTATTCCATTTCCCTACCGTAATAGAAGGTGATCATTGGAGCCCATGGAATTTTGTAATATTTTGTTTATTTAAAATATATATAACTTGTGTATACTGGAGGCAGTAAACTAGCAATTTCATGTATATAGATCTCCAGAGAGGACCCCATCAAAAGTATGTGAGCTTTCACAGCCTGAAACTCAGTTCTCTTGTTTATTTTATTTATTTATTTATTTGGTCAACTGCTTGCAAGTTACTAGGAATAAGTATAAACATGAGTAAGAATACAGGAAAAAGGTACGAATAAATAGGGACAATAGGAGAGGGATGGTAGGCGTGATTGTGCACTTATGCACGCCCCTTACAGACCTCTTAGGAATGGGGTGAAATCAATAGTGGATAGTTTAAGGTTAAACTATGTTGTCCCTTTGTCTTTTTCTGAAAAAAATGCTATTTGTGGTTTTGAGACATTTTACACTTGAATCAGCTCATTTTGGCTAATGAGAACAGAAGAAACTTAAAGTGTTCATTCAGAAGATTTTTGGAAGATTTTCCCCTAGAAATGCGTCACACAATACTAATACTAAATCATGTCCTAGACTTTGGCCTTCTGTCGCCTTATCTCCAGAATTATTGGAGTGCATGTCTGATAATTCCTGATTTGTATAATCTGTGACTTTGGAAAAAGGGAACTGGGGAGGATAAAGTGAGCAAGCATTGAGCATTTGATTGACAAAAATATAACTACAAACCCATATACAGGGTTGTACGTGAAGGCACTTAACACCCAGGCCTTTAGAATGTTGAGTATAGCTATTTAACCTGAACTTCTTAGGAACTTCTATTTTTTTTAATTTGCATTTTTATTAGTTTATCAAAAGATAAAATAGAGATGTACAATGAAAAAAGTAAAATAAGGGGAAAATAAGGGAGGAAAAGGGGAAGAGAGAAAAATGTAGGGAAAAGGGGAAAAGGGGAAAAAAAAGCATTGACTTCCGACTCCTTTTGATGCAGCAGAATAAGGTGAACATAAAAAACTCCACTTTTTACTATATGATAATACAGTATATGCTAACTTCTTCTATAACAAAAAAAAATCTATCTGATCAGCAAAACTCAAAATCAAAGTTTCATTTTTTTTACCTGAAGCCCAAAAGTGGTTCCCAAGTAGAAACAAAATTATGTTATTTTCTTTAATCAGTGAAGTCAATTTGCTGATCCTTTCAACTTTTGTAGCCACTTGTCCTTTGTGGGTATCAAAGTATCCTTCCATTTTTGTGCATGAAGTATTCTTGCTGTCACCAACATATACAGTATACCATCAAGGTTCCAATTTTTTTTTTCAGGTTCTTTATCCATTAAACCTAAAAGAAAATTCTCTGGTTTTATCTTTATATTTAAGAATCTTCTGTGTTAAGGTGTGAATCCTTCTCAGTGTTTCTTTGTTTTGTCACATGTGACATGTCCATCATAAATGATAAAAAGTTCCTTCTCTATGCTTACATTTTTAACATTCATTTGAAGTGCCTTTATACATTCTTGACAATTTGGACACCAGCAGTACACCATCTTATAATTTTTTGAAAAAAATGTATAATTTAATGTGAATTTTAGACCTTTCATCCATGTATTCTCCCATTTGTTTAAGCATTATATTATATCAAAAGTTTTTGTTCATTGAATCATACAATGCTATACATACTCATTCTCCACATTCAGTTTCAACAACAATTTATAAACCTAATATGTTCATCACCACCACACAATAGTATTTCCAGTTCATTTTTTACAAAATCAAATCCATAGATCTTTTTGTTTAGTTTAAATCTTTCTTTCAGTTGCAGATATCTAAGCCAATAGCAAATACAACCTTTCTGATTGCAGCTTCACTTTAGATTTAAGGATAGGGTCACCATAATTAAAAGATATATATAATTTGACCATAAGTCCACCAGTCTGGCCTCACCAGCATTTCTTTTCTTTTTTTAAAAAAAGCAAGCTTCCTGGGAAGGCAGCCAAACGTTCCATTACTTTATATTTACACTAAACTCTTAGGATGGTACGCCTAACAAAGTGATAGTTTAAATCAACATTTACTTTAACCCTATCATGCCATAAATAGCTGTGCTATCCAAATCTTAATTCTAACCGTCAAGTTCAGGAATGTCAAACTCAAGGCCCGTGGGCCAGATCCAGCCCACAGGGTGCTTAGATCTGGCCAGTGGTGGGATTCAAATTTTTTTACTACTGGTTCTGTGGGCGTGGCTTGGTGGGTGTGGCTTGGTGGGCCTGGCTTAGTGGGCGTGGCAAGGGAAGGATCCTGTAAAATCTCCAGTCAGAGGTGGTTTTTGCCGGTTCTCCGAACTACTCAAAATTTCCGCTATTGGTTCTCCAGAACTGGTCAGAACCTGCTGAATATCAATCTCTGGATTTGGCCTGTGGGGCTGCTCTGGAAACAGCAAAGGACTGGCCTGTGGTGCCTCTGCCTGTGAAAATGGAGCTTGGGAAGGCTGCGAGCACTGCAGGAGGCCCATGCAGGTCCCCCTAACACAAGGGATGTTGAACTGGCCACACCCAGCCTGGCCATGCCCAGCCTGACCACGCCCCGTGTCCCCCCAGGTCAAACAAAACCCTGATGCAGCCCTCAATGAACTCAAGTTTGACACCCCTGCTCTAGTTCGAGTATTCTTTGATGTTGCAGTCACTCATTGCTTTAGCTAGACCAAACAATAGACATCAGAATATGAATGCCTATCCCTATGATTAGTTATCAACAACACAATCTATCAAAATAGTGTGTTAGCCTTAAAGTCTTAATTTATAAATAAGCAGGCTGTTCCTGATTTTTTTTTCCTGATTAATAGACAACTGCAAAGGGCAGTAGGACTTCCACATTTTTTTTCAATCCATAGGGAGGATTTGAGAGGGATTTGTCTCTATGTATTACTCTGTATTAGAGCTTTTAGACAGCATTTAGGTCGTTCACCTTTAGGTTTAAGGTTTTTTTTCTTTGCTTAAGTGAAAGATTTGTATATTATTGATAGAACGATGCAATGTTTATCTGTTCACTGTTAAATCAACAGAATAATCTTCCTGCTAATAATATGTGATAATATTTCTGTGAAACAATGACCAAGTGTTATGCTGCTCTTTATCTTAAGTTTAACTTTTGGTTTAAGGAAAATTAATTTACTACATAACTTTATCCTTAAGGACTCACCATTCAGTGTGTATGAAAATGAAATGCTTGTTCCTTTGATGTCCTATTCTGATTACAATAGATGTTGTTATTCCGGTATTTTATGCCCTGTCATTTGTGCCATGGAAATCGCATTGTGGGAAATGTATTTTGAATTCATCATTTTCTACACATTTATTATACTGTGACTGAGCTCCACATGTTTGTTTACATTATTCACAAGGGTGTGGGATTGCATTATAGGAAAACATCAATGAATACCATTTTAGAAATATAGAAGCATAGAGGTGGAATGGACCTTGGAGGTCTTCTGGTCCAACTCTCTGCACAAGCCAAAGACCTTATATCCAGAGGTGGTATTCAGCCGGTTCTAACCAGTTCTGGAGAACCAGTAGTGGACATTTTGAGTAGTTCAGAGAACCAGCAAATACCACCTCTGACTGGCCCCACCCCCATCTATTCTCTGCCTCCTGAGTCCCAGCTGATCGGCTGTGTCTTCTTTTGTTGCCCTGCACAGGAGAACGGAGCTGGAAAGCAGGTTAGTGGGGTGGGGAGGGAATGGGGAGTTTGCAGTAACCTTCCCCTGCCATGCCCACCAAGCTACGCCCACAGAACCGGTAGTAAAAATTTTTGAATCCCACCACTGCTTATATGATCCTAGTCAAATGGTTGCCCAGTTCAGTTTTGATAACCTCCAGTGATGGAGTCCTCACATCCCCAGGAGGGAAGCTATTCCATTGATTAATTGTTCTGACTTACTTCTTGGTTGGATCTCTCTTTAACAAGCTTCCACCCATTACTTCTTGTCCTACCCTCTGGTGCCTTAGAGCAGGAGTCTCAAACTGGTGGCCCACGGGCCAGAAGTGCCATGTGCAGGCCACGCCCACCCCAGCTCTGCGAATGGGGAAAATGTTGTAAAATGGCACATGACGGCAATGTGACACCACGAGTTTGACACCCGTGCGTTAGAGAATACGTCACTCCTCTCTTTTGTGACAGCCCCTTAAGTACTGGAAGACAATTATCATGTTTCCCTAATCCTTCTCTTAGACAGACTAGGCATAACCTCAATTGTTTATAGAATAGAATAGAATTCTTTATTGGCCATTTAGCCTCCAGATACTTCATTATCTTTGTGGCTCTTCTTTGCACACTTTCCAGAGTATTATCATCTGTTTTGTATTATGGTGACAAGAACTAGATGTAGTATTCTAAGTATGGTTTCTCCAGTACAGCGTAATACACTTCTATTACTTCCCATTGTCTTGATGCTGTCATTCTGTTGATTCAATCCAGGATTACATTGGCTTTTTTGGAAGCTGTAGCACACTTCTGGCTGATATGTAAGTCGTGGTTCACTAGGACAGCTAGATCCTTCTCACAGTTACTACTGTTGAGCTGGATACCACCTATTCTATATCTTTGCATTTGGTTTTTCCATTCTAAGTGCTTACGTTTCTCACCACTGAACTTCATCCTTCTGAATCTTGATTCTAAAGTGTTGGCAGTTCTTCCCAGCTCTGCGAATTTGATGAGGTTCCCTTCCGTCCCCTCATTTGATCATTGATGAAGATGTTGAAGAATACTGGCCCCAAAACTGAACCGTGAGGTCCCCCTTCATGGTCCTCTCCATGTAGATGTAGTTCCATTGAGGACTACCTGCTGAGTACAGTTGATCAGCCAATTGTGAATCCATCTGAGGGTGATACTGTCTACCCTACATTGTTCTATCATACCAAGAAATAGGTTGTAGTCTACTTTGTCCTCAAAAACTCAGGATGCATTACTGAGGTCCAGCTATATTATGTCCATAGCATTTTGCTGATTCACTAATTTGGTTACTTGATCAAAAAAACACAGTGGTTTTTAACTTGTTCATATTTAGGTGGTCACAAATCCTCCATTTGGTTATCTTTTCCAGGAGTTTCCCAGATATTGATGTCAAGCTGATCAGCCTGTAATTTCCTGGATCTATTCTTTCTCCTTTTTGGAGATTGGAACCACACCAGCTTTTTCCCAGTTCTCTGGTATTTTCCCGGTGCTACATGAGCTTTGAAATATTACATTCAGTGGTTCTGAAATTACATCTGCCAGCTCCTTCCAAGCACTGAGATGCAAACCATCTGGCGCAGCTGATTTGTAATCATCCAGGGTGGCTGGGCATTCTCCTTGCCTATTTTGACTTGTATACCTGTTCTGTCTCTCTCATTTCTGCTTTAGATAGGTTGGGTTGCTTCTTCCTATTACGTAAAAACAGATACAAAGAAGGAGTTACGCAGTTCTGCTTTCTCCCTCTCACCCATCCCCTTCTTGCCATTTACTTGATGAGAAGCTTTATTCTTTGATATACTTAAATGCTTTGCACATTTTAAAACAAGGACAAAGCTTCTGATATCAGATCTAATGCATCTGAGCTTGGTAGGTATTTTTCATACCTCTGGGTTAAAGTTCTATCAAGACGAGAAAAACTGGTTTTTTTTACAGAATATCACTATTGGGTGACACTTCCATTAAATCTTTAAAAAAACAAAGATTCCGAAGAATGATTTGACTGTGTGAATTGATTCTCAGGGTCAGCATGGACTGTGAGTGAGTACAAGTTGTTCCGCTGTTTAAAGACCTTTGCTATGCTTGTAATTATCAGAAAATGCACCACAACTTGGAAAAACACAAACAGGAGTTCTGTCCTTAAAATGTTGCCAGCATTGTTGTGCGAGAAAGGCACAGAGAGAAATTGACTCCTTTCTTTTATCTGAAGTAGATTTCCCCAAAATACTTTCCTCAGTTTCTGACTTAGCCTGTTTTTTCTAGAGCAGAAGATGATACAGGGAGTCCTCGACTTACGACAGTTCATTTAGTGACCGTTCAAATTTACAATGGCACTGAAAAATGGGAGTTGTGACCATTTTGCAGAGTTACGACCTTCGCGGCATCCCCATCATCACATGATCAAAATTCAGATGCTTGGCGACTGGTTCATATTTAAGACTGTTGCTGGGTCATGTGATTCCCTTTTGGGACCTTCTGACAAGCAAAGCTAAATGGGGAAGCCAGATTCACTTAACAACCGTGTTCCGTCCTTTATAATTACTAGCTGAATTTAAGGCAGACAGACTTACTCCACAAAGGCATCCATACAAGGTCTCTTTATTGGTTCATCAGGCATCCTCCTATATAATTCAAGGTTACGTCGAGATTCATCTCAATGTCCAACTCTTTTCATAGCTGACTTTCTGGGGTAAAAGGATGGTAATCTTTCATCCCATATCAATGGAGCAAAAGGAGCAAAGAGACGAGACCCAGCACACTGCTGGGGTTCAGGCAAGAGTGCCGGAACTTCCCACAACCCAACCAAGGGTCAATTCAGTGACCAATCAGGATTACAGATATGGCTACATGATATGGACTACATTTCCCAAGATGCTTTAAGTACATTTGCCATGATGCATTCCCTTAAAGGGTCAGCTCCCAATTCCTAACTATCTATGCCAATTCCTATTAACTATATACTATATATAGAGAGAGCTCTATTTCCCTTTCCCACAAATCTTCTTGATCATTGCATCCTAGCTCTGCCTCAGCCTCTTAGAATAGCAGCTGGATACTTTCATTGTCACTGTCTTCTGTGGAGTGCCTTCCTCTTAATCCTGGCCTTTGAATGAGAGTAACATCCTGGTTTATTTTCTTGGCGAAAAGTGAAAAAACCATGTCCTAAGATCATCTCTTGACCATAAAGCATTGAGGCGTGCAAAGTAGACTTATTAAACCTTTTTTCCTTGAGGTAAATCAATCTTGCAAGGTAGACCAAATTAAATGCTATTAAAAAGGAGAATCAAATTATAAAAAAATGTCTTCAGTATTAAGTATAATTATCTATATTATTTTACTTAATGTAGAATCATGTATGTTGGAAAAGAGAAATTACAGTGCTGTTCTGATCCAAAGGACAAATGCAAATGATACAATCACTGCTAATTCAGGAGAAGTTGAGTTCATATGCGACACAAAAGTAAATTCAGTAAATTGTAGCGATCTAGATTCACACAACACTATAGACATAAACCATGATTTATGGACCAAAAGGACAGATTCACATAATGTAACTCAATATCATATGTCATGGTCTTCTTTTTCGCTATCTGTGACTCAATTTTTTTGAATCTTAGGTTTGATCCTGGTTTTGGGAATTTGTATTATCTTACATTGTTTACATAAGGTGATTATTGCATCTTGGAAACTTTTTTGAGTACTATATGTAATTTTTAAAAAAGGAATTTTTGAAAAAAAGACAAAATGTATCTAAGTTGGGAAAATGCTGTGACTAAATATGACTCAGTGTATGACTGTCACATTTGAATAAGTTTGTTTCTGCTTTTAGGCGCTTCGTCTGAGTAATGCAGCCATGTCAAAAACTACAACTGGTCAGATTGTAAATCTTTTATCAAATGATGTGAATAAATTTGATCAGGTAAGCCCTGCGGGAGACATACATTTTGAATGATGTAGTTTAAGAGTGATCTTAACCAGCGGCCTTTTCTTTTTATTCACAGCGAAATAGAATGAAAGTTCTTGGGTTTGCATACAAGTGTATGCAGGGGATAAAAAGACTATATAGAATCTTTTGTTGGGTACATCATATATTGCGATGAAAGGTGATTTCCAAACAGATGTCTTCTTAGAATTGAGGATTGTGATAAGAAGAATAACTTATACAGTAGTCTCTAATCTTAAAGAGAACTTTGTTTTTTACCCTCTCTCTCTTTTTTGAGGTTGTGGGTGCAGTAGAGGTGGAGAGTTTATTTTTATTAATTTTATTTCTATTTACTTATATCCCACCTTTATTATTTTTACAAGTAACTCAAAGTGGCAAACATATCCAGAACACCTTCCTTCTATTTTTCCCACAACAACAACCCTGAGTCGTGTTTAAGAAGGAACCACATAAACATGACTCACAGGACGGCCCAAAGCATGCATTTCAGTAGAGAGAGATTCCCTGAAGATGGATTCCAGAATGAGTTCAAGAGCTTGGAAGAGTAAATCTCTGGTCCCGGTGATTGACCCAAATTCAATTTGCATAATTCTGATATTTCATGATAGCCAAGAAAGTATGAACCAGGTGTTGCTGTGCTTATTTTTATTTGAGATCATTCAAGATCAGCTAAGTGTAAAGTTCATTATTTTATCTTGGGCAGTTCACTTGGATTAGCCCTGCCTGTAGATCAGGGCAGGGGTGGGCTGCTGAGGGTTCGGAGGAGTTCGGGAGAGCCCCTAGCTAAGATTCTGTCCACTCCTGGCTGGTCCCGCTCATCCAACCCCTCCCCTCCCCTCTCAGGAGTCCTCACATGGCCTGTTTTGGATGCAGGTAAATACATGGCATGAATGGAGGCTTGGGGAGGGCGAAAAATGGGCCTCCCAGAAGTTCAGGAAGGCTGGAAATGGGCCTGTTTCCAACTTCTAGAGAGCCTCCAGAGCCTGTGAAGACTGTTTTCACCCTCCCGGAGGCTTGGGGAAATCCTCTGGAGCCCAAGGAGGGAAAAAACAACTCCCGCCATGGTACAGGTGGCCATCTAGGCCACGGTCACACTCACCCAGCAACCGGGTAGAGAACCCGTTGCTAAAATTTTTGAAGCCCACCCCCGGATCAGGGGTGTCAAACTCAAGGCCCGGGGTGTGGATCGGGTCCATGGGGTGTTTTGATCTGGCCCGCAGGGCTGCCCTGGAAACAGTGAAGGACCAGCCAGCGGCGCCTCAGCCAGAGAAAACAGAGCTCGGGAGGGTTGCATGCAGCTCTCCTGAGCTCCATTTTTGCTGGCAGAGGTTGCAGGAGGCCATCACATCTGAAAATAGAGCTTGGGAGCCCGTTTTCGCTGGCAGAGTGCTCGGACCACCACAGGTGCCCCCGGCACAAGTGACGTCGACCTGGTCACACCCACCCCGGCCATGCCTATCCCATCCCCCCGAGGTCAAACACAACCCTGATGTGGCCCTCAATGAAATCGAGTTTGACACACCCCTGTTCTAGATGATTTTGTATAGATTAAAAGTAATTATTCTGGTTTCACGAGATATGGGTTTGAACGCTGACAAACCAGACTGCGTGAAACTTGTGTCATGTGAAGGTTTTCTTAAATGTCCTGGGTAAATGTTACAGTAAAACATGGACACTAAAGATACAGAAGTGTTTTGGCTCACGTGCCTCAGATGTGGAGATGACCAGAGATGTCAGAGTAAAAAGAAGCTATGTTGTAGGTAGTTGCTGAGGCCTGGAGATCCCATCTTAGTAAGAAGCAATTTCAGGACAGCTCGAGTGACATGCAGAATTCCCAAGGTATTTAGAGAAAACAACAACTTTTTTTATATATAACCTAACATATCCAGATAGAGATTATTTTGAGTCCCACAACACTTTCCCCCACGCAGGCAAGAAATCTGTGGTCTAAACTGGCAGCTGTCATGATATTTCTACTTCCAATTCATTTCGTGACTCATGTGTATTTCTTTTTTTGCCTAGGTGACTATTTTCTTGCACTTCTTATGGGCTGGTCCCCTTCAGGCGATAGCTGTGACTGTCCTCCTGTGGCTTGAGATTGGCCCCTCCTGCCTTGCAGGAATGGCGGTGCTAATTATTCTCCTTCCCTTGCAAACCTGCATTGGAAGACTCTTCTCATCTCTGAGGTAAGACTGATTGGGCTCCTCTCCCTTCAGAGTGATTTAAAAAAAACAAAACCCTTTTTCAACTCAATGTGGATAGTTTTTCTAGCCCGTGGTTTTTAAAGGTTATGTACTTTGAACGTAAAGGTTCAAAAACAGGTATCTTCTAAATCTAGAACCAGTGGAGTAGAGATTTTCTTTAAATTTCATCTTTATTATACATTCAAAGACGTACACAAGACCCAACGCTGGTTTTTCTTCCTAAGGCAAATTACAAAGCAGAATTTTTTAAAAAAAATTACAGAAGTTGGAAAAAGGAGCATAGAAAGGGGCAGAATTCATGACTTGTAAGTTTTGATTACATTTATTAATTAGCTGCAGGACACAATCTGGGCCGGACACCAGGACCAGACATTTTGTCTTCCAAAGTTTTCAGGCTGGAGCCCATCTTCAGGGAACTTCTCTCTAGCGGAGTATGTGCTGTTCTGTGAATGAGTGTTTTTTCCCGTGAGAGCAGTCTCTCAAGGCAACCTGGTCTACCCAAATATGGGACGGAGCATGCTTTCACCTCTCAGCCCCTATCCAGGAGTTTTCGCAGGCAGTTGCTTTCCTGACAAACCTTTTGGGTGTTAAATTTATATTTTACCGACAAAGAAAGTTTGGAGCTTCGGAGCCCGTTTTCTCTGGCAGAACGCTCGGGCCACCACAGGTGCCCCCGACATGAGTGATGTTGAGCTAGCCACACCCATCCTGCCCCCCCCCAGGTCAAACACAACCCTGATGTGGCCCTCAATGAAACCAAGTTTGACACCCCTGCTCTGAACTAACCTCTAAAGATACTGTATGTGTTGTAGAGCGAAGGAACAGACGAGGCTTAGACCAGAGCATACAACTAACAGTCTTTATTCAGGGAATAAAGGGTTGTCGCGTCTGCTAGCTAACAAGGCAGACTGCAAGCGAACAACGGCTGGCTCTGCTCGACAGCCGGCTTTTATAGGAGCCAACCAATGGGAGCTGCTGATGCTCCCGCTCAAACAGCGGACCTGGTTGGGAACTCCAACCAGTCCTAAAGACATAACACTCCTCCCCCCTAGCTGGGCACATGCATAGTCTTTGAGGTATGAGGGTGGACTTCGCTGGCGACCGGAACGTCATAGCTCAGGGAGACTGCTGGTGGGCATCGAGTCCATGGAGCAAGACTCCGAGGTCGCCGGGGTGTCATCTTGGCTTGGCGTTGGATCCTGGGAATGAGATGTCTCCCCTCGTTCGGGCTGGCTCGGCAGAACGGCTCGGTCTGGATGGTTGGTGTTCCTGCTGGGTGGATGTGATGGAGGTTCGGGTCGGCAGTCCGGGTCCGTTCTCGGCTCACTCTGTTCGAATGGGGATGTCTGGTCCCTCAGGAAACTCCCTTCTGGAACCTGGGCGAGGACTTGAGGGCTGGCTGGTGGATTCGGCTCACCTCTGGTCAGGTCGTTCCGCCGCCTGCGAAGTTGGTCCAGGTGCCTCCGCCACACGCGACCGTCCTCTAATTGGACCCGGTAGGATCTTGGACCGGTGATAGCCACGATCTGTCCTGGCACCCACAATGGATCCCCTGCGTAGTTCCTTGCAAAAACTGGGTCCTGCAAGGCAAAGTCTCATACCTGGCTGTCCGATCTCAAGGGGGTGTCTGGGCAGTAATGAGGGTGCAGCCTGTCAAGAGTAGTCCTTAAACGTCTCCCCATTAAGAGTTCAGCCGGGGATTTGTTAGTGCTTGTGCATGGAGTTGTATGCTGGCTGAGGAGAAAACGGGACAACTTGGAATGCCAGTTTTCCTGACCGAATCTGGCTAGTGCCTCCTTAGCCGACCTGACTGCTCTCTCCGCCATCCCATTACTAGCAGGGTGAAAGGGGGCCGTGAGGACGTGTCTGATGCCCAGATTCGTGACATACATGCTAAATTCACAGGACGTGAACTGCGGCCCGTTGTCGGAGACTATCGTGTCTGGAAGCCCATGAGTTACAAAAAGTCGGGTCAGGGCTTTAACAACTGCCTGTGTGGTGGTCGTGGGAAGCAAGGCAACGTCTATCCATTTAGAATACGAATCCACGACCACCAAGAAAGTTTTGCCATGCACAGGCCCGGCCAGGTCGATGTGTAACCGTGACCATGGGGCATTGGCGCTTTCCCACTTAGTGGGTGAGGCTGCTGGTGGGGCTGCCCTAGATTCTTGACAGGGTTTACAGGAGCTTACCCACTCTGCGATCTGATCGTCCATCCCCGGCCACCATACGTAACTGCGAGCCAATGCCTTCATTCGCACGATACCCGGATGGCCCTCGTGCAGCACCTTCAATATGGGCACGCGAAGAGTGGTTGGGATAACGACTCTGGTACCCCACAGCAGGCATCCCTGGAGTTTTGATAATTCCTGTTGACGCGTTTTAAATGGGACAAAGTCAACTGAACACTTTGTATCCGGCCACCCCCTCCCCACCCAGTCCAGAACCTGGGCGATTATTTTATCTTTCTTGGAGTGTGCCGCGATGTCATCTGCAGTCACAGGTAGCTTAAGTTCGTTGACTTTGAAGATTGCGTGCACCGGAGCTGGGTCCTCAACTGGGGTCAGTAAGGGGCAGCGGCTGAGAGCATCTGCGTGGCTTAAAGTTTTACCGGGGCGATAGACCAGCTTGAACGAATAGGCCGCCAGGAACAATGTCCATCTAGTCATCCTGGGGGACAGCACTTGTGGAGTTTGCCTGTCCCCCGATAAAAGTCCCAAAAGTGGCTTGTGATTGGTAATGAGTTCGAAATGGTGGCCAAAAAGGAATTCGTGGAATTTTTTGACTGCTGCTACTGCAGCCAGAGCCTCTTTATCAATCTGGCTGTAGTTTCTTTCAGTCATGGAAAGGGTCCTGGAGAAAAAAGCAATTGGCACCTCGGTGCCATTGGGGAGTCTGTGACTTAGGACAGCTCCTATCCCGAAAGGGGATGCGTCAGCGGCCAAGATCAAGGGAAGGCGTTGGTTGAACTGAATTAGAATGGCGTCAGAAGTGAGCAGAGATTTGATCGCTTTAAATGCATGGGATTCTTTGGGGCCCCAGTGCCACGGAGTGTCTTTATCTAATAACCTGTGTAAAGGTTCAGCGACTGAAGCTTTGTGTGGTAAGAATGAAGCGTAGAAATTTAATAAACCCAGGAAGGCTTGTAGTTCCGTTTTATTGGTAGGTGTGGGTGCCTCGTGGATGGCTTTTACTTTTGACTCCACCGGGTGGTTGCCTGAGGCGTCTAGTCTATATCCTAAAAAGTCCACTTGTCTAGTGGCGATGGTGCACTTCTCCCGTTTGAGTTTGAGACCATGCTGTCTAAACTTCTCCAATACTGCCCTAACCCTCTGGAGGAGCTGGGGCCTGTCCATAGCTGAGACCAAAATATCGTCAAAGTATGGGACTACTCCTGGAAGACCTTGGAGAATTCTCTCCATTAGTGACTGAAAAATACCTGGGGCTACGCTAACGCCGAATTGGAGGCGTTTACACCTGAATGCCCCTCTATGAGTTACTATGGTTTGTAAGTCTGCTGTGTGGCTGTCGACAGGGAACTGCTGATATGCCTGTGACATGTCTAGCTTGGCAAAAATGGTGCCGGGTTCGAAAGTGTGCAACAGGTGCTGGATGACTGGAACGGGGTATGCGCTAACCTGGAGATAACGGTTAAGGGTCGTCTTGTAATCAGCACAAATTCTCAAACTACCGTCCTTTTTGAGTGGGGTGACTATGGGGGTCTCCCACTTGGCGAAATCTGTGGGTTCAATTACCCCTTGTTTGAGAAGTTTGTCCAATTCCGCGTCTAATTTGGGGCGGATAGCGAAAGGTACTCTACGGAATTTCATGCGGACAGGAACTGCCTGGGGGTCTACGGAGAAGGAGATGGGTGTGCCATTGTAGCAACCCAGCTCGCTACTGAAAACATCGGAATAGTCAGAGAACAATGTGTCTACATCAGAAGTTGAGACAGCATGAATCCCTGTTATGCTAAGGCCAAGAGAGGGGAACCAATCTAACCCCAAAAGACTAGGGAGGGTACCATTAACCACCACTAAAGGCAAATGGCCTTTGAAGGTTTGGAATTTAACAAGGAACTTGCCTTTCCCGAGGACAGGGATGTTCTTGCCTTGATAGTCTCTCAGGGTGAGGTGGCACTTTTGCAGCTGCTTCCTGGTCAGTCTGGGTTGAATCTTTTTCAGCGTATCCCAGGAGATGATTGAGAGCGCTGAGCCGGTGTCCACCTCCATGGTGCAAGGTTTACCTTCTAGGGAAAGAGAGAGCTTAATTTTATTTGGAGTTTGGGAAGTGTGGTTGGCGTGGTAACACGTGTAACAGTCTTCTACTTGCCTTTGGAGGCTAGGAGATGAAGGAAACTTCTGGGGAGGAGCGCGTGCTGCCTGGCAGACTCTTGCAAGGTGACCTTTCTTGTGGCAGTTTAGGCAACTGGCGTTTCTAAACCTGCAAGATGCCCGGGAATGGGAACCCCCGCAGGTTAGGCACAAAGGGATCTGTTGTGGGCCACTGCTGTTTCTCTGCCTCGCTCCTACCTGTGGCTGTTTCAGTTGCTTGAGGCGATGGACATCTGAAATTTCAGAGGGGTCAGCTTCGCTCATTACCTCCTCTGAGTGGACGGTGGAAGTACCAGGCTTTGGTGCGGTGCCCTGAATCTCAGCTGCTGACTGGACGGATAGTTCAGCAGCTAGGGCTTCATCCATCGCTTGGGAAAGATTTAGATCTTTCCTGGCCAGCAGATGTCGTTGGAGCCTCTGATCTCTTACCCCGCAGACGAGTTGGTCGAGAAGCATGTCGTCTAAGTAATTCTTGAATTCGCATTGAAGAGCGGCTGTCCTCAGGGCTGCCATGTACTGGTTGATGGATTCTCCCTCGGCTTGCTTCCTCATCCTGAACGCGTAGCGTCTTGCAATCTGGGAAGGTTTAGGGGAGTAGTGGTTCGAGAGTGTTTCTTGTAGCTCACTCCATGGAACGTTCTTGATGTCATGTGGTGCAAAAAGTGCCGTGGCAGTGTCGAAAACTGCAGCCCCGCAGTAGCTAAGGAAGTACGATTTCTTCCTATGCTCCGCAGCGTCAGCTAACCCAATGGCATCGATGTAATGGCTAAAGCGATTTTTATAGGAGTCCCACGTCTCCTCGTTGGGTTTGAATGGTTGAAACGCCGGATTGGCGTTCATCTTGGGCCCCTCGGTGTCGTCGGTAGACCGGGCTATCTCTCAGGTTGGTCGTGGCCCTGGGGCTGCGCTATCGGGAGTGCTGGCGGTTGTGGCTACAACGCCCTCGACTCGCTCCGTGACTCAGCCCTTGCAAGAGCAGCCTGCGTTGCGCTCTCTGCGCTCGTTGGCGGCAGCTAACAGCGCCTTAACTGACTTCAGCTTAGTGATAACAGTTTGAATTTCGCGCTCTCTGGGGAGCGTTGGCGACTGTGGCTACAGTGCCGTGCATCGCTTGAGTAACTAATTCAAACGACAGCGGTTTGAATTTCGCGCCCTCTCGGGGCGTGGGTGGCTGAGATTTCAGCGCCGTGACTTCAGCTCTTTCGCAGCAGATGAGCTTGAGCTTTCAGTGTGAAGCGGCTGCGGTTCAGCTCCGAGACTTCGCTGGCGTGATTTTCAGCTTTTTTGAATTTGAGTGCTTCTGGCTAGCCTGCGTTCACATCCCATCCTCGTCGCCAGTGTTGTAGAGCGAAGGAACAGACGAGGCTTAGACCAGAGCATACAACTAACAGTCTTTATTCAGGGAATAAAGGGTTGTCGCATCTGCTAGCTAACAAGGCAGACTGCAAGCGAACAACGGCTGGCTCTGCTCGACAGCCGGCTTTTATAGCCGACTGTCAAACGGAGCCAACCAATGGGAGCTGCTGATGCTCCCGCTCAAACAGCGGACCTGGTTGGGAACTCCAACCAGTCCTAAAGACATAACAGTATGTTTAATGTTTAGCCGGATTCTCAGAAAAAGGCCCTGTGGTATAAAAATGGTAGATATGGTGAGATGTAGAACCTCAGATATGAAGAAGAAAATCTAGAAATGAGAGGAACATAGAACTTAGGAAAGACAAGGATAATACAGGTAGTTCTGAATTAGAATGACCATTCATTCAGTGATCATTTGAAGTTATAAAGGCCCTGAAAAAAGTGACTTATGTCTGTTTTTCACATAACTATTATAGCATTCCCTATGGTCATGTGATCAGAATTTCCATGCTTGGCAACTGGCATGTATTTATGACAGTTGGAAGGTCACGTGATCACCTTTTGCAACATTCTGACAAGCAAAGTCAATTGGGAAGCCAGATTAATAGCCATGTTACTAATTTAACAACTGCAGTGCTTCATTTAACAACTGGGGCAAAACAGGGCAAAACTCATTTAACAATTGTCTCAGCAAAATAAATTTTGGCTCAGTTGTGGCCATAAGTCAAAGATTACCTGAAGTTGAACTGAAGGTGGAAAATATTTCTCAATTTCCCCCCCCCCCCTACAAAATAGGTCTTTCTGAACTACTTTATACTGTAATTGTATACAATATGCAGTTATATTCCATAACTGCAAATCTTCAGATTAGAAATATAGGCCCGGAACTAGCTGTTGCTTCCACAAGTATTTCAAGGTTGAATTTCAAGCTCTTAGGTCAGCTAGGCTGTGGAATGTTTCAATTCTGTAACAAAACAATAATGTTTTGAGAAAGTGGAGATTTTCTTCATGTTTTTAAGGATAACAGATTATACAGTGCCCTGGTTGAATTTCCATCCTTTTAGGGCATATTCTTTATGATAGTTAATTTGCCATTTCATTTAGTTACGCGATTTTAAAATGCATAACATGTTTTCATTTCAGTAGTTTCAAATTATTATGATTATTATTGCATTAGATAATTGTATCAATATTTACAGCATTTTGCCAAATGCATAATCCTTGCATTTTAAGTTGGAATTTAAGACTTTTCAACTTTGCACTCTTTATCATTTTGCAGTAATCTCTTTTATTGATAATCATAGTAAATATATAAAAAATAACCAAAGAAGAAAATAAGTATATCTACATTTACGTTTTCAGCTAGGTGCCTGCATAAAATGTTTTGGTATTAAGCCTGAGAGTCATGAGTGGAATTTCAGCACTGTGAAATATTAAACTTGGTCTTCTGTTTATCTATTAAAGGACATTTCTCAATAACCCATGACCTTTCCCCACTGCAACTAGTTGATTGCTTTGCTGTTGTTAGTCATCAAGAGACAAAACATAGAATCGTAGAACTATGGGGATGGAATGGACCTTGGAGTCCAACCCTCTGCCCAAGGCAGATATCTTTGTACCATCCTGGACAAATGGATGTCCAGTCTTTAGAGCAGAGTTCATAAGTTTGGAAAATCCTTCATACTTGAAGGATTTTAACTTTTAACTCCATCTATGGACTTATCTATTATCTTACCCTTATCTATCCATCTATATGCAAATTCCATAAATTCCAAATTATGTCTTATGCCATTAATCATTTCTGGTTGTTATTGCAGTCCGTTACCTGACTGTAGTTCTTTGTTGTTATCACTAGTCTCTCATTAATTAAATTTGCAGCTGCCTGCAATTTGCAGTTCAAATCCCACCAGGCTCAAGGTTGACTCAGCCCCCCATATTTCTGAGGTGGGTAAAATGAGGAGCCAAATTTTGGGGGCAATATGCTGACTCTGTAAATTGCTTAGAGAGGGCTGTAATAAAGCACTCTGAAGTGGTATATAAATCTAAGTGCTATTGCTGTTAACTTTAAGGAGGATAGATGGTGAACAAGTGATTACCTTTGTCCCTGTTGTGGTTTGCTGGCATCAGGTGCGGACAGCAGAGGTCTTTGATAGCGAGGACTCGGATGACAGGCCTGCGTGTGATGCAGGGATGGGGCCAGGACTATCGGAGAGTGGGGTGCTGCCTTGGGAGCTTCTGGAGTCTGGCAGCAGTGATGCAGAGGACCCCGGGGAGCCTGCGCCCAGTGCGCATGCACACAGGGCTACTCATAGGAAAGGAGCAGCTGAAGCAGCAAGGGCGACTCGGGAGTAAGGCTGGAAGGTGATGGCCCCTCCCATAAGGGATGAAAACCAGCCATTGGGGATGTGTTCTTTGCAGGAAGCAAAATAGTTCTTTAGACTCAGAGTTCTTGTCGAAGCCCTGCTTACTCCGGTTTGTTTTTGAAACTTCTGTTGGTGTATATTTAATCAGTAATTAGTCTTCTGTTCTTGGCAGCCTTTTGCAATGGGGCCGTGCATAAGTACACCAATGTGCCTACCATCCCTGTCCTATTGTTTCTTTTATATATTTTTTATTTTTCTTATATGTATCCATGTATTCATAACTATGTTTTTACTTATATCTATTATCTTGTAAGCAATTGACAAAAAAAAAAACCTTGAAAGGGCTTGCTTTTGATATCGGACAATTAGTTTTAAATGTCTCTTGGCTGGGGATGCACAGAATTTCCAGAGCTGCATTAAAAAAGGTTTGCTTTTTTCACAATTTGTGTTTGTTTAATTTGAACAAGGCTTGGGTCAGAACAGTCCCTTGCTTGCTCACTTTCTTGTGGCTTTATTACTGAGTGGGCAAGAGGTAATAGGTTCTCTTACCTGTTTCTATTTATTCTACACCTATATACCTTCTACTACAGGGATGTCAAACTGGTGGCCCACATGCAGGCCGCGTCCACCCCAGCTCCGCGAAGGGAAAAAGTTGCAATACATCACATGACGGCAATGTGATGCCATGAAATTGACACCCATGTTCTATTAGGATGTAATAATCCCATAGATGTCTATGGAAGTAATACATAAGGATTGGCCAGGCCCAATCTTTGCTTATGTATATCTCCAGTTCCTCAAAGCAGTATGGCTATTAATGCTATGTGAAAGAATCCACTAAGCTTTTTTCATAAGCATCTTAATTCCACATATTTGTTTTCAGTTTTGTTCACTACCTCTTTATAGCTGTAGTCCTTAAATTTTACTTTGGAGGTATGTGGGGGGAGAATGTTTTTTCATTATTGAATGCAATACAGAAATTCTCACAATAGATAAATGAAAACGTCTGTCTGAATAATAGTCTTTTTTTGATAATTTTTTATTTTTAATATAGTCATTCCATCTTCAGTTGAACAATGTGTTGTCTGGGTACAAATATCTTTGTTAAACAATAATCAAAATTACAACATCCTTTGTTAAATTAATATTGATTCTGCAATATTTAGCGTAATAATATTCCACATATTAATTCTACAATATTAACATAATAATATTCAGTATACTAGTCATAATATTTACTTATCTCTTTTAACATATCTTCTTTATTTTGTTTCTCTGTTTGTAACTTCCATTTTTATTACTTAACCATTGATCCCATCCCATATTGTATTCAATTTAGTCTTTCTCCTTAATTGCCAGCATTAATCTGTTCATTCTAATACTTTCTAATACCTTCTAATCACATTCTCCTCTGTAGGTATTTCTTCACTTTTCCAATTTTTTTTCAAATACAATTCTGGCAGCAGTTATGAATAACTAAATATGCATTTTCCTTACTATATTTTTCAGGTAGAATCCCCAATAGAAATATTTCTGGTTTTAAATCAATATGTCTTATTTTATGAATTTAGAATTAGGTTTTTTTAAGGTTATAACTTCCTATTTCTATTTCAGGAGCAGAACTGCAGCTTTCACAGATGCAAGAATCAGGACTATGAATGAGGTTATAACTGGAATGCGGATAATAAAGATGTATGCCTGGGAAAAGTCATTTGCTGAACTTGTGAACAACATGAGAAGGTGTTTTTATATCTCGCAGAAATCCTATACCTATGTTGCTTTTTACCTGATTTTGAACTAGAAGGTGGTGTTTTGCAATGCAGGATTTTTTTAGTCACCACAAAAGAATCTGAGATTGTTATGGAGATAAAGAAAACCTGTTTCCCCCTTGATCATATAGCACCCCTTCCTGTAATAAGTAAGGTTTATGATTTAGCATATCAATGAACTGAAATATATCACCCTTTTTGAAAATCTAAAACATAAAATAAAAGGCTATGTTACTTCCACGTCTAATTCCCTGAAAATTTGAAAATACGTTTCAAAAAAAAAATATTTTTCTTAGTTTCCCATCCCTTTCTGATATGTTAGAAACTTTGTCTCCTCACCCAAGTGCATATTAAATTCATTCAGTTTTCTGACTGAGAAAAAATATACATTGGACATTCATTTTATCAGCCATTTGCTTATAATCTGCCCATCAATTTATCACCCTGATCTTTCTGCATGCTTCCTATGGATTTATCCAAAACATATCTACAGATATTTATGTCAGTTTGGCCTAGTGGTTAAGGCAATAGGCTAGAAATCAGGCAAGAAAGAGTTCTAGTCCTGCCTTAGGCATGAAAGCCAGCTCTGACTTAGCCCAACTCATCTCAGTGGGTTGTTGTTGTTATAAAAATACTGATAGCCCTCAACTTACAACAGTTCATTAGTGACCATTCGAAGTTACAACATGATTGAAAAAAGTGACCTATGATCGTTTTTCACACTTCCAACCATTACAGCATCCCCAGGGTCATGTGATCAAAATCCAGATGCTTGGTAACTGACTCATATTTATGATGGTTGCAGTGTCCTGGGGTCATGGGATCATCTTTTGCAGTCTTCTGGCAAGTAAAGTCAATGGGGAATCCAGATTCACTTAAGAACTACACGACTCATTTAACAAGTGCAGTGATTCACTTAACTGTGGTGAGAAAGGTCTTTAAATGGGGCAAAACCCATTTAATGAATGTCTCACTTAACAACAGAAATTTTGGGCTCAGTTGTGGTCGTAAGTTGAGGACTACTGTTCTGACCCAGGCTTCGTCCAAATTAAGGAAACACAAACGGAGTGTAAAATCAAACCTATTTTAATGCAATGCTGGGAATTTCTTGCATTCCCAGTCAAAACTCATTAGACACAATTCTCTGAGATAAGCTCATGCCTTTCAGGGTTGTACAAGGCTGCCAAGAAACAGAAGTCCACTTAATTAGAATATGTAAACCGACAGAAGTTCCAGCAAAAACAAACCAGAGATCGCAGGGCTTCAATGAGGAATCAGAAGCTAATGAACTTCTTTGCTTCCTGCAAAGAGCACGTCACCGAGGGCTGACTTTTATCCCTTATGGGAGGGGCAGTCACCTTCCAGCCTTACTCCTGAGTCACCCCCTCTGCTTCAGCTGCTCTTTCCTTCTAGCAGCCCTGTGCACATGAACTCTGGGAACAGTCTCCCTGGGATCCTCTGCTTCACTGCTGCCAGACTCCGAAGGCAGCACCCCACTCTCAGATGGTCCTGGCCCCATCCCTGCTTCGAATGCAGGACCCTAGTCCAAGTATTTGCCAGACTCCCTGATTGGTTCCCTTTCATCCTCACCATCCGATACCTTTGCTGTCTGCACCGGTGAACCACAACAACTACCTGTAATAACAGTGAGATTAAAACAAACAAGCAATAAATCAACATTTGCAGGGGCTTCTATCCCTTCCTTCGCATTAGCCTTCTCCGCTCCACCAATTTTAATGCTGATAATGGTTTTCAAAATGCATATCCTGCCATCCCAGTTGGAATTTGTTCATGCCCCTGAGTAAATCACATCCTCCGGTTTGGGATTCCCTGTTCTTGGAGCTCAAGGGTAAATATATATCCGTTCCCTCCTCCCATTTTCTGTGAGATAGGTTGGGCTAAGGGAGTGAATTGCCTCAAGTCATTTATGTATGTAATAGATTTCTATCTCTGCCCATCATGAAACAACTCTGGGTTGCTTAAACAACAATATAACTATAAAAACAGTAAGAATTGTATTAAAAAGAATAAACCTTAAAAACCCTGGTACTATGGTGATGCAGTGGTTAGAAAGCAGTACTGCAGGTTAATTCTGTTGACTGACAGCGGTTCGATTCTTACCAGCTCAAAGTTGACTCAGTCTTCCATCCTTTCGAGGTGGGTAAAATGAGGACCCAGATTGTTGGGGGCAAGAGGCTGACTCTGTAAACTGCATAGAGACGTTTGCAGCGAAGCACTGTGAAGCAATATATGCTGTAAGTTTAAGTGCTATTTCTATTGCTCCCTGAATTGATCTCCCAGGATGTCCCAACCACTCCCCACAGCCTCTATCCCAGTGCCTGGGTAAAGAGCCAGGGTTTTAATGGCCTTCTGGAAAGCTAAGAGGATGAAGGCCTGCCTGGTTGCCATGGAGACGGTTTTCCATAAGGCAGGAGCAGCCATGGAAAAGGAGTGATGTGGTGGCTAGAGGTGGAGCTCTCGCCTCCCAATCAGGAGGCTGTGAGTTCGATCCTAGGTAGAGGCAGTTATTTCTCTCTCTGGGCACGATAAGAATATATTTACTAAATATAACTCTGCGTTGGCAAAAGGAAGGGCATCCGGCCAGTAAATACTCAGCTCCTTTCAGTTGCCCAGATTCCACCCCATAAGGGATCCTGGGCTCATTAAAAGATGATGATGACAAGCAGCCATGGAAAAGGCATGCTTGCTAGGTCCCATTAGATGGCACTGTTTTAATTAAGGGACCTGCAGCATGGCCATTTTATATGACTTAGTGAGAGGGGCAGGGTCTCAGGAAGAGGTGGTCCTGGGTAGCATGGGCTTTAAAAGTTATAACCAGCACCTTGAATTGCAACAAAAAGGAAACTTCAAGCCAGAGGTACTCAGTCAATAGGGGCTTTACACAGGAAAACCAAAAGGTTCCCAATACTATGTATACTGTGGCATTCTGGACCAGTTGTAATTTTTGGATAGTCTTCAAGGGCAACCCCATGTGGAGTGCACTAAAATAATCCAAACAGGAAGTTCCTGTGCGTCCATAGCTGAGACAGAGTTGAACCTGGCTGCTTAGGGCATTGTGGAGTCGATAAAGCAGTATATGCTATTTTTGTTTTGATGTTCTCGCTGATGCTGAATGGATTTTTTTTAAAATAATGTGGGCTTTATTGTTATTTAGCTTTTCTAAACCTTTTAGATGTGCTTGGTTGAAGTTGCTTAAAAAGTGCTTGCAATGCATTATGTGTTTTATCAAAATTATTAAAATTTTTATTTCAGAAAGGAAATTTCAGTGGTTCTTAAGAGTTCTTTCCTTCGGGGAATGAACTTGGCATCCTTCTTCATTGCCAGCAAAATCACCGTGTTTATGACATTCATGACCTACGTGCTGCTGGGCAATCTGATTTCAGCGAGTCGAGTGTTTGTGGCCGTCACTCTCTACGGTGCAGTGAGGCTGACAGTCACACTCTTCTTCCCGATGGCCATTGAGAAAGTCTCTGAAGCACTGGTCAGCATTAGACGAATCAAGGTATTATCCAAAGGGGACATTCCATTGAATTTAGTTTCAGCATTAGAGATAATTAACAAGTTGTTTCCTCATGCTTTTCCTTTCAGGCAGCTCCTGTGTCTTTAATAGCTAGGGAAAGAGAATGCATAAATATTTGCCTTACGTAATTCCCTAGGGCAATTCTTAATTGTTGTGGATGATTATTTATGGTGCTTTTTATTGGTTAAGGATGTTTAACTGACTGAGTATAAATGATTTTCAAGGTAATGGGAATGATTATGGATAAAGAATAAAGGTGTAGTTTTATCAGATAATTTGAAATACATGGAAAAATACAGAAAAAACCCTATAGAATAATGTGGAATAATACAGAATAAAAAATACAGAATAGTACTGCAAGACTTTTTTTAGACACCCTTGATCAATAAACAGCAAATAGATTCTATTGCTAAGTCTCCTTCACTTTCATTATTTGGATCTGTAATGAAATTTAGGAACAATTCCACTAAATATCTTGACACAGACATTGTAGTCAGGCATTAGGAAGATGCTAAATAATGATGATAGCCTTTGTTCAACCCAGGAACTGCACATTTTGCACCTCTGCAAAATTAACAAGAGAACCAGATCTTCGTCAAAGGAAGTTGGAAAATCAATGCCAGGGCTACCAGAGGAAGAGAAGGTCTTGCATTTGAGAATTTCATTGTATCAGGCATTATAAGGCCATTATAATACTCTGAACTTTAATGGCTTAGAATAGAAGTTGTAGAATAGAAGAATTGAGTTCTTATAGTTCCACCCCTTGCCTGAACAGGAGACCCTAGATCATTCTAGATAAATGGCTGTCCAATGTCTTCTTGAAAACCTCCATTGATGGAGCACCCACACCTTCTCTTGGCAAGCCGTTTCATTGATTAATTGATCCACTGTCTCTAACAAACTTCCACCCATTCCTTCTTTCCTAATAGTGAGAACAATTAACCAGTGGAAGGGGTTGCCTTCAGAAGTTGTGGTGTTCCATCAATAGAGGTTTTTAGGAAGTGATTGGACAGCCATTTGTCCAGAATAGTATAGGATCTCCACCTTCTGCAGGGGGTTAGACTAGAAGACCTTCAAAGTCCCTTCCAACTCTGTCATTCTCTTATATATTATAGTGCAGTTCTTTAAATCTTATTTTTGGTGTGCACAGTTGAGGATGGGATGAAGTTGGTAGGATTCAGTGCCTATGTTTGCAGAAGACTGTGTGAAGTGAAACTGTTGAGGTAATTCCCCTTTAGGAGAATAAGCGCATACAGGGAGACGTATTTGAGAGAAGTGTTGGAATAATACACACACAGCACACAGATACACTGTACAGTAAATGTAGGTTTTTTACTTCCAGAAATGTTTAAGCAAAGTTCAAAATAGGCAGTCCAAAGTCATTCACAGTTAAATCAGTCAGTGTTCATTTCAGGGATAATTCCAATATCAAAGTCCAGAATCAAAAACAGTTCAGTATCAGACTTACATCAAATCCAGAAATAGCAGTCAATTAGGAAAAATAGAGACTCACACTCTCTTCTGAGATTAAGACTAAGAAAACCCAGGTTTCTGGCTCCATCTTATGGCCGATTGAGAAACCACAACCAATTACCAATTTTGCATTTTCTTAAAGATACAGTTTTAAAATGTTTATCTTGGTTTATATATTGTCCAACCAAAATACCTGTTAGGTGACTTACATTCCTAACAGAAACCAGAACTGCTACTTAGATATATGAAGACACAGAATAAAGTTAGAAAACCACCTTTTGTTCCTATTGATACCAGATTTTCATTTGCTATACATGAAGTATTGTAAACTATAAACTAAATTATTAGTTAATCATTTATTTATTAATAATAAAATTATAAATCTAGATCACTGTGTATTTATTTAAAAAGAAAGATTGACTTGGTCAGAAAATTATTCAAGCCCTTTTGTAAAATGGACTCAATTTGCCTATGGATACGCTCTTTGAATATATTGAAAGCCTTTGATTATGTGAATGTATTTCAGCAAAAAATAAACGAGTCTTTTCTGTTTTGTTGTTTATACAATCTTCTTTTTTTTCTTTCCATTGATGCAGAACTTTCTAATCCTTGATGAAATTTCTCAGTTTGGGCCACAACTCAAAAGTAACAGTGAAAATCCTTTCCTTAACGTACACGATTTGACTTGCACCTGGGACAAGGTAAATCACCTTTATTCTGAATGGCAATACAGAATCGGTTCACTTTTGCAGCCCAAGTAGAGGATACAAAATTTGGAGATAGAGATGGCTATCCTCTGGACAAGCAACAGATGTTTTCCCTCTCAGGTTGTTGTTAAACTAAAAGTGCTTTTCTTCTCATTTCCAAATGAAACACATTCAGTAATGGAATGAAGAATGTTGCTTTCAGTAAGCAATATGATTTGGTGGCATCAGGTAAGACCTCTGTTTGAAATCTTTACTGCAAACTGACAAGCTGGCTTTTCATAAACCATTTGTTCAGATCATTTCCACCACTTCTTATGCTGATGCCCATATTGAAATTCATAATGCTATCCTACTCTGTTAGATACAGACTAATGGAGTTAGATAGGACCTTGTAAGTCATCTAGTCCAGTGGTTGCCAACTAGGGGGCTGCGGTACACTGGTGGTCCGTGAGAAAATTTGGGTGGGCTGCAGAGAAATCTCCCCCCAAAGCAATTAATCCAGGCTGTACCCTGGATTATGGCCCGCCCACTCACTGGCCCCCACCCTTCGGCCGAGCGCAAACCTGCAAAAGCAGCACAGCCCTCGCCGGCCAGGATGAGGTAATGGCGCTGTTGCAGCAAGAGGGGGCTGGTGGCACAGGCGGGCTGAAGCGGCGATGGAGATGGCCAGAAGGTGCAGGAGCGCCATGCTACTTGCATTTGCGTGGCACTCCCGCACCTTCCAGTTGTCTCTCCCAGTATGGGCTCTTCGTCAATGGCCACGGGCTGTAGGGACAGCCCAGGACAGGAAAAGTACTGACTGCTGGTGGTGAGAGTGGGTAAGTCTGCTCTCACCATCCAGTTCAGAGGTCTGGAATGGGGCCTTGGCGTCAGTTTCCTCATCCCTCTTGGTGCTCTGCTACCTGCCCCTGGCCTTCGCTGCCCATGGAAAGCACAGGAAAAGCAAGCAGAAACATACCTCTCGCTGGGGCGGAAGAGCTGAGATCAAGGAAAGCACAGGCAAGAGAAGATAGAAGCTGCCACCTTTGAAAAGCGCCATTTTCTGTTGCCTGTGCCTTCCGATCTCCACTCTTTCCCCCCCAGTGAGGGCTATGTTTCTGCTTGCTTTCTTTTCCTGTGGGCGGGGGCAGCAGAAACGTCAGGGCTGCTCTCCCCACTTAGCAATCTAGGCCTGGAGGAACGCGAAGAATTGCGGGCGAGCGCTGGAGAAAGGCATGTCGGAAATGCCAACACACTTTTCCAGCACGTTCTCCTCTGTCCCGAAGTAGGATTTGAGTGGGAGCCAAGGTGCCGGGGGAAGGGAAGGAGAAGCCCATCTGGCTTTCCTTTGGCATCCAATTTTTTTTTTTTGAGCAAGTCCACCACATATGGTATTCCGTTTCCTTTTTCTGACAACCATGTTCCAGATTGTACAATTTATATGTAAGTTACATTGCAGTTGGCTGAAAGTGGAATGTTTCTGTTGAAGTCAGTGCAAGGTCAAAGTGAGGGAAAACCTTGATTGTATAACCAGAAAGTTTAAGTCCTTAGAAGCACTAAAAAGGAATAAAAATGAGCTATTTCCGCCACCTTGTGGAGATTAAAGCATAATGTTTAAGAAGGCCAATGGTGGAACAGTATTTTAGGATTAGAAACAATGTGTTATGTTTAATACCAGCCTTAACTGGAATCTTGATTATTGCTTTAAATCCAATCAAGTTTAATGTTTAGTAACATTGAAGGTACCTGTATCAAATAAAAGAGGATGAGAAAGTTAATATAATGGCAATAGAATGGCAATTGTTTCTTATTTCTGAACATGAATAACATTTTCTCATGCTGATTTCTTGGTGCTTATGTTACTTTATGGCCTGATTAATATTGATATTATTTCTATTTTTTGGGGGGGGCATTCTTGTTTACAAGAGAATTAGGTATGAATTAAGTATAAATAGGAAAAAAGCCTATTAATTTTATAAACAACTATCAGTTTCATATCTATAAGGAATGTATATGCTATTTTGCATTTTTAATCACAGGTAATATTTCACAGATAATTCTTTGGATCTTGATAGATGGGAGTAATTAAACCTTATACTGAGGGAAAAAGTAATACCCTTAAATAGATTATTTTCTAAAATGTTATGAATTTTGTGTGGAATTCCTATAAAGGTAGTCACCAGGAGCCAAGAATGACTGAAGGCATAAAACAATGAATAGAGTCAATTAATATATTTTTGGTTAGTTTTCTTCAGTTTTATTTTTTTCATAAACATGTATATTGCTTCGTTTATTTGTATTCAGTTAATGAAAGCAAATAAATAAATGCATAAATGATATGGTGAAACCATATTAATTTCCTCCCAAATGAATAGAACATGGAAATGACAACACTTCAAGACATTTCATTTACTGTCAAACCAGGGGAATTGCTCACCGTGATTGGCCCCGTGGGAGCAGGAAAGGCAAGTCTCCATTTTTTTTATTGTTACTTTGTCCCTTGGGTGTTCATTCTGAAGCATTTGAAAACAGAGATTTTGTCCACTCTGGGTTTCAATCTGTTGAGATGCAAGCTTGTATGTGAGTATGATGGGGTAACACTGGGCTTTGTCAGAACTGACCAATACTGACCTTCCCATTATCAGGTAATATGGGTGTGTGTGGTTAAGGCTTGTTTGTCTTATCCATCTTGCTAAAAAGTAATATGGGTCAGAGGGGTGTATCCAGGATGGCTTATGGAAGTCAAAATCCATGGGCTCACCTAGTGAGGTAAGATTGCAACTTGGAACGAAGGAAAATAAATTGTAAAGAACATAAATTAGTGAAAGAAATAGGAGAAGGTAAAACAGTCTATCTATGCCTGTGCAACGAATAGAAAAGGAAAGAACGCGACTGAAATTGAGCTGAGTTAAGGAATGAATTCAGAAGAATAGATATGATTTAAGCATCAATCTATTCACGAATCCGCAACAAACAGATATGAATCTTCATTCAGACTTTTGACAAGCATGACCAAAGACACTCTTTCCTCTTTTTCTTTGTTCCTATCTGGATTGTTTTCTCTGTCACTCTTGTTTCTTGTTGTTTTGTTGGTTTTTTTTCTTTTTAAACGTTTAAATGCCCCCCCCCCCCGTGCCCCTGTTTTGGCTGGCAGGGTGCTGCAGGAGGCTGTCTGTCCTGTCTCCTCTCTCCCCAGCGGAGGACAACTACAATGCTGATCTAGCCCTCCAAGAAATTCAGTTTGACACCACTGGTTTAGCTGATCAGATGCAAATAAAACAATTAGCCAACTCCAATTAGGTCCACATAGAAATTAGTATTAGCTACGATTAATCCCACACTGTAGCCATTGAAGATATGGACAGAAAAAACACAACAGTCCATAATATGACAGAACAAGAAAACCAAGGGAATCTTTAGTGCTGATTCTACAAATAAATTCTGCTAATGTGTACAAAGAATGGAAAGTCTTAGGTGTGTTGTGCACCTCAGTATTTATAATTATACTTGTTTTTCTTCCTATGCTTCTAGTCTTCACTCTTGAGTGCTGTCCTGGGCGAGCTGTCTATAATCAGAGGTTTTATGGATGTTCAAGGAAAAATAGCTTATGTTTCTCAGCAACCCTGGGTGTTTTCTGGCACAGTAAGAAATAACATACTCTTTGGAAAGGATTATCAAAAGGAAAAATATGAGAAGGTTTTAAGAGTCTGTGCTCTTAAAAAAGTAAGTTCTACATCTTTAGATACATTTTGAACATCTTGTTTTTCATTTTTTGACAGTGAAAATTGGCAAAGTGTTATGCATGGAAAATTACAGGGTCCTCATGGAAGCCTTATTGCCTTTGGATTCCCAAAAACCAGCCCAACATCCAAAATAAAACAATGTTTAAGAATTGATGAAATGCCAGTGAAATATAGGACGGCATGCATTGTGCAAAATAGCTCCATGTTTAAATGTAATTTAAGTTGGCTGGATCCATAAATAATTAAGCAGACAGAGATTTTTTGGGATAAGGCCTCACTTAATTTTAAACAAGGGGTCAGAGGCTGAAAAGAAAACATCATGAAATTTGACTTGATTTAATTTAATTTTAATTAAATTTAATGAAATGTAATGATTCATATATGTGTTTACTAGATTTTTCCCTATTGCCGTATTAAAATTTTCAATTCAGTGATAATTTTGTGGGTTGTATACCCTGCTGTAATACTTCAAGATTTATCTATTTCCCATTTAAAAGGCATAAAATAACTCCTAGGAGGAAATAATTCAGGGTAGAACATCATTCACATTCCCTACTTGTGAGAATGGAGACAGAAATTGCAATGCCATTGTATTTCAGAGAATGTCCTTCAGAACATTTCAACTTCATCTTTGATTTGGCAGGTGTGATCTAGGACTTTAAAATAGATTGCCAAGAGACAGATAATTTTGTTTGGCAACTTGATAAATATTGTACACCAAATCCAGGACATGGTATTTGATGATGCCACTGTCAGGCTGAAGATGGATGAAAAGCAGACACCTGGAAACCTTTTGCAAAACACATTTTCTAAAAATGCAGTTGGTCTCTTTTTTTTATAATCTTGTATGGCATTATGAAAACTGCTTATCATTCCCTAAAATCCATATTTAATTTGTAGTGGTTTATAAATTGTATAAACACACTTCTTTGGCGAGTGAAAATCTTACAAAGCAATTCTGATTAATAAGTTCTCCTTTTGAACAGAATGTATGCATATTAATAATATTTACGATGGTTCTCAGATCATTAAAATGACAAATGCAAACATTTTTATTTAAATAATTCTCTGTTTTTGATAGGATATTGAGCAGCTGGAAGATGGAGACTTAACAATAGTTGGAGACAGAGGAGCTACTTTGAGCGGTGGACAAAAAGCCAGGATTAATCTTGCTAGGTAAAATGGACTTGAATTTTATGAGATCCATCTTGAATCTGTAGATATCAATGCATTTGGTGAAACTAAAATCGAAATAATGTACATTTCATGGTCATCTGTAAAAAATTAAAATTGCATCAATTAGTGATAACAAACTGCTGACAGAAATCAAACTGTTGAAATCAAAGTCCTAAGAGCAAACAATACTACGTTTTACAGGTAGTCCTCAATTTACAACAGTTCATTTAGTGACCATTCAAAGTTACACCGGCACTGAAAAAAGTGACATTTTTTCACAGTTACAACCTTTGCAGCATCCCCATGATCTTGTGATCAAAATTCAGGTGCCTGGCAACTGGTTCATACTTATGACTATTGCTGTGTCCCAAGATCATGTTTGTAACCTTTTGACAAGCAAAATCAGTGGGGAGGCCTGATTCATTTAACAACTGGTTTACTAATTTATTAACAGTAGTGGTTCACTTAACAACTGTGACAAGAAATATCATAAAATAGGGCAAAACTCATTTAACAAATGTCTCACTTAACAACCGAAATTTTGGGCTCATTTGTGATTGTAAGTTGAGGACTACCTGTTCTGATTTAGACATTCTCAAAAGGAGACATTTTAGCATAATTTTATCACTTTATGGTAACTAGTATGGAGTTCCATTCTCCCTTATTCTCCACAAAATAAAAATACTATGATGGGTTTTGTGAAAGATATGGTCTTCAAGGTGAAAGAGATGATCTTTCAGGTGATCAGATCAGAGGTGGTATAGGGCAGGTTCTGACCAGTTCTGGAGAACCGGTAGTGGAAATTTTGAGTAGTTCAGAGAACCGGCAAATACCACCTCTGACTGGCTCCACTCCTATCTATTCTCTGCCTCCTGAGTCCCAGCTGATCGGCTGGGTCTTCTTTTGTTGCCCTGCACAGGAGAACAGAGCTGGAAAGCAGGTTAGTGGGATGGGGAGGGAATGGGGATTTTGCAGTAACCTTCCCCTGCCACGCCCACCAAGCCACACCCACAGAATCGGTAGTAATTTTTTTGAATCCCACCACTGGATCAGATATTGAATGTTTATAGGACTTTGAAAAATATATGTGGGGGATTATGGACTTCCGGTTTGAGCTTCTTCAGCGACAGACCAAAACCTTGTCTCTGCGAGGCTTCGATCCGTGCTCGCCACTGGAGTGCTCCGAGCCAGCTGGTTTCAGGGCTAAGCCACCCCGTAGAGGTGGTGAAGAAGGGGGAGACTGCTTACAGGGTTGAGGAGATCCGCATCTCTCCTCCCCAGCTGGCTATTACTCCCTTTCCCGAAAGCGGTTGTAGCGGTGGTCAGAAATGGCCACTACAAAGAAGAACTTGACCAGAAAAGAATGTGCAGGAGGAAGATAAGAAGAGAAAGTTTTGGTTGAGCAGGTCAAACAGCAAAAGCAACAAATAAGGTACCCTGGAATTGAAACTATTAAAAAACAACAATAACATTGTTCCCTAAGAAGATTTTTAAGCTGCGAAGGAGAGAGAAAAGGGAAAAGATTTGGTCCCCCCCACCCCTTTTCCTATACTGACAGCTAAGAGACTTAAGCAAGAAATTGGAAAAAAAATCCACTTTGACATTAATAGGCATTTAATGCTGAAAATAAAAAGTCAAAGGGATAATAAAGATTTCTGGATAATCAAAAGCTTTTGAAAACAGGAAAGGAGACAAAAAGAATAAAAGGGCAGGATCTGGAAGGGAGGAGACTTGGAATTAAAGGAGACCTGGAATTAAAAAGAATTTACAGCAAAATCTCAAGATTCCAAAAGATATATTTTAACTGAAATAACGCAACAAAAACCCCAGGAAGAGAAAGTCAAAAAAGAAATAGGAAGATATAACTCGGGACTATCTGGATTACTTGATGATTTCTGGATTTTTGGTTATTGTATTTGAATGACTAAAATCAACCGGGTGGTTGTTTAAAACTGTTTAAAATGGCTCCACTTTTAGAAGAACTGAAAGTGGAACTTAAAAAGTACAAAGAAGATGCACAAGAAGGGAGAGGTTCTTTTGGCTTCGTATTTCAGTTTTTAGAAATGGAGATTTGGAATTATGAGAAACAACAAGAAATGCCTGCAGAACAAGAAGATTGTGACAAAGAAGAAGCCATCTTCCACTCTATGGCTCTATCCCGCCTTTCACTGTATGGATGAGGCCTTTCTGCTCAAAAATGCACACTTGTTTCAGAAGCAACTTAATTGTTCCTTACTTGTCTGTTTTTTAGAGCTGTGTACCAGGATGCCGACATCTATCTGTTGGATGATCCATTAAGTGCAGTGGATGCAGAAGTGAGCAGGCATTTATTTGAAAAGTATGTAACTCCCCAGTGCACTTTTAAACATTTACATTTCTCTTCCGCGGTTTTCCTTTCTTAAACTGTACATGGAAACAAGGTTAACTTGAAACATTTAAAGACCCTCAGTGGGTTTTGTGGCCTGGTGAATATATTATTGCTCCTATCTTATTCTAACGATAGAAAATCAGAATCATTTATGTAAACATTTCAAACAAATTGGGAGAAGGGGACTCATTATTTCTGTCCTGAGAACAGCTGACATGATAATAAAGGGATGTTTTTGTTGAATAATAATATTTTTGAGTTAAGAGTTATATTTCTCAATTAAAGAGAACAATCCTACATTTATTTGGAACTGCTGCTGAACTCAGTAAAATCTTATCCAATGCTACCTGCATTATCCTTTATTGATTAATTCTTTGATTAAATGGTGTATGGTCTCCTGCTTGAGGTTGGACTAAAAGACCTCCAAGGTCCCTTCTTACTCTGTTATTCTGAGTCTTAAAAGATATACAGATGGTCCTCAACTTGCAACAGTTCATTTAATGACCACTTGGAGTTACGACAACCCTGAAAAATGTGACTTATAAACATTTTTTACAATTGTGACCTTTGCAGCATCCCCATGATGATGATGTGGTTAAAATTCAGATGCTTGAACAAGTGGTTCATATTTATGACCTCTGCTGTGTCCCACGGTCATGTTGACCCCTTTTGCGACTTTCTGATGAGCAAAGGAACCAAATTCATTTAACAACCGGCACTTATGACCTGCAGCGATTCACTTAATGACTATGGCAAGCAAGGGTGTAATATGAGACAAAATTTATTTAACAAATGTCTTGCTTAACAACATAAATTTGGGGTTGAACTGTGGTCAAAAATTGAGGACTACCTGACTCAAACGATTTCAATTTATTTGGACAGATTAAATAACGAGGCATTGTTTTTCATACCATGACCTCAGGCAGACTCTGATTTGTTGCTCTTCAAAATTAATTTATATATTTATTCAAGTTATGTGCTGCCCATCTCACCTGGATTAATTATCCTGAGGAACATCCATTTATTTGATTTTCTATCTTCCTGTATACCACATAAATTAGACCAACCTTTATGTTCTGAATATGATTTAGCATAAAAGAATATATTTCAGTATAAATACGTGTTTGGAATTACCTTTTTTTCTCAGATAATTGCTATTATATTTTATGTATAAGAATCTGGAATGGTTTTTTTTGTTTTTTGTTTTACTACTGATCTAGTTTTCCAGATATCAAAGCCTAACAAACAGTACGTATGATGGCATAAGCAAGCTACAGGTGCTTCTCGACTTACGACCACAACTGAGTCTAAGATTTGGCTTGCTAAGTGAGAACATTTGCTAAGTGAGCCTTGCCCCATTTTATGACCGTTCTAGCTACGTTTGTTAAGTGAATCATTGCAGTTGTTAAATCAGTAACATGATTCTTCAGTGAATCTGGCTTCCTCATTGACTTTGCCTGTCAGAAGGTCAGAAAAGGGGAATCACATGATCAGATAACTGTTGTAAGTCGAGGACTCTCTGTATTTAACAAGTTAATTCATTTTTTTTTAACTTTTCTATGGATGTGTGGGCTACATCATCCTGGAGATTACTGCTCGATTTAGGCCTCGATTTACAAAAGTTCATTTAGTGACCATTCAAAGTTACAACGGCATTGAAAAGAGCGACATGACTGTTTTTCACACTTACAACCATTGAAACCTCCCTACGGATGATTGGCAACTGGCTCATATTTGTGACAGTCACAGCATCCTGGGATCACCTTTTGTGACCTTCTGACAAGCAAAGTCAATGGGATAGTCAGATTCACTTAACAATCATGTTACTAACTTAACAACTGCAGTGATTCAGTTAACAACGGTGATAAGAAAAGATGTAAAATGGGACATAGCCCGCTTAACAAATGTTTCACTTAACAACAGAAATTTTGGGCTCAGAATTGTGGTCGCAAGTGGAGGACTACCTGTATATACGCTTATTAATAAAAGTAAACCAGAGGCAAAATGAAAGTTCTCTGTGCAGCATAAACTTAAAATTAAACTTAACTTTTTCAGTCTAGTGATGTCAAACTATTGCTGGCCTAAGCTTAAAAATGAATTAATTTTATTCTAGTACTGTACTCAGTGGCTAAGACGCTGAGCTTGTCAATCAGGAAGGTCGGCAGTTTGGCGGTTTGAATCCCTAGTGCCGTGTAATGGAGTGAGCTCCCATTACTTGTCCCAACTTCTGTCAACCTAGCAGTTCGAAAGCATGTAAAAATGCAACTAGAAAAATAGAGACCACTTTGGTGGGAAGGTAACAAGGCTCCATGCGTCTTCGGTGTTTTGTCATGCCGGCCACATGACCACAGAGATGTCTTCAGACAGCACTGGCTCTTCGGCTTTGTAACAGAGATGTGCACCGCCCCCGAGAGCTGTAATAGGTACAGTATGAGGAAGGATGGATTTGACTACTGCAGTACTTGCCTTTTCAATTTGTCATGGCAATTAAATAGTCTCTGTTTCCAGAATTCATTTCTCTGTGGGCAACTTACCTTTTATTTATCCTATGCCAAAATAACAATAATACTTAGACTTATATACCACTTTGCAGTGCTTTACAGCCCTCTCTAATCAGTTTGCAGAGTCAACCTCTTGTCCCCAACAATCTGGGTCCTCATTTTACCCACCTCAGAATGATGGATGGCTGAGCCAACCTTGAGCCAGTGAGACTCGAACTGCCAAATTGCAGGCAGCCAGCAGTCAGCAGAAGTAGCCTGCAGTACTGCACTTTAACCACTGTGCCACTGTAGCTCAAAATAAGCAAAATAAACAATGACAGATATTATTTATCATATTATTTAATTTTAAAAGGCTTTTGAAAGGCTTTAAGGCTACACTCATATATTATGAATATTCGTAGCTTGTAATTTCAGCTGATGCAACTTTCTTTGTTTTTGCTCTATTTGCAATCTAAACGATACAGTGAAACTGAGATGGGGGGCAAACAAATTTAATAATATGTACTGTAAAATAAAAATAAAGGACACAGGTCCAGTTTAGCTACAAGCACTAATTAATTGTCTTTTTTTGATGTTATTATAGTTCATTATAGAGGAAAACTAGGTGAACATTTGCCAAAAACAGTTATGGGGCAGAAGAGGCTGCTTAACTCTTTCTTTGCCCATTGATTTGATTATGTTCCAGGGTTTTTTTCCCCTTTGCCATTTAAAAAATAATATTTTTATTAAAATATTTTAATACATCCAAAGGGAGAAAACTGTAACAAAGTATGTCAAAGAAAAAAAAAGGAGTGAGGAAAAACAGAAAAGACATAAATATAATTCTAATCAAACTACTCTCCAATTTAATCGTATTTCCCTTCTACAATTTATTCTTCCTAATCACAAATCACAAAATCATTTACCTTCTCGTGCAAAATGTCCATAAGTTTAATTAACCTTTCTCTAATCAAAGAAGTCAATTTGTCCATCTCCACAAGTTCTATCAATTTCACCAACTATTTCTTCATGGGGTAGGTAATGTCAAATCTTTCCATTTTTGTGCGTATAATAGTTTCACTGCAGTTATTATAGTTTGAAATAATCCTCCACAGCTCTTTTCTAACTGTTTATCCATCAATCCTAAAACAGAAGTTGTGCCTTCAATTGCATATTAATCTTTAAAATCCTCTGTTTCAAATTACTCTGGTTGCGAATGCTTCCGTTCGCAACTAATTCGGGTTAGCGACCAAAATTTCTTAACCTCTGGTCGAGACCAAACACAGTCGTGGTGATTTGCTGTTCCATGCTGATTTCCCCTTCTGTGCCACACCATTTTTTTTATGTGCATGCACTTCTGGTGAGGACCAAATCGTGTGACGCTTGAATTCTCGGAACAGATTATGGTCCACTGTATATATTTGAATCCAAAATTTTTGCCCTATTTATTTATCCTACTTAGGGACTGCCCATCTCGCTCACAGAACAAGTTTTTAATGTGTCCGTCGAGCATGCCAAATGGTCCCTTCATGTTGTTCATATTTCCAGCATATATCCGAGGTGCTGGACAGTATATCAATTCTGGACAATTTCTCTGATGTCATATACCAACAATACACAATTTTCCATCCGCCATTTTTATATCAGTTTTCCTGTACTGTACTCTGACAGAAGAAGTCAATTCAGAATTCAGCAGTTTATGGGGCAAAATATGCAGGTTAAGGAGAGAAATGAAAGTTATAGAGGAATTGTCCAAGGAAGGAAAGTGATTCTTAACCTTTTCTGCATCACGGACCCTCTTTAGATACCTTTTGTGGCCATAGACCATGGCCATGGACCCCACCAAGACTTAATCCAAGATTTAAATCATAATATTTCTTCAGGCCTTTATGGAACCCATGTGATGATATCAAACATCCCCAGCGTCCATGAACCACAGGTTGAGAACCACTGCCCTACAGTATTATTGACTATTTCTGTTGGCTCTAGTGGCCAATAGAAATGAGAAGGTACAGTAGACTGTGAGCCCAGAAGAGGCTCTCCCAACATAATCTTGCCATATAGTTTTTGTTCTAATGTCTCCTCTCTCTACCTGAACAAGATTTGTGTGGATGTCTTTTGTAGGAATAATATAAATTGCAGTTCTGTGGTCATTCCATACTTGGAGATATAGGGTTGATAAATTAATCTTTTTTACATAGGATTTAAGATTATAATCGAGAAGATGTGTATGCTATGAATTAACAGTTGCAACAATAGTTGTTCAGTGACATGATTCAGAGTACTTTGTGAGAAGTGGTTATTTTTTAATTAGATTTCTGCTGTTGAAATCATCCAATTCTGGAACATAATCATGGTTAGATGATTTAGGTAAAATTATATTATCTTGAGAATAATCCCAAACTTCTGGTTTTACTGTCTCTTGGTCTCTTTCACCATAAACTGTGTTTATTATTAAATTTTATATCTCCAACTATTGTTGGATCACATCAAGGAGGACATGCACCGCATGGATATCACCCCCAAAGAAGCTCTGGATTGAGTCAAATGGAGGTGTCTTTGCTGATAAGCAGACCCTGCTGTGTGGGAATAAGAAGAAGATTCCAAACTATTGTAGCTTCAAGACCATTTACAATAAAAATGCATTCTATCAGTGCCAGAGAAAGGGAGCAATTATGAAATTAATTATTTATATTTAGCACTTTGTAAACTGAGTTATATCATTTGCATAACATGTTACGGTTGCTGGATTTAGGGTCACATTCTTGATTTTTTTTCCAGAAGCAAGTAGGTAATGATTGAAGAGAAACCTTCATGCATAAATGTCCCCATGCTTAGTCTTTGTTATAATGGATACGATACCTTATTGTGCCATACTTGCGACTTTCTTATTTTTAAAATACCCGTTATCTTCTAACATTGAAAAACCAGGCTTTAATTCGGTATGTAGAGTGTGTGTGTTCATTTTTCAGGGATTAATGTGACATTTTTATTATTTTATTACACTTTGAAGCAAGTTTTTATAGCAAATTTAATTTAATGCCTGTAAATATCCAGCTATTAATTTGTATTCAGGGTCTAAGTGCTGCCTTGTGCTAAGAGATACCAAACTTAGCTTTGAATATCTCAGAGTGACACCATCAATCATATATTTCAATTTGAGTCAGATTTAGGCCATAAGAATTCTCTACTATGAACTAGTATGCAGATGTAGCTTTTCAGGCAAATTGGTACAGTTAAACTCTCTCATGGACATCAGACTTAATATAAGTTTGTATACATTTGGTATATATTCATTAGTTATATACTTATTGTATAAGTTTCCATTGCAAATGTACATTGGAGTATAAGTAAATACTGCTGAAATCTAAAAAAATTAAGATGGAATATTAGAGCTGTGAGACCACTACAGTTGTGACAATGTGAATGAAACACTTCTCTTCAAAGAAATTAAGCAATTATGTCCTATGGAAGGCTTGTGGGATTACTTCAGGAAACAGAGCTTCAGACTTATGCATGACTTCAAGAGAACATTCTAGACAGATCTGGTGCCTGGGGCTTGTACTCATCCATTCTTCTTTTCTGTGGTTTAAGGAACATCCCATAAACTGTCCAGTAAAGTGCTTTACTAAAATTATATCAATGATTTAGAACAAGGGTGTCAAACTCAAGGCCTGGGGGCCAGATCCAGCCGACAGGTGCTTAGATCTGGCCCACAGGGCCACTCTGGAAATAGCAAAGACCTGCAGTGTTTCTGCCAGTGAAAACGGAGCTCGTGAGGGCTGCGTGTGCCCCTGCAGCTCCATTTTTGCTGGCAGAGGATTGCAGGAGGCTGTCTCAGCCAAAAATGGAGCTCAGGAGCCTGTTTTCACTGGCGCAGTACTCAGACTGTTGCAGCCCCCCCCCGCCCCCCACTGAGACAAGTGATGTCAGGCTGGCCATGCCCATCCTGGCCACTCCCACCCCAGCCCCCAAGATCAAACCGGATGCAGCCCTCAATCGAGTTTGACACCCCTGATTTAGAACATAGGACCCTCCTTCTTTCAATTTCTTCTCCTGTTCAGCATTGTAATGATTGTCCTAGACTGGAATTTTTCTTCTGCTCAGATATTATTTGATGCTATCTTTACATTCCATTTATAGTTTCAAATTAGATACTGATGAATAGTGCTGTTTAGTTCTTTCCTAATTATGGTATAAAGAGGAGCCTTTACAAATTATTTTTAAAGCAACTTGCTCTACTGTTTTTAAGAAGTCAGCATTTCATTTAGTTTCATTTCTTTTGCAGGTGTATTTGTCAGACTTTGCATAAAAAATTGTGCATTTTAGTGACTCACCAGTTGCAATATTTACGAGCTGCAAGCCAGATCTTAATTTTAAAAGAGGTTGGTGAAAATAAAAATAATCTTTGGGGTGGTTGGCAGTGTTTCAGTTTGCTTTCTGTACTCTTAATATTTAAAGTTGAAGAATTACAAATAAGCAGAATAGCATTGTCAACCTTGCGATGTTACAAGTAATGTGTCTGCATGGCGTACAAAATTATACATTTATTTTACAGAACTAAATAAATTAAAATGCCATTTTTGAATGACCAGTCAGGACTTTTTAAACCCCTAGCTAAAAATTAAAAGAAGATAGTGTAAAATATATCTGTCAAAGATGTTCAGCCACAGTTTTCAAATTAGTTAATTCAGTATTCTTGGGGCTTCAGTTCCCCATTGATCCTTTTGCATGTATGTCATACATACAATAACGTGCCCTTGTTTAGAGTAGAAAAAGAGCAGGAACTGTGTTTCAAGTGGACTTTGATTTTTGAGTCTCAAGAGCTACATTTCAAAAGGAGACAGAGCTTCAAAGAATTGACCAAGTGAATCTAGACTGAATTAGAACCAGCAGGATGTCCTCTTCAGAGGCAGAGCTGGAGTGAGATCTGAACTTCCTACTTGCTAGCATGGGAAAAATATGGTCTTTATTTTACAGCTGCAAATATAAAATTTCAAAGCTGAAATTTGTAAGCATGTAAGACATTTAATACTGAACTCTTTTCAGTTTCAGGGAAATAGATGTAGGCACCTTGAATCTAGACTGTTTATGTTCCATGCCTGTTGTTTGCTCTTTTATCCAAAATTAAATGAATTGCAAATAAAACTGCAAATAAAGTCAATAAAGATTGAAAAGACATAATCTAATATCTCCACTGTTCCTCTGTTCTAAGGTCACTAATAAATAAAATATTGTTATGTTGCTTTGCAGTGTGCCATTTATATTAAAACCTGTGAAAGAAATAAAGTAAATAAATTAACTAAGAAGCATATCCTGTTTGCTATAATTATCTTAGAATAAATGCCATTTAACACATTTTAATTGTTCCATATGTCCTTATACAAACCAGATATAAGAAAGGATATTGTGTATTTCTAATTTACTTACAAGACTTGTAATAATAACCTTTTTATAATTTTATAAAGAAATAATTTTTGCTAAATCAAAACTTGGACATCTTTCCAAAGAAATAGCTAATTATTCATCTGTTACCAATATCTAATAACTATCAACTTTGCTACCATTAACACATGCCCTGTTGACACTTTATTTTTCAGTGAGGTGTTCTGATCTATACATAATTTAGTAATTAATGAGGACAATATTATAACTATGGAATTTCCTTAAAAAAGTCATCCTAAAATTGGGCTATCACATATACCTTGTTGACCCATGACTTTTACCACCTTTCCAACATATGAAATTTACTTCTATTATACAATTGTTTATCGTGTGATATCCCTTCTATAATGGGGAGACCCATTGAAAAAAATGCACTCTAGACTTATGTGATTAGGATGGCATGAAGCTTTCAGATAGATCAGTTTCCAAAATGATATAATTCTCAAGTCACCCATAAAATTTACAATCGAAAGCTAACATTTAAAAACCTAGTTTTTAATAAAATAGAGTTTATTATCAATAAAATAAAATAAAATTAGATTATTGCATAAGCAAATATTTTAGTTTGGAGAAGTCTTCAAAATCTTCCGTGGCAGGCTTCTTGCCTGCCTTTATTTTTCTCCCTAAATTAATATATTGCACAGATGAACAAATGTTGAATGTACATAGGGCTATCTTTATGGAGAAAATGGAAAAGAATGAATAACAAAGTTACTGATGGCCCCGTTTCACATCATTTACTGTATTTTAGATCACAAACTCAGTCTGAAGTAACCCGTTAACTAGATTCACCCATAATGAATCCTAGCTTCAGTTCTGGCTTACTGAACATAAAGACATTCTCCTTTAAAATAAAATTAAAACTAGATTGCTATATTTCTCTCCAACTATTATTCAGAAAAAGATTGTGGAGAAGAAATTTATCAGTTGGGAGGATTAACAAGTAGGATAGTAACCTTCTAGCATTTTCCAACTGACTTGTATTATATGTCTTCTGGGATTAGAGGAAAAAAGCCAGGAAATAAATAGTAACTAATAGGACACCTATTTCTATTGCAACCTTAATGAGAATAATTCAATCAGTTGCTTTGGGCATCAAGATAAACCCTTGCTTATTAAAAGAGAACCCTCCTTTTCTTCTTTCTGCTTAAAGCATAGTCAGAGTGCTGAAAGTTTTATTTTTTGTTTTATTTATGTAATTGTCAGTTATAGTTGCATCTAGTCTCTAAAATGTGATCAATTTTAACTATGATTTGTTGAAATATTTGCTTCAAAACCATGGTTATGAAATATATAGCTAAGATGTTCTAGAATTAAGATGATACAAACAACTCGGATGTACAACGTCCAGCCAAAAAGGGTTGGTCTCAAAAGAGCTAAGCAAAAGCTGTAGACTAGAGTGGGAAGTTGAAGAAATGTTCTGGAAGAAAGCAACAGTTGACCACTTCTATTAAGTTATTGTTAAGGAAACAATAAGGGGGTATGGTTGCTTAATCAAAACCAGAAGGGTACATTTCCATCTCCTCATCAGTTTTCTGGAGAAGGAGAAAAATATCAAGGGAATATATGCATTATTGCTGTATTTTTCATTCCTAGCATGAGAAATCATGTTTTTAATTTTCAGCCTGGACTTTTACTTAGACAATTACTCACTTAATTGAGAGAACCAGTATTGTGTAGTAGTTAGTTAGTAGATTTCTGGCACCAGAGATCTCCAGGTTCGGTTTCCTCTTAACTACAGAAGCTGCTTGGGTGAGCCACTCTCTCTTAGCCCTACCTGGTTGACAGAAATATTCCTACGTGGGAAAATAAAGGGGAGAGAACAGTATGTACTTCATCTTAAGCTTCTGGATGAAAGACAGGATATAACTTTAACAAAAAAATTTTTTTGAAGAAATAAATGATAATTCATTACAATCAGAGGAACTCAGGGAAATATAATACACTGATGACTTAATTAAATGTTAAGAAATGATACTTTTGGTATGAAATGTCTAAGGTACTCTGTTATTGATTATTATTAATAAAATGTTTGGATCCACATTTTAACATCCATCCACTAAAGGGTGGACAGGTGGCTAGAATAGAGGTGTAACTGATGAAATCTCATTGTCAGCAAGAGGGATAAGTATGGTTTATTCATTCATCTCTCTGTAGATCCCACACTTCCTTGAAATGTATCTTAATCATTTCAGACAGGTTGCTGGGAAGCATAAATGGTCGCAGAGGAAGGAGGACATTTACTAAAAGATTCTTCCTTCTTTTTGTGGAAGTGGAGCCTGGATTGCAGCTGACAGTTATCCCCCCAAAAAATTACTAGTATAGTTGGCTATTTTAGAACCATTCTGCACATTATAGTCTCTATGCATTTTCTTTCTAGGGTAAGGAGGTAGGGAAAGGTACTTTCTCAGATTTCCTTAAGTCTGGAGTAGATTTTGCTTCCCTTTTGAAAAAAGATGAGGATGATGATCTACCATCATCTCCAGGAACACCCAGCCACCAGCTGACTAGGATTCGTACATTTTCTCAATCTTCCTTGTGGTCGATAGAGTCTTCGGTTCAGTCACAGAAAGATGGAACTACTGGATCACCAGCTGTGAGTAAATGACACAAGTATAAAACAATCTGAAAATTGTTTTTATTTGTAGGATAAGAAACTGTTTCTTGTGTATGTCAAAATGTGCAAGTTTAAGTATCATATTCCATGGTCTTGTGAAACATTTTTCCATTGGCATAAACATTTTTGCTGTGGAGTATGATACTTAAACTTGCACATTTTGGCATGAATAGCAAAGAACACTTGTACTCTAAGAGTATACATTTAATTTCAGGCATTTAATTGCTTTATATTAAAGATTGAGAAGAATGAATGGAAAGTAGGAAAGAGTTGTCCTTTCTTTTTATAGTAAGCAGAACATCTTCTGAACTATATTAAATTTAATATTCTGGCACATATTTTTAATATGCAAATATGCATGAATAATATACAATTTGTACATATTTGCAGTGTGCTATGCAAATATGCATAAATTTTGTAATATGGTATTTTGTTAATCTAATCAAAATAATAATAAAAAATGTAAGAATTTAAATTATGTAATTAATAGCCCACATCAAATGTTCATCTTTTAAATTAACCTAGATGCATTATTTCCTCAATTGGGGAAGGTGACTAAAGAATTAGAAAATCTGTTTTAGTAACATATTTTTTGTTAACAAAGCCCTTTTCCTTAATTTTCATTTTTGTTGCATTGTAGACGGGACCACTCCTAACCTCACTGCCAGAAGAAAGTCGATCTGAAGGAAAAATTGGCTTTACCATTTATAAGAAGTACTTTTCTGCTGGTGCAAATTATTTTGTAATTTTTATACTTTTAGTTCTCAATATTTTGGCACAGGTAAGCTTTTTTAGGGATCCAAAAGGAAAATGTTAGTGATAATAGTTGTTAATAGTTTAGCATGTACACTTTCCTATTCTGTATGTATGAAGTGAAGTAGCAAAATTTTAATGCATAAAAGAGATATTTTTCTCTTTGAAATAAAGTGGTCAGATTGCAAGTGAGTTTGAGATTCATTTTCTGTTAGGATGGAGCAGTGATCTATCTGTTCCTTTTTGCACAGAATTTCAAAAGAAAATATTTCATACAATATTTATTTGATTATAAAAAGAAAAAAGTTGATTGAAATTCATCTTTCAAACATTGCAGTAGAATTTTCTGTTTATAGGGAAATACCTTTTAAAATATATGTAGTTAGCATAAATTAATGTTTAAATATTATGAATTGTTTAACTTCTAGATAGTAGTGCGATGTTTAGGGGTATGAGCTTTGATTTAGTGGCTTTCCATTCCACTCCTGGTCTTGGTAACTTTGTGAGATATTGAGGGGCTAAAGCTATTGATTCAGTCATTTCACAACTTCAGTCAGTCTCTTCCACAGACCTGGCAATAATACAGTGAAATTAAAAAGAATAATGAATAAACTTAGTCATATGCAACTAAATTCAAGGAATTGTATTACCATGCTTGCACTATAATAGTGAAAAAAAAACCCAATATTTTCTTGGCAGCATTACCTTTTTAGGGTGCCAACCTGGAAATTTAAGATTTAATTAAAGCCTTATTCTGAGTCCCTCATGATTCCTCTCTATAATATTTTCAATACACAATACACTTGAGAACTTCGGCTTTAGAATTTATTCCATTTTAGTTCTTAGATAATGCTGATAACTGCTTGATGGAAAACTGAGATTTTTTTTTACTGGGCATTCTTGAGTTTTCTTTATTTGGATGTCACAACTCCTACAATATGTAACGATGTGTCCAATGTACCATGTAGTCATAGTTGATGAGGTAACTTTCAGTTATTGTGAGGTAAGATTGCAGATAAGATGCTTAGCTTGGATTACTGTTACTTAGCTTATATTTTCTGTTTGTACTACTCCTACCACTAGCTGAAAGAGGAAGCTTGAAAAAGCTTAATGCCGTTTTGAGAAAAGAATAGTCCCAACCACAGAGAGTGAGGCAATGTTGCTAAGAAAATGCTGTGCCTCGATTCTGAGAATTGTGAGGATTATCAACTAATCTTCTATTCTTGAGTAAGATACATGGCAAGGAGCAATCTCTTTAAGGTGTTACATTATTGTATGAGATTAAAATAGAAGCAGATAGTCATTTTCTTCCCAGGGCTGCTATGGGTAGAGAGGTTTCTTGGCTGCTGACCTCTATTGAAAGAAAGATAGTGGGATCCTGCTCATTCTTAATTCATGAAAGAAAAGATGGCTGGTCTACTTCAAAAAAAAAAAAAAAAGACTGTTCAGAACAATCTGAGTGGAGCTGAAGTGAAAATGAAATGAAGTTGGCAGTCAAGGATGTCTGAAAATCCAGAATGCTTTTTGGTGCATTTCTAGCATATGCAGTTAAAGCAGGGGTATCAAACTTGATTTCATGGAGGGCCGCATCAGGGTTGTGTTAGACCTGGCGGGGGGGGGGGGCAGGGTGTATGTGATCAGGGTGGGCATGGCCAGCTCAACCTCACTCATGTCAGGGGCGCCTGTGGTGACTCAAGTGCTCTGCCAGCGAAAACCAGGATCCCAAGCTCCGTTTTCGGCTGCGACTGCCTCCTGCAACTTTCTGACAGCAAAAACGGAGCTTGGGAGAACCGTCCATAGCTCGCCTGAGCTCTGTTTTCAGCTGCAACCACCTCCTGCAACCCTCTGCCAATGAAAACAGAGCTTGGGAAGGCTGCAGTCTGGTTCTTTGCTGTTTCCAGGGCAGCCCCGTGGACCAGATCTAAGCATCTTGCAGGCCAGATCCGGCCCCCGGGCCTTGAATTTTGAAACCCCTGAGTTAAAGTATATTAAAAAAAATTAGGCAATCCAGTTCAAATTCTATGTTTAAATTAATCCCTAATGAATGGAAGTTGACACAACATTGCACAAAGTTAAGTATCACATTTTCCTGAAAAATCTGAATGCGCAGTTACTGTTTATGTGCAGTTGTGGACAGATTGAGAGTAAGAACAGTGCACGTGTCAAGGGCAGAAGTTTGGGAACCCTTCAGAAGGTTGTGCTGTTTTACTGCATGTTTGAGACTTCTCTGAATACCTTCAGTAATATTCAAATGTTGAGGACTGTGAAAGCCATTCCCAAATATTTACCTTTATTCAAGATTGATTTGGAGGTATCAATCCATCAAATCTTTATATGGGTCATAGATTAGCACAAGATATTTTAATAATAACATTGAATCTTATGAAAGATAAAAATAGCACAAAGCTAGTGTTGATATCACAATACTGAACTATATTAAAATCTCTCTACAAAATTCTTAATACCAAGTCACCAACTTAATACCAACTTAAAACAGACAGAAGGGCTCTGAAGGCCACAAACATATATTTGTCTATGGAGATTCTCAGTTATCCGGTTATGGTTGTTCCAAAGATGCCCTTTAAAAAGGCAACTGGACTTCCTAGACTAGAATAATGTAAAATTTTTGCATACAAGTATGTGCATCCATGTATTTATTTTTTGAATAGTGTGTACCTCTAAAAAGAAAAAGCTCAAGAATAGTTTATAATACTTGAAACATGTTTTGAATTTAAACCACGAGACATTATATAATCCAAAATAAATGCTAAAAGAATTGTTTTAATTGTTTTAGGTTACTTATGTACTTCAGGATTGGTGGCTTTCTTACTGGTGAGTGATTGTTTCTATATAAATCATGTAAATGATCACTTTTAAGAATGCGGCAAGGACTTTTGATCCCTATTCTTTTTAAAAACAGGACAAAAATACTATTATTCTTTGGGAATCCATATAGCAGTTCTTCATATTAGTTCATAGTATTTTTGGGAAGCATAGTTTGAATTTATGAAAAAATGCAGTCACCCTTTCGCTTTACACAACACCAAAACCATTATTTCATTTTTATTTTGTGCATTGTGTTTTTACCACCTTCCATTAAAAATATTCCAAAATTCTCTCTCTCTTGAAAATCTAAAAATGTGCAGCTGATTAGTATAAAATAAAAGAAAGCATTGTACAAAATAACAATTAGGAGAGCCAGAATTCCCCCTCTTGGATGAATTCTGTGAGATCATTCAGATAAACCATGATTTTTCACAGCATTTAATGACTGCATGAGACTTCTAGCAGAGCAATCAGTATCTGTATCAACAAGTTTTGTCTGATAATAAAAAGCCACTTTGTAGTTTTGTATTTATTCCATTTACTGTAAAATAAAGCAGAGACTACTCTTTTACTAGCTATGATTTTCCTAGTGGGTAATTTACACTTTTGAAAACCTTACTTCTTCAATTTCAATAGATATATCTTCTTATTCTTAATAAAATGAGAGAGGGTTTAATGGAAGACAATTTTAAACTCTGGATTTAAAAATGTATATACAATAGACACATTTTTGAAATAATGTATGAAATAAAGTACACATTCAAAGTTAAAAAATACATTTGAAACATCAAAACAAAGCATACAGAATATGTAGGAGAAAATTCAGTTAATGAAATTGTTGGTGACAAATGCAACACTGTACTGGTATAAAATCTTTAAAGATTTTTGTATTTCCTTACTTGTCCCAGCTTCTGCCAACCTAGAAATTCGAAAGCATGTAAAAATGCAAGTAGAAAAAAAAGGGGCCACTTTGGTGGGAAGGTAACAGTGTTCCGTGCACCTTCAGCGTTTAGTCATGCTGGTCACATGACCTCGGAGATGTCTTCGGCGTTGTAACGGAGATGAGCACAGCCTCCTAGAGCTGGAAACGACTAGCATGTATGTGCGAGGGGAACCTTTACCTTTACCCTTAACATGCATATTTTAACAATTGGATTACATTTACCATAATTTCTTTTTGACTATATGTTATTGATTCAATTAAATGAATTTACTGTGTGTGAATTATGCAGTTTATAAAATATTACATTCACAAATTTTGTTCATAGAGGCCATGTATTCTAATCCATCATGGGGTGTTCCAACTTTAAAACAGTCCAAGTAAAGAAGAGCCTTGGCATTTGTTTGAAAAACTTAAATCCCAGATTTGGATAGAATTAAGTATTTTATCATTTTAAACTCTAAATGATACTTTACTGTTTTTTAAAGAAAACATCAGTGGTGGTAATTATATTTCTATGCTCTATGCTACCATACATTGTTATTTGTTGAAAGATAATGCAAATGTTTTTATTAAATTACAACATAATTTGGAACAAACTGTTGAGATAATTCCCCGTTAGGAGAATGAGTGCATACAGGGAGACGTAGTGAGAGTAGTGAAAAATAATACGCAAACAGCACACAGTAAATGTAGGTTTTTACTTCTCATAAACATTTAAGCAAAGTCTAAGATAAGCAGTTCAAGTCATTCACAGGTAAAGCAGTCAGTGTCCAGTTCAGGGATAATCCAAATATCAAAGTCCAGTATCAAAAACAGTTCAGTAACAGACTTACATCAACGATCAGTAACAGTCATTAGGAGGAACGGCAACTCTCTCCAACAGAAAGGAACAGAGATACTGAGACTAAACAACCCAGGTTTCTGGCTCCATCTTATGGCCATTTGAGAAACCACACCCAATTACAGTTTTAGGATTCTCTTAAAGACATAGTATTAAAATGTCTATCCTAGTTTATATATTTCCAACCCAAATAACTGTTAGGTGACTTACATTCCTAACACAAACTCTGATTTTTACTATTAACTTCCAAGGCAAAACTAAATGTTATGAAATACATAACATTGCCAAAGCAGGTGATATTTCACATCGATGTTCCTCTTTCTTATTTAACATACAATAGCAGAAGTCCACATATGGTTTATTATTTCAGAAATTACAGAGTACAGTTGAAGAACGACTGTTGTTTCATGCATTGCAAAGTGAGCTGTTTCAACTTTTCTGAAACCTAGAGAGAGACCTGAGATTTATTCCAAGCAACGTGTTCTCATGTGCTTGAAAACTTGTTTGAAATATCCTCTTTCCATGTGTCCACAGGGCCAACCAACAAGTCATGCTAAATGTCACTAGAATGGAATATGGTGGACAAAATATCACAAAACATCTGGATCTTCCCTGGTATTTAGGAATATACGCAGGTAAAAATCTTTAAAATGTCACTATAGTTTGCAAAAATCTATGCCATGATCCTAAAATATGAAATTTTCCTATAATTTTTAAATGTTACTAGACAACCTGTGTCTCATTAGGTCATTTTCTAGCAATATTTCCTTATCATGTAAGTGTGCTGGTACATCCCCACATATTCTTTGCAACTCCACAACTTCTATGCATCCTCTCTCACCTATGTGGCATCTCTCATGCACCCTGTGCATACTCCCTGATCTGCACACTGCTTCTTGCATCCTCCATTTTGTGTGGTGCTGACAGGAATAGTATGCAGGAATGTAGTGCAGATCAGGAAGGTTGTCAGGCCCGGGTGTGCAAGTGTGGGTTGCGGGAATTGGGAAGTTACACGAGTATATGGAGGAGCTGCCTTGAATGTTGGGTGTGTGGCGATGTGGTGTTGGTCAGGAAGGGTGTGCGGAGCACCCAAGAGAGGCTGGAGAACATCAGGGTAGAGGGGGCTTGCAAACTTTTCCTACCAACTTCCCCATTGCTGATGCTCCCCATAAGCAAAGACTTTGATTGTGAGAACTTGGCCGGGAGCATTGGCAATCAACAATCAAGTTTACATTTCCTGCCGGCTTCCCCATTGACTTGTGGGAAGCTATCAGGGAACATAAATGATGATCACGTGGCTCTGACTGTATCTGTGCTGAAGCAGTGGCAACACAATAACACTGAAATTTATTTATTTTATTCATTTATTAGAATTTGTCAAACAAAAACAAGAACAAGAATAAAAAAATACAATGACAGGGACAATAAGCACGTTGGTGCACTTATGTATGCCCCCTGTACCAACCACTTAAGCGTGATGTAAGGTCCACGGAAGTCAATTTGTGACTGAAACTGTGAAAATTTGTAGTTGAAACAACTGAATCAGGTAGAGCATTCTAGACTTTGACAACTCCATTACAGAAATCATGTTTTTTACAGTCAAGTTTAGAACAATTTGCAATGAGTTTAAAGCTGTTGTTAGCGCATGTATTATTGTGATTAAAACAAAAATAGTCATTACAGGCAAAACATTACTACATTTAATTTTGTATGCAATATCTAGGTCTGACCTCAAGCAATGCAATTCTAAGCTATCTAAACTGAGAATTTCAAGCCTGGAATATACTACCTGACTCTATGATTTCTTCCCCAAACCCCCAAAACTTTAACCTTAGATTGTCTATTGTTGACCTCACCTCATTCCTAAGAGGTCTTTAAAGGGTCCAACATGCCTACTGACCCTGTCCTAATGTTCCCATTTATTCATATCCATTTCATGTATTAATAATCATGTTTATATTTATATCTGTTATCTGATACATGCTTGACAAATAAATAAAATAAAATAAATAAATAGGGAATTCTACTGTGTACAGAAGCATGCAAGACTTTTTTTTGTCATACTTCTAAACCTGCTCAATTGTACTGATGTCAGATTGCAAACAGTTGGACAATACTCTAAGATTGGTCTAGCATAATTTGTTAAGTTCTAATTAGCAATATGTTTCCAGAAAAAAAACTGCACAAAATTAAATTTACAACACAATGACTTTTTTTTTAGCAGCGCTGTTACAGTGAACTTTGGAGCATAGATCGTCAGAGAAAAGAACACCAGGTTCTTGACAAAGTGAGGGTCATCAGCTAGTTCAATGCCATCTAGCTTATACTTGACATTCTGATTACATTTACCAATATGTAAGACAGAGCATTTATTAATCAAAATTTGAAGTTGCCAGATAGATGATCATTCAGACACATAGTCAAGTTCACTTTGCAAAATAGCCACATTTTGCCCAAATTTTACTCCCATGAGTATAATGGCTCCTGGAATTCTGTAAGGTGCCTTGGTTCAAAAATGGCTACCCTGTGATGTACCATTTGAAGTTTAAAAAGAGACTGAAGGGTTTCAGTAGTATTTAGGAAATTTGAAATTGGTCCTCCTTTGACTATGATTGATTCATTTTTGCTTTTAGAAGCTCCAACCCTTAAAAGCTGGATATATTTTCTTTCCATATTATAAGGACTTAAGAAATCCATTTCTTAATTTCATATTCAAATATTCTTGGCCTTCTCCTGCTGCTAATTCTTAACTGCCCTAAACATGGTACACTAAATCCACCTAATGACCAGCAGGATCTGTGTGTCTGTCACTAGCCTATGGTTAATGCATAAAATAGTATTCAGCCATTTAAATGCAAAGTAAAATTTCCAGAACACTGACTTTAAAAATGTTTGCCTTCAGGCAATTTTTTTATTTAAATAGAGATATAGTTTGTAAAACCCAATCGAGGTTTAAGAAGTTATTGTTAAAATATGTGTTATCTTATTCTTCTCTGTGTTTTGAAGTTTATATGTTGATTAATCAGTGTCTATAATAAAGATTATCTGTCTATAGCAATAGCAACAATAGTACTTAGACTTATATATTGCTTCCCAGTGCTTTATAGCCCTCTCTAAGTGGTTTACAGAGTCAGCATATTGCCCCTAACAATCTGGGTCTTCATTTTACCCACCTCGGAAGGATGGAAAGCTGACTCAACTTTGATCCTGGTGAGATTTGAACTGCCAAATTGCAGGCAGCCAGCAGTCAGCAGAAATAGCCTGCAGTACTGCACTCTAACCACTGCACCACCATGGATCATCTAGCCTTTCATTGGACTCTTAAGGAATCACTGTGTATGCCAGGGATAAGCATTCTGCAGAATACAGATGGCCCTGTAGTCATTTTGTAACTGAGCAACCCTGTTGAAATCTGGGGCAAATCGACCATTTTTAGCTGAACGTTTTTTTTCCTAAAACAAGACATTTATTGCATGAAATTGTATTTTAATAGACTCATTTAACTTCTTTACAACTCCATCCCCAAAGTGTGCCCCATAGCACACAGATCCACCTACTCAGAATCTCACTGGCCTTGTTATCTCGCCACATGCAAAAAAGAGAAAAATAAAATGAAAGGACAGCCCTACAGAAAGATTGTTCACCCTATTCTACTACAGGACTGTGATCAGTTCTCATAGAATAATAATATTAGTAATTATTATAATATTCAGTGCACACGAAGCCCAATATTAGCTAAAGAATTGGCTGCTGTGAATTCACATTGTTGTGTATATAATGATAATTTATTAAATTATATGCTGCCGAATTCCCAGTGATTTGGGGCAGCTTACAATTGTTAAAATACTTAAATTATTAAAACATTTAAAAACATTCAAAAAATATTTAAAAACAAAGAAAAACAAAGAATATACAAGCCTGAATTGTTTGGCTGGATCCTTTGTTAATTGGCTGTCAGTGAAATGTAGGTCCATGAATGCACCTCTGTTACTTATTTTATGTATGCTTGCCAACAAACGGATAAATAGCAGCTCTGGGGCAGAGGACTTTCTTTCGGGAAAAGTATAAGGAAGAGTTTCCCAGACTTACTGCCAGACGAGCTGGGCACTACATGCATCCAATAAATAAATAAATAAATAAATGAACGAACAAATGAATGAATGAATGAAAAAAAAAATTACTTTAATGATGAACTTAAGTCAGATCATGGGCTTTATACAAAAAGCTATATGCACTACTTGTTTTGTCAACATGTACCTCAGTTACCTAAACTAGAGGCAAATAACTTGTAAGAAATTTGGGCAGAATTGCTTATTTTCTTGTTCCAGAAGGTTTGTTAAATTAACACTTAACGGTTAACAGTATTTGATGTTAAACAAATTAATGTCAAACTATTATCATTGTGTCACATTTTTTTAAAAAAAATTGTTTGTCAATAGATTCTTGAAGTTGATAGATTACATTATGTAATGCTGCTCTTAATTTAAATACAGGTCTCACTGTGGCTACGATACTTTTCAGTATACTGAGGAGCCTACTTATGTTTCACATTTTGGTTAATGCAGCTCGGACTTTACATAACAAAATGTTTCAGTCGGTTTTGAGAACTCCAGTGCTGTTCTTTGACAGAAACCCTATTGGTAAGTTTCTATCACTTTTACAATAATGGAATACTGCTGACTATTCTAGGGATGGGCAAGAAGAAGTAAATGATATGTGATTCAAGAAAGTCATCACACCATTTGAATGATGACATTAATTGCATGTATATTATCCATTTGACATCAATGTTGGTAGGTTGTAGATGTCACTTTTGATGTATAGCAATAGTACTTAGACTTACATTCTGCTTCACAGTGCTTTACAGCCCTCTCTAAGTGGTGTACAGAGTCAGCATATTTCTCCTAACAATCCTGGGTCCTCATTTTACCAACCTCAGAAGGATGGAAGGCTGAGTCAAGCCTGAGCCAGTGAGAATCAAACTGCTGGCTGTTGGCAGTCAGCAGAATTAGCCTGCAATACTGTATTCTAATGACTACTCCACCACAGCTCTTGTATGAATGATGAAAATATTTTTTTCCCCTTTATGCCACTTTTCAGCTAAGTGATATCTGCAGAATGTTCACATTTCTAATGTCTACTTAGTGTAGCTGGCAATTTTTTGCAGTGATGTCTTCTTCAGTTGACATCATGGCATAGGCTTAAAGGTTCACTGATTGAGAAAGTGCAGAATACTAGAATAACTTTATTGTCATTTTCAATGTACAATAATCGGCATACACTAAAATGATGTATTTTGTTGCATACAGCTCACTACCTCCAGTATACACTACATAAACACATCAAAATAAATAAATATATAAATAAATACAAAATTATGCATATACACACATATATTAGATGACACAGAGAAAACATATTTTCACCCTCTAGTTTATGGTTCAACTTGCAATAACTTAGCTTACTAAACTCTGCTTGTTTTCTTACTGCCAAAAAGGATAAGATGTTCAGTTTACTTTATTCGTAATATCATCATCATAATTTAGTCACTGTCTTTCCACTGCAGGATAAAGGCCACTTCTGCATGTTTCCAACCAATACGGTCTTGAGCTTTTCTTTACCGGTTGGGCTTTCAATACTTGCTGATGTCGTCGATCCATCTTGCTTTAGATCAGTTTCGTGGATGCTTTTTATCAAGTGGGATCCATTCTAGGATGCCTTGGTCCACCTGCCATCAGTTCTTCTTGCTATGCAACCAGCCCATTTCCATTTCAATTCTTTTACTCTTTTGATAGCACTGTATACTTTAGTTTGTTCTCTAATCCAGTGGTCCCCAACCTTTTTTGTACCAGGGACCAGTTTCACACAGGAACACTTTTTCAAGGACCGGTTAGGGTTTTTTATTTATTTATTTATTTATTTATTTTTAAATTATTTATTTATTTATATTTTTTATTTTATTTACTATTACACTATCAACTCACCAAAATTAACCAATGTTGGAGGATTACTAAAAATGTGTATAAATGCAAGACTCCCTCAGGCCGCCGACTGGCGCTGCTGAGGGCAGACTTCGAAACAAGATGGCGCCCAAGCAAAGTAGGTGGCCCAGTCCAAAATGATCCACGGACCGGTACCGGTCCGGGGACCGGCGGTTGGGGACCCCTGCTCTAATCCACGTGCAGGTCTTTCTGTCTTGTCTTGTGATGCTGAGCGTGTATCTTTCCATGGCTCTTTGTGCCACTTGTAGATTTTGTATCGATTGTGAGTTTAGTGTCCATGTTTTACCTGCATGTTAGAGCAGGTAGCACACACTGATCAACAACTTTTCTCTTCAGGCATAGAGGGAGGTTGTGCTTAGCTTCCTGAGCACCTACTACATTTAACATCCTCTTCAATTTTCTTTTTTGTATCACTTTCCATTGAGATCCATTGACCAAGGTATATGTAGTGGTCTACTATGTCTAGTTCTTCTCCAGATATATATTTTTTTCTTTCTGTGATGAATTTATTAATTATAACTTGGCCCTTTTTCGGGTTTATTTTTAAGCCAAATGGTTGTCCTGCTTTGTACAGCTCTTGTATGTGTCTTTGTAACTCTTTTGGGTCCTGTGAGAAGAGAACAACATAATCTGAAAAACTTAAGTTGTATAAATAGGCATCTTGATTTTTATTCCATCTTTTGTCCAGTCTAGTTTGCGAAATGCTTCTTCAAGGCAGGCTGAGGAAAGCTGATACTGTATCATCTTGTCATACATGCTGTTCTATGTTAATTTCTGTTTTAAGACAATAAAGGCACATTGTCGCTATATATTGCTTGTAAATTTATGTAAGCAATATAGTAGATTATAAATTCTTCTTTGCGTAACTCTGTGGGTATTATTCAGAATCTTTTCTTTCCTAACCTGGTACTTACCAGAAGTTTTGGGTTTCAATTCCCCTCATCTAAAATCAGAATGATCAAAGGCCTCATGAGGATTATGAGCATTAAAATCCAGTGCACCTTCTCAGGAATAGTTACTGCCCACTTTATAACCCATATGCACACACATATACATACGTACACATATATACCAACATGTATGTATGTATGTATGTATATATATATTCTTAATTTTTCGCGGGTACTTACATGTATGTTATTCAGCTTTGTTCGAGTATTTTCCCATGTCATTGTAGTTGTGTTTTTAAAGTTGTAGCAACGTTTCGGCAGAATCTCATCTGCCATCATCAGGCTTCTGTATTGTGTTCGTCTGTGAACACAACAGACAAACACAATACAGACAAACACAACGCAGAAGCCTGATGATAGCAGATGAGATTCTGCCGAAACGTTGCTACAACTTTAAAAGCACAACTACAATGACGTGGAAAAATACCCGAACAAAGCTGAATACCATACACACACACACACACACAAGTATATACATACAGTGTGTGCACATATAGTTTTAGCTGTTTTGTGGATATAATATTTGACATTATTTTATTAGGTCTGTCAACCAAAACAGTAAATGAAAAATGAATTGGTTTGATTTACTGACTACTGTAATGTAAAAGAAAATGGCAGAAAAAAGTATGCATTTAAGTTCTATACTAGATTTATCTTTTTGCTGTAATTATTCTGTGGGAATTTTCTAAAAACTTATTTTCTAATAACAGAAGCCTTTAAACTGCTAGTCAGAACATTGTAATATAACAAGAGTCCTGTGATTTTAGGCCATGAATAATTTTATAAAACTCAATCATGTCTTTTCTTTAACCATCTTTGTTCCAAAGTAAAAAGAGCCATTACTTGGTTCCTTAAAGTAAAGCTGTTGTATCCCACTGAGTATTTTGGTTGTCTTATTCTTTTACTTTTTGTATATATGTGTTTGTGAGTGAATTGGCTACCTGGACAAAACCTTGCAGTTTTCTATGTAAGCTTTCAGAAGTGGTTTTCCATTGCCTTCTTCTTAGAACGGAGAGAGTCAGACTGGCCCAACATTACCCAGCTGGCTTTGTGCATAAGGTAGGTGTTGTAGTTGAGCAATGAGAGGCTAGACCAGGGCTTGGTGCAACAAGACTTTATTGGAACAATAAAGGACTGAACGTGTTAGCCCTGCCTGGAGCAGGCTTCCAGCGATCAGCGGCTGGCTGGACCCTGCAGCTGGCTTTTATAGCCGGCTGTCGAGGGAGGCCAGCCAATGAGGGGCAGCAAACGCCCCCGCAGCATGAACTGACCTGGGTGGGGACTTTGGCAAGTTCCAGGGACATAACACCCCTTCCCCCCAGATGCGAACACGCATAGTCACTTAAATAAGCGGGCGGTCTGTGCTGGCGCCCCGAGCGTCGTAACTCCAGTGAGTTACCAAGTGTCTCAGAGTCCAAGGAACCCGGTAGGGTTGGTGATGGGGTGCGGTCTCACTCTGGGGTTTGTACTGGCACCGGTGTGGTACTACTGGTTGGCGATGTTGTGGTCCCGTCTGCTGGTGCCGGTGGCGGATCCATCTGGCAGTCCCGGTCTACTGCCAACTCTCCGGGTCCGGGTGTAGGTGGTGCAGTGGCTCTGGCATGGTCCTCGATGGAAGCTTGGTGTGGCACCTGGGGGTCGACCTGAGCCCACGATCCGGCACTGGCGAGGGTACCCTGTCGTTTCCTTAGCTGATCCAGGTGCCTTCTCCAGATGCGGCCGTCTTCCAGCTGGACTCGGTACGACCGGGGACCGGTGATGGCTACTATCACTCCTGGGATCCACAGTGGGTCTCCTGTTGCTGAGAGCGTTCTGGAAAAGAAGGCAATCGGTGCCCCAGAGCTGTTGGGTAGTCTATGGCTTAATACGGCGCCAATCCCAAAAGGGGAAGCGTCCGCGGCTAGTACCAGTGGAAGGTGTGGGTCGAATTGAATGAGGACCGCGTCAGATGTGAGCAGTGATTTGACTGCGCGGAAAGCGGTGTCTTCCTCGCGTCCCCAGTGCCAAGGCGCTTTTTTATCTAAGAGCCTGTGTAGAGGCTCTGCTACTGATGCTTTGTGAGGTATAAATGATGCATAAAAGTTCAATAATCCCAAAAAGGCTTGTAGCTCGGCTTTAGAGGTTGGCGTGGGTGCCTCATGAATTGCCTTGACCTTGGACTCTAGGGGGTGGATGCCTGAGGCGTCAATCTTATAGCCCAGAAAGTCCACCTGTCTAGTGGCAATGGCACATTTTTCCTTTTTAAATTTGAGGCCATGCTGTCTGAATCTGTCTAACACTGCTCTGACTCTCTGGAAGAGTTGGGGTCTGTCCCTGGCCGAGACCAATATGTCGTCGAAGTAGGGTACTACGCCAGGGAGGCCCTGTAGTATACGCTCCATGAGGGATTGGAAAATCCCCGGGGCAACACTTACGCCAAACTGGAGACGCTTGCACCGGAAGGCACCCCTGTGGGTCACAATGGTCTGCAGTTCCGCCGTTTGGTTGTCAACGGGGAACTGCTGATACGCTTGCGACATGTCCAATTTGGCAAAAATGTTGCCAGGCTCAAAGGTATGCAGTAAATGTTGAATGACCGGGACTGGGTACGCGCTAACTTGTAGAAAGCGGTTGATTGTTGTTTTGTAATCAGAACAAATTCTCAGACTGCCATCCTTTTTGAGGGGTGTGACAATTGGCGTCTCCCATTTGGCGAAGTCTGTCGGCTCGATGACCCCCTGTTTTAATAATTTATCGAGCTCTGCGTCCAGTTTAGGCCGAATGGCGAATGGGACTCTACGCGGTTTCAGCCGGACTGGAACCGCTTGGGGGTCAACTGTAAATGAGATGGGGGTCCCCTTATAGCACCCCAACTCATTGCTGAATACGTCTGAGTAGTCAGTGAATAAGGAGTCAGTGTCAGAAGCTGAGACAGCATGGACTCCTGTTAACCCTAGGCCGAGGTAGGGGAACCAATCAAGCCCCAGAAGACTGGGAAGGTTGCCGTTAACTACCACTAGAGGCAGGTGGCCTTTAAAAGCTTTAAAATTAACGAAGAACTTGCCTTTGCCGAGCACTGGGATGTCTTTTCCCTGGTAATCCCTCAAGGAGATCTGGCACTTCTGGAGCTGGTTCCTGGATAGTCTGGGCTGGATTTTCTTGAGGGTGCTCCAAGAGATGATTGAGAGCGCTGACCCCGTGTCAACCTCCATACGACAAGGTTTACCTTCTAATAGAACGGAAAGTGTTATTTTACTAATAGAGTGACAGGTGTGGTTAGCATGGTAGCAAGTGTGACAATTGAGTACTTGCCTTTGAGGTCCAAAATGGGAAAAGGAAGGAACCTTTTGTGCTGAGTTGTGCGCGGCCTGGCAGACTCTGGCGATGTGGCCTTTTTTGTGGCACTGGTTACAGATGGCCCCCTTGAATTTGCACGTAGCTCTTGAGTGAGGTCCTCCACAGGATAGGCATAGGATGATGTGTTTGGGTGCGCTGTTGGTTTCTAGCCTGGCTCCTGCCTGTGGTTGCTTGGCATGAGTGAGGCGGTGGATGTCTGTTTGCTCGTTAGGGTCGTCTTCGTTGACTACTTCTTCTGAATGGACGGTGGCGCAGGTTTGTTTGGGAACGGGGCCTTGAATTTCAGAGGCAGACTGGATTGCCAGCTCTGCTGCCAGGGCTTCCTCGACGGCCTGGGATAGGTTGAGGTCCTTCCTGGCGAGTAGTCGCCTCTGGAGGTGAAGGTCTTTGACCCCGCAGACGAGCTGGTCGAGGAGCATGTCATCAAGATAGTTCCCGAACCCGCAGTGGAGGGCTGCAGTCCTCAAGGCGGCCATATACTGATTGACGGTTTCCTTTTCTGCTTGCTTCCTCATCCGGAAGGTGAAACGCCTCGCGATTTGTGAGGGCCTGGGGGAGTAATGGTTGGTGAGAATTTCTAGCAACTCTGGCCAGGGGATATTTTTTAACTCACGTGGAGCGACGAGTGCTGTGGCAGTATCAAAAACGATGGCTCCGCAATAGCTGAGGAAGAATGACCTTTTTCTGTGCTCCCCAGCATCAGCCAGACCGATAGCGTCGATGTAGTGGTTAAAACGATTCTTGTATGATTCCCATTTTTCTTCTTCCGGTTTGAACGGTGGGAAGGCTGGGTTGGAGTTCATGATGAGGGCTCTTGTGTGATATGCTGTTGAGAAATCTCTCTGGGACACAAATGGCACTTGTGCTCTTGTTAGTCTAGTGACTTCAGCTCTGGAGAGGCTTCATGGACCTCTCTGCTCTCTCTCTGGGCTACAATTGGCTGAGCTGCAACGACTGTTGGCAGCATTTTGAAATTCGCGCTCCTGGGGAGCGTAGGCGGTGCTGGCTTGCCGCCTCTGATAGCGCTTTGAAAATCGCGCCTGCGTGAGGGTCAGTAGCTCGGAATAACAGCACCGCGCTGTATTCCGGCTAGAAATCCAAATGACAGCCGTTTGAATTTCGCGCTCTTTTTGTGCTGAGCGGCTGCGGCTCGCAGCGCTTCACTTTCCTCTGTAGCTTGCTAACAAAGCGGCTACAGACGCTATTACTTTCGCTCTTTGCTGACCGAGCTCTCCGGCGGCGCAGCTGCGGCTCAGCGGTTATTTTAGTGATTTCAGCTGTTGCGAATTGCCTCTGGTAGCCATCCCATCCTCGTCGCCAGTGTTGTAGTTGAGCAATGAGAGGCTAGACCAGGGCTTGGTGCAACAAGACTTTATTGGAACAATAAAGGACTGAACGTGTTAGCCCTGCCTGGAGCAGGCTTCCAGCGATCAGCGGCTGGCCGGACCCTGCAGCTGGCTTTTATAGCCGGCTGTCGAGGGAGGCCAGCCAATGAGGGGCAGCAAACGCCCCCGCAGCATGAACTGACCTGGGTGGGGACTTTGGCAAGTTCCAGGGACATAACAGTAGGCCTAGAAATCACATTGTCCAAATTGCCAGAGAGGGAGCATGCTTATGACTTAAGTGGGTTTTTTTCTTAAACTGTGACATCATTTCGAATAATGTTAACCAAACTCCATTTTTCTCACTTATTTGTCTGAAAATATTACCACCTAACATTTTTTTTTAAAAAGAAAATGACCTCAAGGTGGTTGCACTGGAAAATCAAAACTTAAATGCCACTAGCAGTTTCATAGCATTAGTATAAAAAAAGACAATGTATCTCAGCTCTTGTATGCCCTAAATCTAGGTATGTATAGTATGTCTTAATTCACATATGTTTCCTTTTATTTATAATTCAATTTTAAGTCTGGTTAAAGACTGATTTCAAATTAGCACATGAAACCATGGCATGAAAGAGGCTTACAAATCTTAAGATTTCCTGAAACCGGAGTGTACATAGCAAGGATAACTCATCTGACTGCCATTGAGGGGAGATAGGCATCTCCCTAATAGCAGACAGCTCTTAATAATTTGAAATCTTTCCTCACCTTCTTTGTGGATAAGGCAACTTCCGCTTCCTTAAAAGCCTCTTTCACTGTCAAGAGTTGTCTCCTTCCTCCTTTGAGTTCTGTGACCCACAAAGAACTTGGAAGAGAAGAAAAATATTAGAGGCTTACTAAAGACCATAAAATCAAGCCAAAAAGTATTTCTGACATTAACCAAGACTATTGGTTAATGTTTCATTCATTGCACAGTGAAAGTAGTTTTTCTGGTCTTTTTGCTTTTACAAGAGTATCATGCTAGTATCTCCCTGTGTTTTCTATAGGCCAAACCTCACTGGGCATGCTGAAGCATGTTTCTGACGTGTGCTGAGTTTCCAATTACAGTGTTCTATTTAAACTCTTAGAGCATCCATCACACTCAGTATCTTAGTGGCACCCAGCATAAAGCAAATATGAACCATGTAAAAATGAGAAAATGTGACCAGGAGTGGGTAGGGGTGGGGTGAGAGATCAGGAGGCTCCTGGTAGCTCCTTTTTGGGGGTAATATATGGTATTTTATTAAAAGGTATAAGTTGTTGCGTGTGTCAGAAGAGATAAAAAGTGCTACTAGGCAGCTGCTCTCCACCCTGAATGCCTGAAAGAGAGAGATTGAGACATTTAATAGGTGAATAAATAACACATTTTTTATTGGTCACAATAATGGTAGGAAGAGCAGCATTAAGTAGATCTTTTTGATGTGCACCTTGTAACTAAGCTCCTTAGTTAGTTCTAAGGAACTAACTTCTAAGGTTACTAGCTCCTTGTAACCTTAGTTGTCTGTAGAGATTCTCAGTCATCCAGGTCATGGTTGTCCCAAAGTGTTTCAAGTGGCAACTGGACTTTCTTATTTTTTCTTTTGAAGATGTTTTGCTTCTCATCCAAGAAGCTTCTTCAGGTCTGACAGTGAGAAATGGAAGGATTTATAGTGCTTCCAGACAGCTGGTCATTTGCGTCCTTTTAAAGGGTCATTGAAGCATTAAAAGGTTTATCCGTGTCCTCAAGGTCACAGATAAATAAGAGGTTTATCTATGTCCTCCTGGTTCCTGTAGTCTGCAATATTTTTTTTCTTTCCCTCTGGAAATCTAAGTGCTTCAACGACCCGCTAAAAGGATGCAAATTATCAGCTGTCTGCAAGGAACATACATCCTTCTTTATTCCAGACCCGAAGAAGCTTCTTGGATGAGAAACGAAACATCTTCAAAAGTAAAAACAAGAAAGTCCAATTGCCTCCTGAAAAAGCACTTTTGGCACTGCCAATTGCTGGTGCAGCTAAGCAAGCTGAGTGTGCAACACCCATTCTTAATCTTGGCAAAGTGCCTCTTGCAAACTGCTGGTAAGAATTTGATTTACCAAGTTGATCTGGTCTTTGAAAAATGGCACCTTAAGAAAAGACTGTTAGAACAGCTGCATAACTTGCAACTTGAATAATTATGTCTTCTGTTCTTTTAGCACAAGAGGGCAGCCTGAGCTGCTTTATTCTATCCTCGCTTTACAATGAATGTCCTTTTAATATGTCTTGACTGTTCTTAGTGTCATGTTTTGAGGAGCGAAATGTGTGGATGTAGATAAAATTTCGAAAGCCTGACCTCCATTATTTTGAATGTAACGGGGCCCTGAAGGACTATAGACAAACTACCAATTGGTGTAAGCAATGCTGAGTTAAATAGACCAAAGAAAAAGCAACTTCATATTCATATCCAGTATCTTATAGGACTGGCAGCTATATGAATTCTTAATGGTTAGAATGAAATGTTGACAATTCTAATTTGACTTAAGACCATTGCATGGTGCATTGTTTATTTGTTCACTCTTTTCAGTGTTCATCAAACCTAAAGTTTTATTACGTAAGTCAGGTGGAATGCATTCCTTTTAGGGGCTCTGCTTGAGAACTTCCCACGGGATTAATTCAAAAAGTATCTAAAAGTGAGTGCACATCAAGAAGCAAGGCCCGTGGGCTTATTTTCTTTCTCTCAAAAAAACAAAACAAACCAAAATAAAAAAAAAAGTAGGAGCAGACCAACTGAGTTCGCTAAAAAGGAATACAGTACCAGAAGGAGGTTTGAGCTACAATTTGGCCAGATTGAATGGTGAGACCATTCACCATAATTTTTAGCAATCGTTGCTTGTTCACCCAAGTAATTCTTCTCAAATAGACAATGTGTTTAAAGAAGAAATACTGGTTGGAAGGCACGTAATTTTAAAAGCAGCTAGTATTTTTGATGGATCATATGAACAGGTTACAAAGGGTAACTTCATATTAAAATATTCCATTGGCAATATCATTCATCAGTCACATAAGCTCTTAGGGACATTGCCAAAAGATCAGTGTGATGTCTGTCCAGAAATGAATTACCAAACTGGTATCTCTTTTTTTGGGAAACTAGATGTATTTTAATATGTATTTATATCTATCTCTTAATGAAAAATGCATATCTGGAGGCTTGATGGTGTGCATATTTCTCTCATAGATCATTTAAAATAACTGATAGCTTTATTTCTACTTCATTTGACTGTGTATCTTAACTGTAGGCAGATCTTTTTACTATATATTAATGTTCATTGCCTAGCAGAAGTTTACTCCTCCCATTAATAGGAATCTAATGGAAGCGATACCTTATAAAGTTAGACTCAGTGGAACGGCTTGCCTTCAGAAGTTGTGGGTGCCCCATCACTGGAGGCTTTCAAGAAGAGACTGGGCAGCCATTTGTCTGAAATGGAATAGACTTTTCTGCTCGAGAAGGTGGTAGGGACTAGATGACCTCCGAGGTCCCTTCCTACTCTCTTCTCCCATGTTCTAATATTCTAAATGTTATTCCTGGGTGTTTTCTTGAAACAGTTAGTAGGCTGAAGTATAAGGTGTGGTAATTAAACCTGTTTGGCTGCCACATGTTTAAAGCAAAAAGAATACCTTAAATGTTTTTTTTCTTTTCATACAACAATGGTTCTGTGTACCTTAACCTTATCAGGGTGTGATACTGAATGATTTTTGTGGGAGTTGCTCTGTTACAGCTATTTGTATCATAATAGCTTTTGTTACAAGTTTAAATAGCTTTACTTACCCATGCATCTATCTGATTATAACTCTTGTGATTTTGTTAGCAATCCTTTGTAAAGCTGATTGCTCTAGGAGTTGGCTAAAGTAAGACAAATAATGCATTCAGGCTTTGTGTGTATTAACTATCTATTCATAGGGTCGGACTCTTTTTTTATGCCAAAACACTTGTTTTCCGAGATGTGAACTACAGATTGTATCAGCTACAGAGCTGTGTGCATCCGATACAAAACGACTGTGTGGAGCGGAGCATTTCCTTTCCATCTGCACCACCAACCCAACATGGGATACATCAAACCCACACACAAGAGGCTGAGACCCTTTGCTCGGTGTACCTAATTGCTTAAAACTTGGAGCCTTCCGAAGTCAGGCAAACATTCCAATCTGTGTTCTTTCTGAAAGTGTTGTCAACAACAACAGCCATGTCAGATGTTCAGCAGTGGTGGTATGCTACCGGTTTGGACCGGTTCACCTGAACCGGTAGTATAAAAAAACCCTCAGCTGAGATGAGAAAGAAGAGATTGTAGGATAGGCTCTCTTACCTGCCCTTGCACTTTTCCCTTCTTTATCCTCTCGATTGGTGCTATAGGCTTCAGCTAGTGTGGGGAAAACTCGTGCATGTGTTAGGTGCGCATGTGTGCATGCGCACGATCACCAAACTGGTAGTGGAATCGGTAGGATCCCACTGCTGATGTTCAGGAAGGAGACTGAACTATGGCTGAGCCATGATGTGGCCACACCAATTCTCCGTGCCAGAGAAAGACTAGCAGAGCAGACAGAGAACTGGGTTGACCTCATAAGTTTCCTGCAGTTCCAATGAAAGAGAAAAGCATTTGGGGCTGCAGATTCAGGTGACCCAGTGCAGATTCTCCTCCCACATGCGAAGGGGGGAAAAGTCTGAAGGAGAATAGTTGCCTATTTCAGATTATTCATACTGGTCCCAATAGAAGTGTGAAGTAGGGAGTTGGAAGAAAAATAAGGCTACCAGCTGAGCCGCTGCCTTTATTTTCCTGGGCTTTCAGGAGAGGTATCAAGATTAGAGGAGCTCTGGGTCCTGTAAATCTAAACTCTCCCCAAAAAAGGGAGAATATGTTCCTACATGTTCCTTGCATTCTTCTCTGTATTGTTTTTGGAGCAGTGGCAGTTTTCAAACGTTGCAGTAAGGACCTTTTGTAGATTTGCAGTTATGGTAGCTTAGAGTGCTGGAAAGAAATCTGGTGAACAAAAGCTACAGATCAACTCACCTTCCCTCCTTTAAGATTTACCTTCCTCTTTCCGAGAATTGAGACTGAAGCTTTTGTCATCTCCCAGGATTTGGTCTGCCCCACCCACCCGGTGCCAGCTGAAAATGAGGTATGTAACCTAGTAAGAAAGACACAGAGGATTTAGACATGCCCTCCAGTAAAAGATGCTTGGGACTCAGTATGTCATTTTTAAATGACAGATCTTGACATTGGACTCTGCCAATGCAGTAAGAGACAGTAATATTGCCAAGGCACATCCGTTATTGAATGACTCGCCCATGGCCTGATTGAAAAGGGTTATTGTGAAGGAACTCTCAGCATCTTCTCCATGTGAGGAAAGAGTTGAAGTCTTTCAAGGAACTGAGTTTTTAACTTGTTTATAAACAGTCTTAAAAGTGAAAGAAGTAAAACAAAGAAAAAAGCCACAGTATGCCATTATAAATAGTACATCCAGTTCTATATATACTTAAAATGTATACGTTGCAAATATTCAAGTTCCTACAGAGTATAGTTCTAATACATTCACCTCACTATTCTTTTTAATGTGCCTTTCTCTTCTCTGATATTGTATGCATGTTCATAAATCGTTTTGTATTTTGCTTTTTTTCGTATTCATGGAAAATTAAATTAAAATAGTCTTGATTTAGGGCAGGGGTGTGTCAAACCCATGGCTGCAGACCGGATGCATCACGTGCTGGCCGTGCCCATTCCCCGGTTCAGCAATATGTCATGTGATGACAAGGTGTCACAGTGAGTTTGGCACCCTTGATTTAGGGTAACCACTGAGGTGACCAACTGTTAAATTTAAATGTGAAGTGATGCATGTTGGGGCAGTAAACCCTAATTTTACATAAACTTTGATGAGCTCTGAGTTGTGAGGAAGTAGAAACTAACCAAGAAAAAGATTATGGTGGTATGGTGGATAGCAGAGGGAAGATACTGGCTTGGTATTCAACAGCTGGGGAAAAAACAAATTCAATGCTAGGGATCCCTAGCATTGGAACCGAAAATAAAGATACTAACATCACAGTATAATGTCTTTGTACAAATCTGTGTGGCCTCTGCATTTGGAATACTATGTATAGTTCTGTTGCTTGAAAAAGAATGAACTTTCGTAAATCAAGGACTACCTGTATCAGATCTTTCAGTGAAAATGAAACACTTTTAAAATCGACCAGAGAAAGCAGTTATGTAACACTGCATAATTAGCTTATGGAATTTGTTCACACAAGAGGACATGGCAGTGGCCACTAAGGAGAAATTACCTCACAGAACAATTAATCAGTGGAACCATTTGCCTCCAGAAGAATAGAATGGATTAGAGTAGAGTAGAGTAGAGTAGAGTAGAGTAGAGTAGAGTAGAGTAGAATAGAATAGAATAGAATAGAATTCTTTATTGGCCAAGTGTGATTGGACACACAAGGAATTTGTCTTGGTGCAAATGCTCTCAGTGTACAGTAAAAGAAAAGATAAATTTGTCAAGAGTCAAGAATCATCAGGTACAACACTTAATAATAGTCATAAGCAATCAAATCATACTAGGAAACAGTCAATATAAATCTTAAGGATATAAGCGACAAAGTTACAGTAATACAGTCACAAGTGGGAGGGGATGGGTGATAAGGGGTGATGAGAAGATTAACAGTAATACTAGTGCGGACTTTGTAAATGGTTTGACAATGTTGAGAAGTTGTGAATGCTCCAACACTGGAAGTTTTCAAGACGAGATTGGATAACCATTTGTCTGAAATGCTGTAGGGTTTCCTTCCTAAGGAGGGGGTTGTACTAGAAGACCTCCAAGGTCCCTTCCAATCCTGTTATTCTATTAACTTGGATGATTCAAAAGGGATTGGATAGATTCGTGGAAGACCAGTCCATCAAGGATTACAGGTAGTCCTCTACTTACGGCCACAATTGAGTGTGAAATTTTTGTTGTGAAGTGAGACATTCGTTAAGTAAGATTTGCCCCTTTTTACAACATTTCTTGCCACAATTGTTAAATGAATCACTGCAGTTGATAGGTTAGTCGCCTGGCTGTTATATGAATCTGGTTTCCCCATTGACTTTGCTTGTCAGAACGTCATAAAAGGGGATCACGTGACCCTGGGACACTGCAACGGTCATAAATATGAGCCAACTCCCCAGCGGCTGAATTTTGATCACATGACCATGGGGGTGCTGCAAAAGTTGAAACGGTGAAAAATGGTCATCTGTCACTTTTTTCAGGGCTGTTGTACTTTTGAACGGTAACTGAACGAACTGTTGTAAGTCGAGGACTACCTGTATTTGTCTTGAAAGCTTAATGTTACCTCTGCAGGGAGACGGGGGTTGTCCCCATTTCCTCCTGGTGAACATCTGACTGCTTCCATGAGAAACAAAATGCAGGACTAAGTGGACCTGGGCTCTTTTAATCCTCTTTCATACATGTAAGATTAGTGTACATCGGTTTCCCAGGCACGGAAGTGATCTCCTGCGTGACAAACGTTCTCTGAATTGTGTCTGTCAGGAATTTGTAGTCAGAGTTTCAAGGTTTAGACCTGGATAAGATTTATATTAAAGGTGGGCCCTAATGAAATTTCATTTGCTGCTCTCCCCCTAATTAGCCAATTATTGAAATATTAGGGCAGCGGTTCAGAGTATTGCAGAGTAAATTCAGCATCAGAAAAGTAAACACAGATGGCTGAGGCTTCATTTAATTTCTTTATAAACACATAAAGTAAATTTTACAATACTAGTTGTAGATTTTTTTCAGCATGGAGCAAACTCAAACAGAAGCAGACATGTTACAGGTTCAGAGCAGAACAGCAACTCAGGAGCTCAGAAACAGACATCAGCTTCACTTTAGTTCTGCAGGCAAGCAGAGGAGAGAAGCAGTTTCATTTTCAATACTCAGAACTTCAGTGCTGCAGAGCTTAATATAGAGCCACGCCTTGGCTATTTCTAGTTTCAGTTGCCAAACAGTCCTCATTGGCTGACTTAGTTGCTATGCCTATTCACTGGCTGACCTTGTTACCATGCTCTATTCCAGTTCATGAATATACTCTGATAGATTCCACAGGTATAACAACCGGTTCAGTGATTGCACGCTTTGCACACTCACACACACTTCGCACGCGCTCCGTGTTTAAGAAAGCTCTAATGCTTACCTTCAATTGCAGCCCCTGTGAATAAAACAGCTGAGGCACGGCAAACTGCTCTGCTGTGTGAATCAGCTGTGCTCTAAAAAAAAGGAAATGAGGCACAGGAAAAAGCAGAGGCGGGCAAGCGGGCCCACATGCTTGGCATAGTGAATCAGTTCATTGTCAGCTGATCTTCGGAGCAAGGGGTTCGTCTGAACCCAGTGGTGGGGTTCAAATTTTTTTACTACCGATTCTGTGGGCATGGCTTGGTGGGCGTGGCAGGGGAAGGATACTGTAAAATCTCCAGTCAGAAGTGGTATTTGCCGGTTCTCTGAACTACTCAAAATTTCCACTACCGGTTCTCCAGACACTGGTCAGAACCTGCTGAATACCACCTCTGCCTGAACTGGTGCAAACTGGTAGAACCCCACCCCTGTACTAGGATAAGCAAAATATTGAGGAAACATACAAGGCTGTGTGTGAGTTTTTTCTATTCCTCCATTAGCCCCAAAGTGAGGGAAGTACAACTACTACTCATGAAAGCAGCATCTCCAGTTCTGAAACTTGGAAACAGTTGTGAATTGGAATGCACTGAACCTCTTACAGTTAAAACTTACTTCATTAATAGTTGTTTTTGTGATGCAGAGAGGATGTTCTCCCAGATGATCCAGGGTAATCTATGCTGTAGCATCTGGATGAATTAATGCTTCTGCCAGATTTCATGCACCTGGCAGATTATGTAACAGATGTGGAGTGTTTTTGTGCTCAGGAGAATCTTCAAATTTTTCCCCTCCCCGAAAGCATTTCTTAGATTGAGAGAACCCAAACACATTCCATAAATGAGAAGAGTGAAGAACTGGGACTATGTAAGATGGGAAGATATAAATTGTGAAATTGGAGTGATAGATATGAGCCAGTTCACTCATTGTAAAGATTCTGAAAAAAATGCTATTAGAAAATCTCTGTGAAAAAAATAGCTTAGCGCACAAAGTTTACTCCATTTTATCAAATTGAGGCATATTGTGAATCTATATCCAGTGTAAAATGCAGGGATTTGTTGCATAGTATCTTTGCTTATTCCTAGATTTTTATTTATTTGTATCCTGTCTTTATTGTGTTTACAATAACTCAAGGTAGAGAACATATCCAAAACACCCTCCTCCTCCTATGTTCCCCACAAGAACCCTGTGAGGTGCCCTTGGCTGAGAGTAGATGCACAGAGTTTTAGAATGGTTAAATATCCACAACTCTCTGAATTTTCAAGTGCGACATAGCTGATAATTTCACATTTTGACAGTTTACAGAGCCCTATAATTTAAAATGGTTGCTTCCCAAACATATATAGGTAGTCTTTGATTTACAACAGTTTATTTAGTAACTGTTCGAAGTTACAACGGCACTGAAAAAAGTGACTTATGACCATTTTTCACACAACCGGTGTATGTGATGGTCATGTGATCAACATTCAGATGCTTGGCAACTGACTCATGTTTATGACAGTTGCAGTGCCTTGGAGTCATGCAACTGTGACCTCCTGTCAAGCCAAGTCAATGGAGAAACCAGATACATTTAATAACCCTGTTACTAAACTTAACAACTGCTTGGTGATTCACTTAACAACAACAGCAAGAAAGGTTGTAAAATGGGGCAAAATTCACTTAACAAATGTTTAGCTTAGCAGCAGAAATGTTGGGCTCAACCTGTACAGCCAGAGGTGTTCTGTAAATTATACAATGACATGATGCATATTGTGACATTGTTTTCTGTGTTTATCTGCAGAGTATGGTTAAAAAAATTCAAGTTGGCAGCCACAATAAAGCTATCAAAGCTTGTTTTTATTTGTATCACAAATACCTTAATTCCATAAATGGTGCAAGTGATACACTTTGCATCCATTTTGTCATGACATCATCATCCTGTGCTGTGGTCCAGAGGAAAGACTTTAGATAAAGATAATCTTTATTGTCATTTTTTACTGCGATCACATGCTTGCACACATTAAAAAATGAAGTTCTGTTGCCTGCTCTCAAAAGAAAGTATATGTCTACCCATACACATACCTAACACACATATGCATATGCTAAATACATACTGTATGTACCTACACCCATACATATAGATTAATCACTGTCCATTTTGAATACATAGTGGAAAGAGAAAACTTGACAGTTCACAAGGTCGATACTATATGGAACAAAATGTTCTGACTTAGGCTTCCCCAACAGCACAAAGCCAAATCCTCATCCTGATAAAACCCTTTTATTTAATTTGCAATGAATTCCTCTCCAACAAAGTCCCAGCCAGCAGTCTT